>NW_026870875.1:4859241-5162944 GCF_033118175.1 Dama dama
AGGAGGAGCATGAAGTGGTGTTGAAAATCATGAAGAGATGAAAAGGTGTGTAAAATATGAAGAACTTCAAAAGGTGTGAAATACAAGAGGAGCATGAAACGGTCTGAAAAATAGGAGGAGCATGAAGTGGTGTTCAAAAACATGAAGAGCCTGAAAAGGTGTGAAAAATATTAAGAGCTTCAAAAGGTGTGAAATACAAGAGGAGCATGAAACAGCCTGAAAAATAGGAGGAGCATGAAGCGGTGTTGAAAAACATGACGAAACACAAAAGGTGCGAAAAATATGAAGAGGTTCAAAAGGTATGAAAAATATGACGAGATTCAAAGCTGTCAAAAATATGAGGAGCATGAAACGGTCTGAAAATAGGAGGAGCATGAAACAGTGTTCAAAACATGAAGAGCCTGAAAAGTGTGAAAATATGAAGAGCTTCAAAATTTGTCAAAAATATGAGGAGCATGAAACGGTCTGAAAAATACGAGGAGCATGAAGCGGTGTTGAAAAACATGAAGAGCCTGGAAAGGTGTGAAATTATGAAGAGCTTCAAAATGTGTCAAATATATGAGGAGCATGAAACGGTCTGAAAAATAGGAGGAGCATGAAGCGGTGTGGAAAAACATGAAGAGCCTGAAAAGGTGTGAAAAATATGAAGAGCTTCAAAAGGTGTCAAAAATATGAGGAGCATGTAACGGTTTGAAAAATAGGAGGAGCATGAAGCGGTGTTCAAAAACATGAAGATCCTGAAAAGGTGTGAAAAATACGAAGAGCTTCAAATGGGGTGAAATACATGAGGAACATGAAACTGTCTGAAAAATAGGAGGAGCATGAAGCGCTGTTCAAAAACATGAAGAGCTTGAAAAGGTGTAAAAAATATGAAGAGCTACAAAAGGTGTGAAATACATGAGGAGCATGAAACGGTGTATAAAATAGGAGGAGCATGAAGCGGTGTTCAAAAACATGAAGAGTCTGAAAAGGTCTGAAAAATATGAAAAGCTTCAAAAGGTGTGAAATACATGAGGAGCATGAAACGGTCTGAAAAATAGGAGGATCATGAAGCGGTGTGGAAAAATATGAAGAGCCTGAAAACGTGTGAAAAATATGAAGAGCTTCAAAAAGTGTCAAGAATGAGATGAGCATGAAATGGTCTGAAAAATAGGAGGAGCATGAAGCGGTGTAGAAAAATATTAAGAGCCTGAAAAGGTGTGAAAAGTATGAAGAGCTTCAAAAGGTGTGAAAAATATGAAGAGCTTCAAAAGGTGTGAAATATATGAGGAGCATGAAACGGTCTGAAAAATAGGAGGAGCATGAAGCGGTGTTCAAAAATATGAAGACACTGAAAATGTGTTAAAAATATGAAGAGCTTCAAAAGTGTCAAAAATATGAGGAGCATGAAACGGTCTGAAAAATAGGGGGAGCATGAAGCGGTGTTCAAAACCATGAAGAGCCTGAAAAGGTGTGAAAAATATGAAGAGCTTCAAAAGGTGTCAACAATATGAGCAGCATGAAACGGTCTGAAAAATAAGAGGAGCATGAAACGGTGTTCATCAACATGAAGAGCCTCAAAAGGTGTGAAAAATATGAAGAGCTTCAAAAGCTGTCAATAATATGAGGAGCATGAAACGGTCTGAAAAACAGGACGATCATGAAGCGGTGTTGAAAAATTTGAAGAGCCTGAAATGTTGTGAAAAATATGAAGAGCTTCAAAAGGTGTGAAAAATATGAAGAGCTTCCAGAGGTGTCAAAAATGAGATGAGCATGAAACGGTCTGAAAAATATGAGGAGCATGAAGCGGTGTTGAAAACCTGAAGGGCCTGAAAAGTTGTGAAATATATGAAGAGCATCAAAAGGTGTCAAAAATATGAGGAGCATGAAACGGTCTGAGAAATAGGAGGAACATGAAGCCGAGTGGAAAAACATGAAGAGCCTGAAAAGGTGTGAAAAATATGAAGAGCTTCAAAAGGTTTCAAAAAAATGTGGAGCATGTAACGGTTTGAAAAATAGGAGGAGCATGAAGCGGTGTTCAAAAACATGAAGATCCTGAAAAGGTGTGAAAAATACGAAGAGCTTCAAATGGGGTGAAATACATGAGGAGCATGAAACTGTCTGAAAAATAGGAGGAGCATGAAGCGGTGTTCAAAAATATGAAGACACTGAAAATGTGTTAAAAATATGAAGAGCTTCAAAAGTGTCAAAAATATGAGGAGCATGAAACGGTCTGAAAAATAAGAGGAGCATGAAACGGTGTTCAAAACCATGAAGAGCCTGAAAAGCTGTGAAAAATATGAAGAGCTTCAAAAGGTGTCAACAATATGAGCAGCATGAAACGGTCTGAAAAATAGGAGGAGCATGAAACGGTGTTCATCAACATGAAGAGCCTCAAAAGGTGTGAAAAATATGAAGAGCTTCAAAAGCTGTCAATAATATGAGGAGCATGAAACGGTCTGAAAAACAGGACGATCATGAAGCGGTGTTGAAAAATTTGAAGAGCCTGAAATGTTGTGAAAAATATGAAGAGCTTCAAAAGGTGTGAAAAATATGAAGAGCTTCCAGAGGTGTCAAAAATGAGATGAGCATGAAACGGTCTGAAAAATAGGAGGAGCATGAAGTGGTGTTGAAAAACATGAAGTGCCTGAAATGGTGTAAAATATATGAAGAGCTTCAAAAGGTGTGAAAAATATGAAGAGCTTCAAATGGTGAGAAATATATGAGGAGCATGAAACGGTCTGAAAAATATGAGGAACATGAAGCCGTGTTGAAAAACATGAAGAGCCTGAAAAGGTGTGAAAAATATGAAGAGCTTCAAAAGGTGTCAAAAAAATGTGGAGCATGTAACGGTTTGAAAAATAGGAGGAGCATGAAGCGGTGTTCAAAAACATGAAGATCCTGAAAAGGTGTGAAAAATACGAAGAGCTTCAAATGGGGTGAAATACATGAGGAGCCTGAAACTGTCTGAAAAATAGGAGGAGCATGAAGCCGTGTTCAAAAATATGAAGACACTGAAAATGTGTTAAAAATATGAAGAGCTTCAAAAGTGTCAAAAATATGAGGAGCATGAAACGGTCTGAAAAATAGGAGGAGCATGAAACGGTGTTCAAAACCATGAAGAACCTGAAAAGGTGTGAAAAATATGAAGAGCTTCAAAAGGTGTCAACAATATGAGCAGCATGAAACGGTCTGAAAAATAGGAGGAGCATGAAACGGTGTTCATCAACATGAAGAGCCTCAAAAGGTGTGAAAAATATGAAGAGCTTCAAAAGCTGTCAATAATATGAGGAGCATGAAAAGGTCTGAAAAACAGGACGATCATGAAGCGGTGTTGAAAAATTTGAAGAGCCTGAAATGTTGTGAAAAATATGAAGAGCTTCAAAAGGTGTGAAAAATATGAAGAGCTTCTAGAGGTGTCAAAAATGAGATGAGCATGAAACTCTCTGAAAAATAGGAGGAGCATGAAGTGGTGTTGAAAAACATGAAGTGCCTGAAATGGTGTAAAATATATGAAGAGCTTCAAAAGGTGTGAAAAATATGAAGAGCTTCAAATGGTGAGAAATATATGAGGAGCATGAAACGGTCTGAAAAATATGAGGAGCATGAAGCGGTGTTGAAAAACCTGAAGGGCCTGAAAAGTTGTGAAATATATGAAGAGCATCAAAAGGTGTCAAAAATATGAGGAGCATGAAACGGTCTGAAAAATAGGAGGAACATGAAGCCGTGTTGAAAAACATGAAGAGCCTGAAAAGGTGTGAAAAATATGAAGAGCTTCAAAAGCTGTCAATATTATGAGGAGCATGAAACGGTCTGAAAAACAGGACGATCATGAAGCGGTGTTGAAAAATTTGAAGAGCCTGAAATGTTGTGAAAAATATGAAGAGCTTCAAAAGGTGTGAAAAATATGAAGAGCTTCCAGAGGTGTCAAAAATGAGATGAGCATGAAACGGTCTGAAAAATAGGAGGAGCATGAAGTGGTGTTGAAAAACATGAAGTGCCTGAAATGGTGTAAAATATACGAAGAGCTTCAAAAGGTGTGAAAAATATGAAGAGCTTCAAATGGTGAGAAATATATGAGGAGCATGAAACGGTCTGAAAAATATGAGGAGCATGAAGCGGTGTTGAAAAACCTGAAGGGCCTGAAAAGTTGTGAAATATATGAAGAGCATCAAAAGGTGTCAAAAATATGAGGAGCATGAAACGGTCGGAAAAATAGGAGGAACATGAAGCCGTGTTGAAAAACATGAAGAGCCTGAAAAGGTGTGAAAAATATGAAGAGCTTCAAAAGGTGTCAAAAAAATGTGGAGCATGTAACGGTTTGAAAAATAGGAGGAGCATGAAGCGTTGTTCAAAAACATGAAGATCCTGAAAAGGTGTGAAAAATACGAAGAGCTTCAAATGGGGTGAAATACATGAGGAGCATGAAACTGTCTGAAAAACAGGAGGAGCATGAAGCGGTGTTCAAAAATATGAAGACACTGAAAATGTGTTAAAAATATGAAGAGCTTCAAAAGTGTCAAAAATATGAGGAGCATGAAACGGTCTGAAAAATAGGAGGAGCATGAAACGGTGTTCAAAACCATGAAGAGCCTGAAAATGTGTTAAAAATATGAAGAGCTTCAAAAGTGTCAAAAATATGAGGAGCATGAAACGGTCTGAAAAATAGGAGGAGCATGAAACGGTGTTCAAAACCATGAAGAGCCTGAAAAGGTGTGAAAAATACGAAGAGCTTCAAATGGGTTGAAATACATGAGGAGCATGAAACTGTCTGAAAAATAGGAGGAGCATGAAGCGCTGTTCAAAAACATGAAGAGCTTGAAAAGGTGTAAAAAATATGAAGAGCTACAAAAGGTGTGAAATACATGAGGAGCATGAAACGGTGTATAAATAGGAGGAGCATGAAGCGGTGTTCAAAAACATGAAGAGTCTGAAAAGGTCTGAAAAATATGAAAAGCTTCAAAAGGTGTGAAATACATGAGGAGCATGAAACGGTCTGAAAAATAGGAGGATCATGAAGCGGTGTGGAAAAATATGAAGAGCCTGAAAACGTGTGAAAAATATGAAGAGCTTCAAAAAGTGTCAAGAATGAGATGAGCATGAAATGGTCTGAAAAATAGGAGGAGCATGAAGCGGTGTAGAAAAATATTAAGAGCCTGAAAAGGTGTGAAAAATATGAAGAGCTTCAAAAGGTGTGAAAAATATGAAGAGCTTCAAAAGGTGTGAAATATATGAGGAGCATGAAACGGTCTGAAAAATAGGAGGAGCATGAAGCGGTGTTCAAAAAAATGAAGAGGCTGAAAAGGTGTGAAAAATATGAAGAGCTTCAAAAAGTATCAAAAATATGAAGAGCTTCAAAAGATGTGAAATACATGAGGAGCATGAAACGGTCTGAAAAATATGAGGAGCATGAAGCGGTGTTCAAAAACATGAAGAGCCTGAAAAGGTGTGAAATATATGAAGAGCTACAAAAGGTGTCAAAAATAAGAGGAGCATGAAACAGTCTGAAAAATAGGAGGAGCATGAAGTGGTGTAGAAAAACATGAAGAGCCTGAAAAAGTGTGAAAAAATGAACAGCTTCAAAAGGTGTGAAAAATATGAAGACATATAAAAGTGTCAAAATTAGGAGGAGCAAGAAACGGTCTCAAAATAGGAGGAGCATTAAGTGGTGTTTAAAAACATGAAGAGCCTGAAAAGGTGTGAAAAAAATGAAGAGCTCAAAAGGTGTGAAAAATATGAGGAGCATGAAACGGTCTGAAAAATAGGAGGGCATGAAACGGTGTTCGAAAACATGAAGAGCATGAAAATTTGTGAAAATATGAAGACCTTCAAAACGTGTCAAATTGAAATGAGCATGAAACGGCCTGAAAAAAAGGCGGTGCATGAAGCGGTGTTGAAAAACATGAAGAGCCTGAGAACGTGTGAAAAATATGAAGAGCTTCTAAAAGTGTGAAAAATATGAGGAGCTTCAAAAGGTGTCAAAAATGAGATGAGCATGAAACGGCCTGAAAAATAGGAGGAGCATGAATTGGTGTTGAAAAACATGATGAGCCTGAAAAAGTGTGAAAAATATGAAGAGCTTCAAAAGGTGTCAAAAATATGAGGAGCATGAACGGTCTGGAAAATAGGAGGAGCATGAAGCGGTCTTGAAAACCATGAAGAGCCTGAAAAGGTGTGAAAAATAAGAATAGCTTCAAAATGTTCAAAATTATGAGGAGAATGAACGGTCTGAAAAATAGGAGGAGCATGAAGCGATGTTGAAAAACAAGAAGAGCCTGAAAAGGTATGAAAAGTATGAAGACCTTCAAAAGGTGTGAAGTACATGAGGAGCATTAAACGCTCTGAAAAATAAGAGAAGCATGAAGTTTTTTTCAAAAACATGAAGATCCTGAAAAGGTGTGAAATATATGAAGATCTTCAAAAGGTGTGAAAAATATGAGGGGCATGAAACGGTCTGAAAAATAGGAGGTGCATGAAGCGGTGTTGAAAACATGAAGAGCCTGAAAACGTGTGAAAAATATGAACAGCTTCAAAAGGTGTGAAAATATGAAGAGCTTCAAAAGGTTTGAAAAATATGAAGAGCTTAAAACGGTGTCAAAAATGAGATGAGCATGAAATGGCCTAAAAAATAGGAGGAGCATGAAATCTTGTTGAAAAACATGAAGAGCCTGAAAACGTATGAAAACTATGAAGAGCTTCTAAAGGTGTCAATAATATGAGGAGCATGAAACAGTCTGAAAAATAGGATGAGAATGAAACGGTTTTGAAAAAGATTAAGAGCAGGAAAGGTGTGAAAAATATGAAGAGCTTCAAAAGGTGTCAAAAATATGAGGAGCATGAAACGGTCTGAAAAATCGGAGGAGCAAGAAGCGGTGTTTAAAAACATGAAGAGCCTGAAAAGGTGTGAAATATATGAAGTGCTTCAAACGGTGTCAAAAATATGAGGAGCATGAAACGGTCTGAAAAATAGGAGGAGCATGAAGCGGTGTTGAAGAACATGAAGAGCCTGAAAAGGTGTGAAAAATAGGAAGATCTTCAAAAGGTGTCAAAAATATGAGGAGCATGAACGGTCTGAAAAATAGGAGGAGCATGAAGTGGTGATGAAAAACATGAAGAGCCTGAAAAGCTGTGAAAAATACGAAGAGCTTCAAAAGGTTCCAAAAATATGAGAAGCATGAAACGACTGCAAAATAGGAGGAGCATGAAGCGGTGTTGAAAAACATGAAGAGCCTGAAAAGGTGTGAAAAATATGAAGAGCTTCCAAAATTGTGAAAATATGAGGAGAATGAAACGGTGAAAAATGGGAGGAGCAAGAAACGGTCTGAAAAATAGGAGGAGCATGAAGCAGTGTTCAAAAACATGAAGAGCCTGAAAAGGTGTGAAAAATATGAAGAGCTTGCAAAATTGTCAAAATATGAGGAGAATGAAACGGTCTGAAAAATAGAGGGAGCATGAAACGGTTTGAAAAATAGGAGGAGCATGAAACGCTGTTGAAAAACATGAAGAGCCTGAAAAGGTGTGAAAAATACAAAGAGCTTCAAAAGGTGTCAAAAATATGAGGAGCACGAAACGGTCTGAAAAATAGGAGGAGCAAGAAGTGGTGCTGAAAAACATGAAGACCCTGAAAACGTGTGAAAAATATGAAGAGCTTCAAAAGGTGTGAAATTCATGAGGAGATGAAACGGTCTGAAAAATAGGAGGAGCATGAAGTGGTGTTGAAAAAAATGAAGAGCCTGAGAAGGTGTGAAAAATATGAAGAGTTTCAAAAGACGTGAAAAATATGAAGAGCTTCAAAAGATATCAAAAATGAGATGAGCATGAAACGGTCTGACAAATAGGGGGAGCATGAAGTGGTGTTGAAAAACATGAAGAGCTTGAAAAGGTGTGAAAAATATGAAGAGCTTCAAAAGGTGTCAATAGTATGAGGAGCATGAAACGGTCTGAAAAATGTGAGTAGCATGAAACGGTGTTCAAAAACATGAAGAGCCTGAAAAGGTGTGAAAAATATGAAGAGCTTCAAAAAGTGTGAAATACATGAGGAGCATGAAACGGTCTGAAAAATAAGAGAAGCGTTATGTTGTGTTGAAAAACATGAAGGGCCTGAAAAGGTGTGAGAAATATGAAGAGTTTCAAAAGGTGTCAATAATATGAGGAGAATGACACGGTCTGAAAAATACGAGGAGGATGAAGTAGTGTTCAAAAACATGAAGAGCCTGAAAAGGTGTGAAAAATATGAACAGCTTTAAAAGGTGTCAAAATATGAGGAGCATGAAATGTTCTGAAAAATAGGAGGATCAAGAAACGGTGTTCAAAAACATGAAGAGCCTGAAAAGGTGTGAAAAATATGAAGAACCTCAAAAAATGTCAAAAATATAAGGAGTATGAAATGGTCTCAAAAATAGGAGGAGCTTGAAGCGGTGTTGAAACACTTGAAGAGCCAGAAACCGTGTGAAAAATATGAAGAGCTTCAAAAATGTGAAAAATATGAAGAGCTTCAAAGGTTTGAAAAATATGAAGAGCTTCAAAAGGTGTCAAAAATTAAATGAGCATGAAACGGGCTGAAAAATCGGAGGAGCATGAAGTGGTGTTGAAAAACATGAAGAGCCTGAAAATGTGTGAAATATATGAACAGCTTCAAAATGTGTCAAATATATGAGGAGCATGAAACGGACTGCAAAATAGCAGGAGCATGAAGCGGTGTTGAAAAACATGAAGAGCCTGAAAAGGTGTGAAAAATATGAAGAACTTCAAAAGGTGTCAAAAATATGAGGAGCATGGAACGGTCTGAAAAGTTGGAGGAGCATGAAGTCGTTGTGAAAAACATGAAGAGCCTGAAAAGGTGTGCAAAATATGAAGAGCTTCAATAGGTGTGAAATCCATGAGGAGATGAAACGGTCTGAAAAATAGGAGGGGCATGAAGCGGTGTTGAAACACATGCAGAGACTGAAAAGGTGCCAAAAATATGAAGAGCTTCAAAAGGTGTCAAAAATATGAAGAGCTTCAAAAGGTGTCAAAAAAGAGATGAGAATGAAACGGTCTGAAAAATAGGAGGAGCATGAAGTGGTGTTGAAAAAAATGAAGAGCCTGAGAAGTTGTGAAAAATATGAAGAGTTTCAAAAGACGTGAAAAATATGAAGAGCTTCAAAAGATATAAAAAATGAGATGAGCATGAAACGGTCTGAAAAATAAGAGGAGCATGAAGCGGTGTTGAAGAACATGAAGAGTCTGAAAAGGTGTGAGAAATATGAAGAGCTTCAACAGGTGTCAAAATTATTAGGAGCATGAAAGGGTCTGCAAAAAAGGAGAAGCATGAAACGGTGTTGAAAAACATGAAGAGCCTGAAAAGGTGTGAAAAATATGAAGAGCTTCAAAAGGTGTGAAAAATATGAGGAGCTTGAAACGGTCTGAAAAATAGGAGGAGCATGAAACGGTGTTCAAAAACATGAAGAGCCTGAATAGGTGTGAAAAATATGAAGAGCTTTAAAAGGTGTCAAAATATGAGGAGCATGAAACGTTCTGAAAAATAGGAGGATCAAGAAACGGTGTTCAAAAACATGAAGAGGCTGAAATGGTGTGAAAAATATGAAGAGCCTCAAAAAATGTCAAACATATAAGGAGTATGAAATGGTCTCAAAAATAGGAGGAGCATGAAGCGGTCTTGAAAACCATGAAGAGCCTGAAACCGTGAGAAAAATAAGAAGAGCTTCAAAAATGTGAAAAATATGAAGAGCTTCAAAAGGTATGAAAAATATGAAGAGCTTCAAAAGTTGTCAAAATTAGATGAGCATGAAACGGTTTGAAAAATAGGAGGTGCATGAAGCGGTGTTGAAAATCATGAAGAGGCTGAAAAGGTGTGAAAAATATGAAGAGCTTCAAAAGCTGTGAAAAATATGAAGAGCTTCAAAAGGTGTCAAAAATATGAGGAGCATGAAATGGACGGAAAAATAGGAGGAGTATGAAACGGGGTTGAAAAACATGAAGAGCCTGAAAACGTGTGAAAAATATGTAGAGCTTCAAAAGGTGTGAAAAATATGAAGAGCTTCAAAAGATGTAAAAAATGAGATGTGCATGAAACAGACTGAAAAATCGGAGGAGCATGAAGTGGTGTTGAAAATCATGAAGAGCCTGAAAATGTGTGAAATATATGAACAGCTTCAAAATGTGTCAAATATATGAGGAGCATGAAACGGACTGCAAAATAGCAGGAGCATGAAGCGGTGTTAAAAAACATGAAGAGCCTGAAAAGGTGTGAAAAATATGAAGAACTTCAAAAGGTGTCAAAAATATGAGGAGCATGGAACGGTCTGAAAAATAGGAGGAGCATGAAGCGGTGTTAAAAAACATGAAGAGCCTGAAAAGGTGTGAAAAATATGAAGAGCTTCAAAGGTGTAAAAAATATGAAGAGCTTCAAAAGGCGTCAAAAATGAGATGAGAATGAAACGGTCTGAAAAATAGGAGGACCAAGAAACGGTGCTGAAAATCATGAAGAGCCTGAAAATGTGTGAAAAATATGAGGAGCTTCAAAAGGTGTGAAAAATATGAAGAGCTTCAAAAGGTGTGAAATACATGAGGAGCTAGAAACAGTCTGAAAAATAGGAGGAGCATGAAGCGTTGTTCAAAAACATGAAGAGCCTGAAAAAGTGTGAAAAATATGAAGAGCTTCAAAAGGTGTGAAAAATAAGAGGAGCATGAAACGGTCTGAAAAATAGGAGGAGCATGAAGCGGTGTTAAAAAACATGAAGAGCCTGAAAAGGTGTGAAAAATATGAAGAGCTTCAAAAGGTGTCAAAAATATGAGTAGCATGAAATAGGCTGAAAAATAGAAGGAGCATGAATCGGTGGTCAAAATCATGAAGAGCCTGAAAAGGTGTGAAAAATATGAAGAGCTTCAAAAGGTGTAAAATACATGAGGAGCATGATACGGTCTGAAAATAGGAGGAGCATGAAACGGTGTTGAAATACATGAAGGGCCTGAAAAGTTGTGAAAAACATGAAGAGCTTCAGAACGTGTCACAAATTTGAGGAGCATGAATCGGTCGGATAAATAGGAGGAGCATGAAGTGGAGTTGAAAAACATGAAGAGCCTGAAAATGTGTGAAAAATATGAAGAGCTTCAAAAGGTGTGAAAAATATGAACAGCTTCAAAAGGTGTAAAAAATGAGATGAGCATGAAGCGGTCTGAAAAATTGGAGGAGCATGAAGTGGTGTTGAAGAACATGAAGTGCCTGAAAAGGTGTGAAATATATAATGAGCTTCAAAAGGTGTCAAAAATATGAGTAGCATGAAATAGGCTGAAAAATAGAAGGAGCATGAATCGGTGGTCAAAATCGTGAAGAGCCTGAAAAGCTGTGAAAAATATGAAGAGCTTCAAAAGGTGTGAAAAATAGGAGGAAAATTAAACGGTCTGAAAAATAGGAGGAGCATCAAGCAGTGTTCAAAAACATGAAGAGCCTGACAAGTTGTGAAAAATATGAAAAGCTTAAAAGGTGTGAAAAATATGAACAGCTTCAAAAGATGTGAAATACATGAGGAGCATGAAACGGTCTGAAAAATAGGAGGAGCATGAAACGGTGTTCAAAAAAAATGAAGAGCCTGAAAAGGTGTGAAAAATATGAAGAGCTTCAAAAGGTGTCAAAATATGAGGAGCCTGAAACGGTCTGAAAAATAGGAGGAGCATGAAGCGGTGTTGAAAATCGTGAAGAGCCTGAAAAGCTGTGAAAAATATGAAGAGCTTCAAAAGGTGTGAAAAATATGAGGAAAATTAAACGGTCTGAAAAATAGGAGGAGCATCAAGCAGTGTTCAAAAACATGAAGAGCCTGACAAGTTGTGTAAAATATGTAGAGCTTCAAAAGGTGTCAAATATATGAGGAGCATGAAACGGACTGAAAAATAGGAGGAGCTTGAAACGCTGTTCAAAAACACGAAGAGCCTAAAAGGTGTGAAATATACGAAGAGCTTCAAAAGGTGTGAAAAATAGGAGGAGCATGAAGCGTTGTTGTGAAACATGAACAGCCTGAAAAGGTTTGAAAAATATGAACAGCTTCAAAAGGTGTCAAAAATATGAGGAGCATGAAACGGTCTGAAAAATAGGAGCAGCATGAAACGGTGTTCAAAAACATGAGGAGCCTGAAAAGGTGTGAAAAATATGAAGAGCTTCAAAAGGTGTGAAAAATATGAGAAGCATGAAGCGGTCCGAAAAATAGGATGAGCATGAAGCGGTGTTGAAAACATTAAGAGCCTGAAAAGGTGTGAAATATATGAAGAGCTTGAAACGGTTTCAAAAATATGACGAGCATGAAACGGTGTGAAAAATAGAAGAAGCATGAAGTGATGTTGAGAAACATGAAGAGCCTGAAAAGGTGTGAAAAAAATGAAGAGCTACAAAAGGTGTCAAATACATGAGGAGCATGAAACGATCTGAATAATAGGAGGAGAATGAAGTGGTGTTGAAAAATATGAAGAGCCTGAAAATGTGTGAAAATTATGAAGAGCTTCAAAATGTGTCAAAAAAAAGGAGGATAATGAAAAGGTGTTCAAATACATTAAGAGCCTGAAAAGGTGTGAAAAAAATGAAGAGCTTCAAAAGGTGTCAAAAATATGAGGAGCATGATACGTTCTGAAAAATAGGAGTAACATGAAGTGGTGTTGAAAACATGAATAGCCTGGAAAGGTGTGAAATATATGAAGAGTTTCAAAAGGTGTGAAAAATATGAAGAGCTTCAAAAGGTGTCAAAAATATGAGGAGCATGAAACGGTCTGAAAAATAAGATCAGCATGAAGCGGAGTGGAAAAATATGAAGAGCTTGAAAAGGTGTGAAAAATATGAAGAGCTTCAAAAGGTGTCAAAAATATGAGGAGCATGAAACGGTCTGAAAAATAGGATCAGCATGAAGCGGAGTGGAAAAATATGAAAAGCTTCAAAAATGTGAAAAATATGAAGAGCTTCAATAAGTGTGAAAAATATGAGGAGTATGAAACGGTCTGAAAAATAGAAGGAGCATGAGGCGTTGGTGAAAAACATGAAGAGTCTGAAAATGTGTGAAAAATATGAAGAGCTTCAAAAAGGTAAAAAATATGAAGAGCTTTAAAAGGTGTGAAAAATATGAGGAGCATGACACGGTCTGAAAAATAGGAGGAGCATGAAGTGGTGTTCAAAAAATGAAGAGCCTGAAAAGGTGTGATATATATGAAGAGTTTCAAAAGGTGTCAAAAATAGGAGGAGCATGAAACGGTCTGAAAAATACGAGCAGCATGATGTCGTCTTGAAAAACATGAAGAACCTGAAAAGGTGTGAAAAATATTAAAAGCTTCACAAGGTGTCAAAAATATGAGGAGCATGATACGTTCTGAAAAATAGGAGTAGCATGAAGTGGTGTTGAAAACATGAATAGCCTGGAAAGGTGTGAAATATATGAAGAGTTTCAAAAGGTGTGAAAAATATGAAGAGCTTCAAAAGGTGTCAAAAATATGAGGAGCATGAAACGGTCTGAAAAATAGGATCAGCATGAAGCGGAGTGGAAAAATATGAAGAGCTTGAAAAGGTGTGAAAAATATGAAGAGCTTCAAAAGGTGTGAAATAAATGAGGAGCATGAAACGGTCTCAAAAATAGGAGGAGCATGAAGCGGTGTTGAAAAACATGAAGAACCTGAAAAGGTGTGAAAAATATCAAGAGCTTCAAAAGGTGTGAAAAATATGAGGAGCATGAAACAGTCTGAAAAATAGGAGGAGCATGAAGCGGTGTTGAAAAACATGAAAAGCCTGAAAAGGGGTGAAAAATATGAAGAGCTTCAAAAGGTGTCAAAAATAAGAGGAGCATGAAACGGTCTGAAAAACGGAGTCGCAAGAAGCGGTGTTCAAAAACATGAAGAGCCTGAAAACGTGTGACAAATATGAAGAGCTTCAAAAGTTGTGAAAAATATGAAGAGATTCAAAACGTGTCAAAAATGAGATGAGCATGAAAGGGTCTGAAAAATAGGAGGAGCAAGAAGCGTTTTTGAAAAACATGAAGAGACTGAAAAGGTGTGAAGAATATGAAAAGCTTCAAAAGATGTCAAAAAAATGAGGAGCATGAAACGGTCTGAAATATAGCAGGAGCATGAAGCGGTGTTCAAAAACATAAAGAGCCTGAAAAGGTGAGAAAAATATGAAGAGCTTCAAAAGGTGTGAAAAATATGAGGAGTATGAAACGGTCTGCAAAACTGGAGGAGCTTGAAGTGGTGTTGAAAAACATGAAGAGCCTGAAAAGGTGTGAAAAATCTGAAAAGCTTCAAAAGGTGTCAAAAATGTGACGAGCATGAAACGGTCTGAAAAATAGGAGGAGCATGAAGTGGTGTTCAAAAAATGAAGAGCCTGAAAAGGAGTGATATATATGAAGAGTTTCAAAAGGTGTCAAAAATATGAGGAGCATGAAACGTTCTGAAAAATACGAGCAGCATGATGTGGTCTTGAAAAACATGAAGAACCTGAAAGGTGTGAAGAATATGAAAAGCTTCACAAGGTGTCAAAAATAGGAGGAGCATGATACGGTTTGAAAAAGAGGAGTAGCATGAAGTGGTATTGAAAACCTGAATAGCCTGGAAAGGTGAGAAATATATGAAGAGCTTCAAAAGGTGTGAAAAATATGAAAAGCTTCAAAAGGTGTGAAATACATGACGAGCATGAAACTCTCTGAAAAATAGGAGGAGCATGAAGTGGTGTTGAAAAAGGTGAATAGCCTGTAAAGGTGTGAATATATGAAGAGTTTCAAAAGGTGTCAAAACTATGAGGAGCATGAAAAGGGCTGAAAAATAGGAGGAGCATGAAGTGGTGTTGAAAAAGGTGAATAGCCTGTAAAGGTGTGAATATATGAAGAGCTTCAAAAGGTGTCAAAAATATAGGAGAATGAAACGGTCTGAAAAATAGGAGGAGCATGAAACGGTGTTCAAAACATGAAGAGCTGAAAAGGTGTGAAAAATATGAAGAGCTTCAAAAGGTGTCAAAAATATGAGGAGCATGAAATTCTCTGAAAAATAGGAGGAGCATGAAGAGATGTTGAAAAACATGAAGAGCGTGAAAACGTGTGATAAATATGCAGAGCTTCAAATGGTGTGAAAATTAGGAGGAGAATGAAGCATTGTTCAAAAACATGAAGAGCCTGAAAAAGTGTGAATAATATGAAGAGCTTCAAAAGGTGTGAAATACATGAGGAGCATTAATCGGTCTGAAAAATAGGGATAGCATGAAGCGGTGTTGAAAAACATGAAGAGCCTGAAAAGGAGTGAAAAATATGAAGAGCTTCAAAAGGTGTGAAATATATGAAGAGCTTCAACAGGTTTCAAAAATATGAGGAGCATGAAACGGTCTGAAAAATACGAGGAGCATGAAGCGGTGTTCAAAACATGAAGAGCCTGAAAAAGTGTGAAAAATATGAAGAGCTTCAAAAGGTTTGAAAAATATGAAGAGCCTGAAAAGGTGTCAAAAATGAGATGAGCATAAAACGGTCTGAAAAATAGGAGGAGCATGAAGCGGTGTTGAAATACATGAAGAGCCTGAAAATGTGTGAAAAATGTGAAGAGCTTCAAAACGTGTCAAAAATATGAGAAGCATGAAACGGTCTGAAAAATAGGAGCAGCATGAAGAGCTGTTCAACAACATGAAGAGCCTGAAAAGGTGTGAAAAATATGAAGAGCTTCAAAAGATGTGAAAAATAGGAGGAGCATGAAGCGGTGTTGAAAAACATGAAGAACCTGAAAACGTGTGAAAAATTTGAAGAGCTTCAAAAGGTGTAAAAAATATGAACAATTTCAAAAAGTGTCAAAAATGAGATGAGCATGAAGTGGTCTGAACAATGGTGGAGCATGAAGTGTCGTTGAAAAACATGAAGAGCCTGAAATCGTGTGAAAAATATGAAGAGCTTCAAAAGGTGTGAAATACATGAGGAGCATTAATAGGTCTCCAAAATAGGAGTAGCATGAAGCAATGTTGAAAAACATGAAGAGCCTGAAAAGGAGTGAAAAATATGAAGAGCTTCAAAAGGTGTGAAATACATGAGGAGCATTAATCGGTCTGAAAAATAGGAGTAGCATGAAGCGGTGTTGAAAAACATGAAGAGCCTGAAAAGGAGTGAAAAATATGAAGAGCTTCAAAAGGTGTGAAATACATGAGGAGCATTAATCGGTCTGAAAAATAGGAGTAGAATGAAGCGGTGTTGAAAAACATGAAGAGCCTGAAAAGGAGTGAAAAATATGAAGAGCTTCAAAAGGTGTGAAATACATGAGGAGCATTAATCGGTCTGAAAAATAGGAGTAGCATGAAGCGGTGTTGAAAAACATGAAGAGCCTGAAAAGGTGTGAAAAATTTGAAGAGCTTCAAAAGGTGTGAAATACCTGAGGAGCATTAATCGGTCTGAAAAATATGAGTAGCATGAAGCGGTGTTGAAAAACATGAAGAGCCTGAAAAGGAGTGAAAAATATGAAGAGCTTCAAAAGGTGTGAAATACATGAGGAGCACTAATCGGTCTGAAAAATAGGAGTAGCATGAAGCGGTGTTGAAAAACATGAAGAGCCTGAAAAGGAGTGAACAATATGAAGAGCTTCAAAAGGTGTGAAATATATGAAGAGCTTCAACAGGTTTCAAAAATATGAGGAGCATGAAACGGTCTGAAAAATAGGAGGAGCATGAAGCGGTGTTCAAAACATGAAGAGCCTGAAAAAGTGTGAAAAATATGAAGAGCTTCAAAAGGTTTGAAAAATATGAAGAGCCTGAAAAGGTGTCAAAAATGAGATGAGCATGAAACGGTCTGAAAAATAGGAGGAGCATGAAGCGGTGTTCTAAACATGAAAAGCCTGAAAAAGTGTGAAAAATATGAAGAGCTTCACTGGTTTGAAAAACAAGAAGAGCCTGAAAAGGTGTGAAAATTGACATGAGCATGAAACGGTCTGAAAAATAGGAAGAGCATGAAGAGGTGTTCAAAAACATGTACAGCCTGACAAGGTGTGAAAAATATGAAGAGCTTCAAAAGGTGTCAAAAATATGAGGAGCATGAAACGGTCCGAAAAATAGGAGCAGCATGAAGAGCTGTTCAAAAACATGAAGAGCCTGAAAAGTTGTGAAAAATATGAAGAGCTTCAAAAGGTGTGAAAAATAGGAGGAGGATGAAGCGGTGTTGAAAAACATGAAGAGCCTGAAAACGTGTGAAAAATATGAACACTTTCAAAAAGTGTCAAAAATGAGATGAGCATGAAGCGGTCTGAAAAATGGTGGAGCATGAAGTGTTGTTGAAAAACATGAAGAGCCTGAAATCGTGTGAAAAATATGAAGAGCTTCAAAAGGTGTGAAATACATGAGGAGCATTAATCGGTCTCAAAAATAGGAGTAGCATGAAGCGGTGTTGAAAAACATGAAGAGCCTGAAAAGGCGTGAAAAATATGAAGAGCTACAAAAGGAGTGAAAGACTTGAGGAGCATGAAACCGTCTGAATTATAGGAGGAGCATGAAACGGTGTTGAAAAACATGAAGAGCCTCAAAAGGTGTGAAAAATATGAAGAGCTCAAAAGGTGTCAAAAATATGAAGAGCTTCAAAAAGTGTGACAAATGAGATGAGCATGAAATGGTCTGAAAAAGGAGGAGCATGAAGTGGTGTTGAAAAACATGAAGAGCCTGAAAAGGTGTAAAATATATGAAGAGATTAAAAAGGTGTCAAAAATATGAGGAGCTTGAAATGGTCTGAAAAATTGGAGGATCATGAAGCGGTGTTGAAAAACATGAAGAGACTGAAAAGTTGTGAAAAATATGAAGAGCTTCAAAGGTGTCAAAAATGTGAGGAGCATGAAACGGTCTGAAAAGGAGGAGGAGCATGAAGCCCTGTTCAAAATCATGAAGAGCCTAAAAAAGTGTGAAAAATATGAAGAGCTTCAAAAGGTGTGAAAAATAGGAGAAGCATGAAGCGGTGTTAAAAAACATGAAGAGCCTGAAAACGTGTGAAAAACATGAAGAGCTTCAAAAGGTTTGAAAAATATGAAGAGCCTGAAAAGGTGTCAAAAATGAGATGAGCATGAAACGGTCTGAAAAATAGGAGGAGCATGAAATCGTGTTCAAAAACATGAAGAGCCTGAAAAGGTGTGAAAAATATGAAGAGCTTTAAAATGTGTGAAATACATGAGGAGAATTAATCGGTCTGAAAAATAGGAGGAGCATGAAGCGGTGTTCAAAACATGAAGAGCCTGAAAAAGTCTGAAAAATATGAAGAGCTTCAAAAGGTTTGAAAAATATGAAGAGCCTGAAAAGGTGTCAAAAATGAGATGAGCATGAAACGGTCTGAAAAATAGGAGGAGCATGAAGCGGTGTTCTAAACATGAAAAGCCTGAAAAAGTGTGAAAAATATGAAGAGCTTCACTGGTTTGAAAAATAAGAAGAGCCTGAAAAGGTGTGAAAATTGACATGAGCATGAAACGGTCTGAAAAATAGGAAGAGCATGAAGAGGTGTTCAAAAACATGAAGAGCCTGAAAACGTGTGAAATATATGAAGAGCTTCAAAAGGTGTGAAAAATAGGAGAAGCATGAAGCGGTGTTGAAAAACATGAAGAGCCTGAAAACGTGTGAAAAACATGAAGAGCTTCAAAAGGTGTGAAAAATATGAACAGCTTCAAAAAGTGTCAAAAATGAGATGAGCATGAAGCGGTCTCAAAAATGGTGGAGCATGAAGTGTTGTTGAAAAACATGAAGAGCCTGAAATCGTGTGAAAAAAATGAAGAGCTTCAAAAGGTGTGAAATACATGAGGAGCATTAATCGGTCTGAAAAATAGGGGTAGCATGAAGCGGTGTTGAAAAACATGAAGAGCCTGAAAAGGAGTGAAAAATATGAAGAGCTTCAAAAGGTGTGAAATATATGAAGAGCTTCAACAGGTTTCAAAAATATGAGGAGCATGAAACGGTCTGAAAAATACGAGGAGCATGAAGCGGTGTTCAAAATATGAAGAGCCTGAAAAAGTGTGAAAAATATGAAGAGCTACAAAAGGTTTGGAAAATATGAAGAGCCTGAAAAGGTGTCAAAAATGAGATGAGCATGAAACGGTCTGAAAAATAGGAGGAGCATGAAGCGGTGTTCTAAACATGAAAAGCCTGAAAAAGTGTGAAAAATATGAAGAGCTTCACTGGTTTGAAAAATAAGAAGAGCCTGAAAAGGTGTGAAAATTGACATGAGCATGAAACGGTCTGAAAAATAGGAAGAGCATGAAGAGGTGTTCAAAAACATGAAGAGCCAGAAAACGTGTGAAAAATATGAAGAGCTTCAAAAGGTGTCAAAAATATGAGGAGCATGAAACGGTCTGAAAAATAGGAGGAGCATCAAGTGGTGTTGAAATACATGAAGAGCCTGAAAATGTGTGAAAAATGTGAAGAGCTTCAAAACGTGTCAAAAATATGAGAAGCATGAAACGGTCTGAAAAATAGGAGCAGCATGAAGAGCTGTTCAACAACATGAAGAGCCTGAAAAGGTGTGAAAAATATGAAGAGCTTCAAAAGATGTGAAAAATAGGAGGAGCATGAAGCGGTGTTGAAAAACATGAAGAGCCTGAAAACGTGTGAAAAATATGAAGAGCTTCAAAAGGTGTAAAAAATATGAACAATTTCAAAAAGTGTCAAAAATGAGATGAGCATGAAGCGGTCTGAAAAATGGTGGAGCATGAAGTGTTGTTGAAAAAAATGAAGAGCCTGAAATCGTGTGAAAAATATGAAGAGCTTCAAAAGGTGTGAAATACATGAGGAGAATTAATAGGTCTCCAAAATAGGAGTAGCATGAAGCGGTGTTGAAAAACATGAAGAGCCTGAAACGGTGTGAAAAATATGAAGAGCTACAAAAGGTGTGAAATACAGGAGGAGCATTAAACGGTCTGAAAAATAGGAGGAGCATGAAGCGGTGTTGAAAAACATGAAGAGCATGAAAAGGTATGAAAAATATGAAGAGCTTCAAAAGGTGTGAAAAATACGAGGAGCATGAAGAGGTGTTCAAAAACATGAAAAGCCTGAAATGTTGTAAAAAATATGAAAAGCTTCAAAAGGTGTCAAAAATATGAGGAGCATGAAACGGTCTGAAAAACTGGAGGAGCATGAAGCGGTGTTCAAAAACATGAAGAGCCTGAAAAGGTGTGAAAAATATGAAGAGCTTCAAAACGTGTCAAAAATATGAGGAGCATGAAACTGTCTGAAAAATAGGAGGAGCATGATGCGGTGTTGAAAAATATGAAGAGCTTCAAAAGGTGTCAAAAATGAGATGACCATGAAACGGTCTGAGAAATAGAAGGAGCAGGAAGTTCTTTTCAAAAAAATGAAGAACCTGAAAAGGTGTGAAGTATATGAAGATTTCAAAAGGTGTCAAAAATATGAGGAGCATGAAACGGTCTGAAAAATAGGAGGAGCATGAAGTCATGTTGAAAAACATGAAGAGCCTGAAAATGTGTGAAAAATACGAAGAGCTTCAAAAGGTGTCACAAATATGAGGAGCATGAAACGGTCTGAAATATATGAGGAGCATGAAGCGGTGTTCAAAAACATGAAGAGCCTGAAAAGGTGTGAAAAATTTGAAGAGCTTCACAAGGTGTGAAATATATGAAGAGCTTCAAAAGGTGTCAAAAATATGAGGAGAATGAAACGGTCTGCAAAATAGGTGAAGCATGAAATGGTGTTCAAAACATGAAGAGCCTGAAAAGATGTGAAAATTATGAAGAGCTTCAAAAGGTGTCAAAAATATGAGGAGCATGAAACTGTCTGAAATATAGCAGGAACATGAAAAGGTGTTAAAAAACATGAAGAGCCTGAAAAGATGTGAAAAATATGAAGATCTTCAAAAGAGGTCAAAAATATGAGGAGCATGAAACGGTCTGAAAAATAGGAGAAGAATGAAGTGGTGTTGAAAAACATGAAGAGCCTGAAAAGGTGTGAAAAATATGAAGAGCTTCAAAAGGTGTCAAAAATATGAGGAGCATGCAACGGTCTGAAAAATAGGAGGAGCATGAAGCGGTGTTGAAAAACATGAAGAACCTGAAAAGGTGTGAAAAATATGAAGAGCTTCAAAAGGTGTCAAAAATATGAGGAGCATGAACGGTCTGAAAAATTGGAGGAGCATGAAGCAGTGTTGAAAAACATGAAGAGCCTGAAAATGTGTGACAAATATGAAGAGCTTCAAAATGTGTCAAAAATATGAGGGGCATGAAACGGTCTGAAAAATTGGAAGAGCAAGAAACGGAGTTCAAAAACATGAAGAGCCAGAAGAAATGTGAAAAATATGAAGAGCTACAAAAGTTGTCAAAAATATGAGGAGCAAGAAACGTCTGAAAAATAGGAGGAGCATGAAGCGGTGTTGAAAAACATGAAGAGCCTGAAAAAGTGTGAAATATATGAAGAGCTTCAAAAGGTGTGAAATACATTAGGAGCATGAAACGATCTGAAAAATAGGAGGAGCATGAAGCGGTGTTGAAAAACATGAAAACCGTGAAAAAGTGTGAAATATATGAAGAGCTTCTAAAGGTGTGAAATACATTAGGAGCATGAAACCATCTGAAAAATAGCAGGAGCATGAAGCGGTGTTGAAAATCACGAAGTGTCTGAAAATTGTGATAATATGAAGAGCTTCAAAAATATGAAAAATATGAAGAGCTTCAAAAGGTCTGAAAAATATGAAGAGCTTCAAAAGGTGTCAAAAATGAGATGAGCATGAAAAGGTCTGAAAAATAGGAGGAGCAAGAAGCAGTGTTGAAAAAATGAAGAGCCTGAAAAGGTGTGAAAAATATGAAGAGGTTCAAAAGGTGTGAAATATATGAGGTGCAAGAAACTGTCTGAAAAATATTAGGAGAATGAAGCGGTGTTGATAAACAAGAAGAGCCTGAAAAGGTGTGAAAAATATGAAGAGTTTCAAAAGGTGTGAAATATATGAGGTGCAAGAAACGGTCTGAAAAATATTAGGAGCATGAAGCGGTGTTGAAAAACATGAAGAGCCTGAAAAGGTGTGAAAAATATGAAGAGTTTCAAAAGGTGTGAAATATATGAGGAGCATGAAACGGTCTGAAAAATATTAGGAGCATGAAGCGGTGTTGAAAAACATGAAGAGCCTGAAAAGGTGTGAAAAATATGAAGAGTTTCAAAAGGTGTGAAATATATGAGGTGCATGAAACGGTCTGAAAAATATTAGGAGCATGAAGCGGTGTTGAAAAACATGAAGAGTCTGAAAAGGTGTGAAAAATATGAAGAGCTTCAAAAGGTGTCAAAAATATGAGGAGCATGAAACAGTCTGAAAAATAGGAGGAGCATGAATCGGTGTTGAAAAACATGAAGAGCCTGAAAACCTGTGAAAAATATGAAGTGCTTCAAAAGGTGTCAAAAATATGAGGAGAATTAAACGGTCTGAAAAATAGGAGGAGCATGAAACGGTGATTAAAATATGACGAGCCTGAAAAGGTGTGAAAAATATGAAGAGCTTCAAAAGCTGTGAAATGCATGAGGAGCATGAAACGGCCTGAAAATTAGGAGAAGCATGAAGCGGTGTTCAAAAATATGCAGAGCCTGAAAAGGTGTGAAAATTATGAAGACCTTCAAAATGTGTCAAAAAAAAGGAGGAGCATGAAATGGTGTTCAAAAACATGAAGAGCCTGAAAAGGTGTGAAAAATATGAACAGCTTCAAAAGGTGTCAAAAATATGAGGAGCATGAAACGGTCTGAAAAGTAGGAGGAACATGAAGCACGGTTGAAAAACATGAAGAGCCTGAAAAGGTGTGAAAAATATGAACAGCTTCAAAAGGTGTCAAAAATATGAGGAGCATGAAACAGTCTGAAAAATAGGAGGAGCATGAAGCGGTGTTGAAAAACATAAAGAGCCTGAAAAGGTGTGAAAAATATGAAGAGCTTCCAAAGGTGTGAAAAATATGAATAGCTTCGAAATGTGTCAATAATGAGAGCAGCATGAAACGGTGTGAAAAATAGGAGGAGCATGAAGCGGTGTGCAAAAAGATGAAGAGCCTGAAAATGTGTGAAATATATGAAGAGCTTCAAAAGGTGTCAAAAATATGAGGAGAAAGAAACGGTCTGAAAAATAGGAGGAGCATGAAGTGGTGTTGACAAACATGAAGAGCTGAAAAGCTGTGAAAAATATGAAGAGCTTTAAAAGGTCTCAAATATATGAGGAGCATGAAATTTTCTGAAAAATAGGAGGAGCATGAAACGTTGTTGAAAACATGAAGAGCCTGAAAAGGTTTGAAAAATATAAAAAGCTTCAAAACATGTCAAACATTGAGGAGCATGAAACGATCTGAAAAATAGGAAGAGTATGATGCAGTGTTGAAAAACATGAAGAGGCTGAAAACGTGTGAAAAATATGAAGTGCTCCAAAGATGTCAAAAATATGAGGAGCATGAAGCGGTCCGAAAAATAGGATGAGCATGAAGCGGTGTTGAAAACATTAAGAGCCTGAAAAGGTGTGAAATATATGAAGAGCTTGAAACGGTGTCAAAAATATGAGGAGCATGAAACGGTGTGAAAAATAGGAGGAGCATGAAGCGGTGTTGAAAAACATAAAGAGCCTGAAAAGGTGTGAAAAATATGAAGAGCTTCCAAAGGTGTGAAAAATATGAATAGCTTCGAAATGTGTCAATAATGAGAGCAGCATGAAACGGTGTGAAAAATAGGAGGAGCATGAAGCGGTGTGCAAAAAGATGAAGAGCCTGAAAATGTGTGAAATATATGAAGAGCTTCAAAAGGTGTCAAAAATATGAGGAGAAAGAAACGGTCTGAAAAATAGGAGGATTATGAAACGGTGTTCAAAAACATGAAGAGCCTGAATAGGTGTGAAAAATATGAAAAGCCTCAAAATTGTCAAAAATATGAGGAGCATGAAACGGTCTGAAAAATAGGAGGAGCATGAAGCAGTGTTGACAAAATGAAGAGCCTGAAAAGTTGTGAAAAATATGAAGAGTTTCAAAAGGTGTGAAATATATGAGGTGCAAGAAACGGTCTGAAAAATATTAGGAGAATGAAGCGGTGTTGATAAACAAGAAGAGCCTGAAAAGGTGTGAAAAATATGAAGAGTTTCAAAAGGTGTGAAATATATGAGGTGCAAGAAACGGTCTGAAAAATATTAGGAGCATGAAGCGCTGTTGAAAAACATGAAGAGCCTGAAAAGGTGTGAAAAATATGAAGAGTTTCAAAAGGTGTGAAATATATGAGGAGCATGAAACGGTCTGAAAAATATTAGGAGCATGAAGCGGTGTTGAAAAACATGAAGAGCCTTAAAAGGTGTGAAAAATATGAAGAGTTTCAAAAGGTGTGAAATATATGAGGTGCATGAAACGGACTGAAAAATAGGAGGAGCATGAATCGGTGTTGAAAAACATGAAGAGCCTGAAAACCTGTGAAAAATATGAAGTGCTTCAAAAGGTGTCAAAAATATGAGGAGCATGAAACGGTCTAAAAAATAGGAGGAGCATGAAACGGTGATTAAAATATGACGAGCCTGAAAAGGTGTGAAAAATATGAAGAGCTTCAAAAGGTGTGAAATACATGAGGAGCATGAAACGGCCTGAAAATTAGGAGAAGCATGAAGCGGTGTTCAAAAACATGCAGAGCCTGAAAAGGTGTGAAAATTATGAAGACCTCCAAAATGTGTCAAAAAAAAGGAGGAGCATGAAATGGTGTTCAAAAACATGAAGAGCCTGAAAAGGTGTGAAAAATATGAACAGCTTCAAAAGGTGTCAAAAATATGAGGAGCAAGAAACGGTCTGAAAAATAGGAGGAACATGAAGCACGGTTGAAAAATATGAAGAGCCTGAAAAGGTGTGAAAAATATGAACAGCTTCAAAAGGTGTCAAAAATATGAGGAGCATGAAACAGTCTGAAAAATAGGAGGAGCATGAAGCGGTGTTGAAAAACATAAAGAGCCTGAAAAGGTGTGAAAAATATGAAGAGCTTCCAAAGGTGTGAAAAATATCAATAGCTTCGAAATGTGTCAATAATGAGAGCAGCATGAAACGGTGTGAAAAATAGGAGGAGCATGAAGCGGTGTGCAAAAAGATGAAGAGCCTGAAAATGTGTGAAATATATGAAGAGCTTCAAAAGGTGTCAAAAATATGAGGAGAAAGAAACGGTCTGAAAAATAGGAGGAGCATGAAGTGGTGTTGACAAACATGAAGAGCTGAAAAGCTGTGAAAAATATGAAGAGCTTTAAAAGGTCTCAAATATATGAGGAGCATGAAATTTTCTGAAAAATAGGAGGAGCATGAAACGTTGTTCAAAACATGAAGAGCCTGAAAAGGTTTGAAAAATATAAAGAGCTTCAAAACATGTCAAACATTGAGGAGCATGAAACGATCTGAAAAATAGGAAGAGCATGATGCAGTGTTGAAAAACATGAAGAGGCTGAAAACGTGTGAAAAATATGAAGTGCTCCAAAGATGTCAAAAATATGAGGAGCATGAAGCGGTCCGAAAAATAGGATGAGCATGAAGCGGTGTTGAAAACATTAAGAGCCTGAAAAGGTGTGAAATATATGAAGAGCTTGAAACGGTGTCAAAAATATGAGGAGCATGAAACGGTGTGAAAAATAGAAGAAGCATGAAGTCATGTTGAGAAACGTGAAGAGACTGAAAAGGTGTGATAAAAAGGAAGAGCTACAAAAGGTGTCAAATACATGAGGAGCATGAAACGATCTGAAAAATAGGAGGAGCATGAAGTGGTTTTGAAAAACATGAACAGCCTGAAAAGGGGTGAAAAATATGAAGAGCTTCAAAAGGTATCAAAAATAAGAGGAGCATGAAACGGTCTGAAAAAGAGGAGTCGCAAGAAGCGGTGTTCAAAACCACGAAGAGCCTGAAAACGTGTGAAAAATATGAAGAGCTTCAAAGGCTGTGAAAAATATGAAGAGCTTCAAAACGTGTCAAAAATGAGATGAGCATGAAACGATCTGAAAAATAGGAGGAGCAAGAAGCGTTTTTGAAAAAGATGAAGAGCCTGAAAAGGTTTGAAAAATATAAAGAGCTTCAAAAAGTGTCAAAAATATGAGGAGCATGAAACGGTCTGAAAAATAGGAGGAGCATCAACCGTTGTTGAAAAACATGAAGAGCCTGAAAAGTTGTGAAAAATATGAAGAGCTTCAAAAGGTGTGAAAAATATGAAGAGCTTCAAATGTGTCAAAAATGAGATGAGCATGAAACGGTCTGAAAAATAAGAGGAGCATGAAGTGGTGTTGAAAAAAAAGAAGAGGCTGAAAAGGTGTGAAATATATGACGACCTTCAAAATGTGTCAAAAATATGAGGAGAATGAAACGTTCCGAATAATAGGAGGAGCATGAAGCGGTGTTGAAAAACATGAAGAGCCTGAAAACGTGTGAAAAATATGAAGAGCTTCAAAAGGTGTGAAAAATATGAAGAGCTTCAAATGTGTCAAAAATGAGATGAGCATGAAACGGTCTGAAAAATAAGAGGAGCATGAAGTGGAGTTGAAAAAAAAGAAGAGCCTGAAAAGGTGTGAAATATATGAAGACCTTCCAAAGGTGTCAAAAATAAGAGGAGTATGATACGGTCTGAAAAATAGGAGGAGCATGAAGCGGTGTTGAAAAACATGTAGAGCCTGAAAAGGTGTGAAAAATATGAAGAGCTTCAAAAGGTGTCAAATATGAGGAGCATGAAACGGTCTGAAAAATAGGAGGAGCAAGAAGCGTTTTTGAAAAAGATGAAGAGACTGAAAAGGTGTAAAAAATATGAAAAGCTTCAAAAGGTGTCAAAAATGAGATGAGCATGAAACGGTCTGAAAAATAGGAGGAGCATGAAGTGGTGTTGAAAAAAAAGAAGAGCCTGTAAAGGTGTGAAATATATGAAGAGCTTCAAAAGGTGTCAAAATATGAGGAGAATGAAGCGGTCTGAAAAATAGGAGGAGGATGAAGCGGTGTTGAAAAACATGAAGAGCCTGAGAAGGTGTGAAAAATATGAAGCGCTTCAAAAGGTGTCAAATATGAGGAGCATGAAACGGTCTGAAAAATAGGAGGAGCATGGAACAGTGATCAAAAACATGAAGAGCCTGAAAAGGTGTGAAAAATATGAAGAGCTTCAAAAGGTGTGAAATACATGAGGAGCATGAAACGGGCTGAAAAATAGGAGAAGCATGAAGTGGTGTGGAAAAACATGAAGAGCCTGAAAAGGTGTGAAAAATATGAAGAGCTTCAAAAGGTGTGAAATACATGAGGAGCATGAAACTCTCTGAAAAATAGGAGGAGCATGAAGCTGTGTTAAAAACATGAAGAGCCTGAAAAGGTGTGAAAAATATGAAGAGCTTTAAAAGCTGTGAAAAATATGAGGAGCATGAAACGGTCTGAAAAATAGAAGCAGCATGAAGCGGTGTTGAAAAACAAGAAAAGCCTCAAAACGTGTGAAAAATATGAAGAGATTCAAAGTTTTGAAAAATATGAAGAGCTTCAAAAGGTGTCAAAAATGAGATGTGCATGAAACGGTCTGAAAAATAGGAGGAGCATGATATGGTGTTCAAAAATATGAAGAGCCTGAAAAGGTGTGAAAAACATGAATATCTTCAAAAGGGGTCAAAAATATGAGGAGCATGAAACGAACTGAAAAATCGGAGGAGCATGAAGTGGTGTTCAAAAACATGAAGAACCTGAAAAGATGTGAAAAACATGAATATCTTCAAAACGTGTCAAAAATATGAGGAGCATGAAACGGTCTGAAAAATAGGAGGAGCATGAAGCGGTGTTGAAAAACATGAAGAGCCTGAAAACCTGTGAAAAATATGAAGAGCTTCAAAAGGTGTGAAATATATGAAGAGCTTCTAAAGGTGTCAAAAATGAGATGAGCATGAAAAGGTCTGAAAAATAGGAGGAGCATGAAGTGGTCGTGAAAATCATGAAGTGCCTGAAAAGGTGTGAAATATATGAAGAGCTTCAAAAGTTGTGAAAAAATGAGGAGGTTCAAAAGGTGTCAAAAATATGAGGAACATGAAAAGGTCTGAAAAATAGGAGGACCATGAAACGGTGTTCAAAACATGAAGAGCCTGAAAAGGTGTGAAAAATATGAAGAGCTTGAAAAGGTGTGAAATACATGAGGAGCCTGAAGCGGTCTGAAAAATAGGAGGAGCATGAAACGGTGTTGAAAAACATGAAGAGCCTGAAAATGTGTGAAAAATAGGAAGAGCTTAACAAGGTGTCAAATATATGAGGAGCATGCAACGGTCTGAAAAATAGGAGGAGCATGAAGCAGTCATCAAAAACATGAAGAACCTAAAAAGTTTTGTAAAATATGAAGAGCTTCAAAAGGTGTGAAAAATATGAGGAACATGAAACGGTCTGAAAAGTAGGAGCAGCATGAAACAGTGTTGAAAGACATGAAGAGCTTCAAAAGTGTCAAAAATATGAGGAGCATGAAACGGTCTGAAAAATAAGAGGATCATGAAACGGTGTTGAAAAACATGAAGAGCCTGAAAAGGTGTGAAAATTATGAAGACCTTCAAAATGTGTCGAAAAAAAGGAGGAGCATGAAATGGTGTTCAAAAACATGAAGAGCCTGAAAAGGTGTGAAAAATATGAACAGCTTCAAAAGGTGTCAAAAATATGAGGAGCATGAAACGGTCTGAAAAATAGGAGGAACATGAAGCACGGTTGAAAAACATGAAGAGCCAAAAAGGTGTGAAAAATATGAACAGCTTCAAAAGGTGTCAAAAATATGAGGAGCATGAAACAGTCTGAAAAATAGGAGGAGCATGAAGCGGTGTTGAAAAACATGAAGAGCCGGAAAAGGTGTGAAAAATATGAAGAGCTTCCAAAGGTGTGAAAAATATGAATAGCTTCGAAATGTGTCAATAATGAGAGCAGCATGAAACGGTGTGAAAAATAGGAGGAGCATGAAGCGGTGTGCAAAAAGATGAAGAGCCTGAAAATGTGTGAAATATATGAAGATCTTCAAAAGGTGTCAAAAATATGAGGAGAAAGAAACGGTCTGAAAAATAGGAGGAGCATGAAGTGGTGTTGACAAACATGAAGAGCTGAAAAGCTGTGAAAAATATGAAGAGCTTTAAAAGGTCTCAAATATATGAGGAGCATGAAATATTCTGAAAAATAGGAGGAGCATGAAACGTTGTTCAAAACATGAAGAGCCTGAAAAGGTGTGAAAAATATAAAGAGCTTCAAAACATGTCAAACATTGAGGAGCATGAAACGATCTGAAAAATAGGAAGAGCATGATGCAGTGTTGAAAAACATGAAGAGGCTGAAAACGTGTGAAAAATATGAAGTGCTCCAAAGATGTCAAAAATATGAGGAGCATGAAGCGGTCCGAAAAATAGGATGAGCATGAAGCGGTGTTGAAAACATTAAGAGCCTGAAAAGGTGTGAAATATATGAAGAGCTTGAAACGGTGTCAAAAATATGAGGAGCATGAAACGGTGTGAAAAATAGAAGAAGCATGAAGTGATGTTGAGAAACATGAAGAGCCTGAAAAGGTGTGAAAAAAATGAAGAGCTACAAAAGGTGTCAAATACATGAGGAGCATGAAACGATCTGAAAAAGAGGAGGAGCATGAAGTGGTGTTGAAAAATATGAAGAGCCTGAAAAGGTGTGAAAATTATGAAGAGCTTCAAAATGTGTCAAAAAAAAGGAGGATAATGAAACAGTGTTCAAAAACATTAAGAGCGTGAATAGGTGTGAAAAATATGAAGAGCTTCAAAATGTGTCAAAAAAAAAGGAGGAGCATGAAGCGGTGTTTAAAAACAAGAAGTGCCTGAAAAGGTGTGAAATATATGAAGAGCTTCAAAAGGTGTCAAAAATATGAGGAGCATGAAACGGTCTGAAAAATAGGAGGAGCATGAAGTAGTGTTGAAAAACATTAAGAGCCTGAAAAAGTGTGAAAAATATGAAGAGCTTTAAAAGGTCTCAAATATATGAGGAGCATGTAACTTTCTGAAAAATAGGAGGAGCATGAAACGGTGTTCAAAACATGAAGAGCCTGAAAAGGTTTGAAAAATATGAAGAGCTTCAAAACTTGTCAAACATTTAGGAGCATGAAACTATCTGAAAAATAGGAAGAGCATGATGCCGTGTTGAAAAACATGAAGAGCCTGAAAAGGTGTGAAATATATGATGAGCTTCAAAAGGTGTCAAAAATATGAGGAGCATGAAACGGTCTGAAAAATAGGAGGAGCATGAAGCGGTGTTGAAAAACATGAAGAGCCTTAAAAGTTGTGAAAAATATGAAGAGCTTCAAAAGGTGTCAAAAATGAGAGGAGCATGAAACGGTGTGAAAAATAAGAGGAGCATGATTCTGTGTTGAAAAACATGAAGAGCCTGAAAAGCTGTGAACAATTTGAAGAGCTTCAAAAGGTGTCAAATATATGAGGAGCATGAAATGGTCTGAAAAATAGGAGGAGCATGAAGCGGTGTTGAAACACATTAAGAGTGTGAAAAGGATTTCAAAAACATGAAGAGCCTGAAAAGGAGTGAAAAATATGAAGAGCTTGAAAAGGTGTGAAAAATAAGAGGAGCATGAAACAGTTTGAAGAATAGGAGAAGCATAAAGCGGTGTTCAAAAACATGAAGAGCCTGAAAATTTGTGAAAAATATGAAGAGTTTCAAAAGGTGTCAAAAATATGAGGAGCATGAAACGGCTGAAAAAACCGAGGAGCATGAAGCGGTGTTGAAAACTTGAAGAGCCTAAAAAGGTGCAAAAAATATGAAGAGCTTCAAAAGGAGTCAAAATATGAGGAGCATGAAACGGTCTGAAAAATAGGAGGACCATGAAGCGGTGTTGAAAAAAATGAAGAGCCTGAAAAAGTGTGAAAAATATGAAGAGCTTCAAAAGGTGTCAAAAATATAGGAGAATGAAACGGTCTGAAAAATAGGAGGAGCATGAAACGGTGTTGAAAACATGAAGAGATGAAAAGGTGTGAAAAATATGAAGAGGTTCTAAAGGTGTCAAAAATATGAGGAGCATGAAACAGTCTTTAAAATAGGATGAGAATGAGACGGTTTTGAAAAAGATGAAGAGCATGAAAAGGTGTGAAAAACATGAAGAGCTTCAAAAGGTGTAAAAAATATGAGAGGCATGAAACGACTGAAAAATAGGAGGAGCATGATGCGGTGGTCAAAAACATGAAGAGCCTGAAAAGGTGTGAAAAATATAAAGAGCTTCAAAAGGTGTCAAAAATATTAGGAGCATGAAACAGTATGAAACATAGGATGAGCATGAAACTTTTTTGAAAATGATGAAGAGCATGAAAAGGTGTGAAAAATATGAAGAGCTTCAAAAGATGTTAAAAATATGAGGGGCATGAAACTTTCTGAAAAATTGGAGGAGCATGAAGTGGTGTTGAAAAGCATGAAGAGCCTGAAAAGGTGTGAAATGTATGAAGAGCTTCAAAAGTTGTCAAAAATATGAGGAGCATGAAACGGTCTGAAAAATAGGAGAAGCATGAAGCGGTGTTGAAAAACATGAAAAGCCTGAAAAGGGGGAAAAATATGAAGAGCTTCAAAAAGTGTCAACAATATGAGGAGCATGAAACGGTCTGAAAATTAGGAAGAGCATGAAACTGTTGATAAACATGAAGAGCCTGAAAAGGTGTGTAAAATATGAAGAGCTTCAAAAGGTGTCAAATATATGAAGAGCATGAAACAGTGTGAAAAATAGGATGAGCATGAAACGGTTTTAAAAAGACGAAGAGCCTAAAAAGTGTGACATATATAAAGAGCTTCAAAAGGTGTGAAATACATGAGGAGGTCGAAACGGTCTGAAAATAGTAGGAGCATGAAGCGGCGTTGAAAAACATGAAGAGCCTGAAAACGTGTGAAAAATATGAAGAGCTTCAAAAGGTGTGAAATATATGAAGAGCTACAAAAGGTGTCAAAAATATGAGGAGCATGAACCGGTGTGAAATATAGGAGGAGCATGAAGTGGTGTTGAAAAACATGAAGAGCCTGAAAAGTTGTGAAAAATATGAAGAGCTTCAAAAGGTGTCAAAAATATGAGGAGCCTGAAGCGGTCTGAAAAATAGGAGGAGAATGAAACGGTGTTGAAAAACATGAAGAGCCTGAAAAGGTGTGAAAAATAGGAAGAGCTTCACAAGGTGTCAAATATATGAGGAGCATGAAACGGTCTGAAAAATAGGAGGAGCATGAAGCACTCGTCAAAAACATGAAGAACCTGAAAAGTTTTGTAAAATATGAAGAGCTTCAAAAGGTGTGAAAAATATGAGGAACATGAAACGGTCTGTAAAATAGGAGCAGCATGAAACAGTGTTGAAAGACATGAAGAGCTTCAAAAGTGTCAAAAATATGAGGAGCATGAAACGGTCTGAAAAATAAGAGGATCATGAAACGGTCTGAAAAATAGGAGCAGCATGAAACGGTGTTGAAAGACATGAAGAGCTTCAAAAGGTGTCAAAAATATGAGGAGAATGAAACGGTTTGAAAAATAAGAGGAGCATGAAGGGGTGTTGAAAAACATGAAGAGCCTGAAAAGGTGTGAAAAATATTAAGATCTACAAAAGGTGTCAAAAATATGAGGAGCATGAAACGGTCTGAAAAATAGGAGGAACATGAAGCACGGTTGAAAAACATGAAGAGCCTGAAAAGGTGTGAAAAATATGAACAGCTTCAAAAGGTGTCAAAAATATGAGGAGCATGAAACAGTCTGAAAAATAGAAGGAGCATGAAGTGGTGTTGAAAAACATGAAGAGCCTGAAAAGGTGTGAAAAATATGAAGAGCATTAAAAGGTGTGAAAAATATGAGTAACATGAAACGGTCTGAAAAAAAGGAGGAGTATGAAGCGGTGTTGAAAACATGATAAGCCTGAAAATGTGTGAAAAATATGAAGAGCTTCCAAAGGTGTGAAAAATATGAATAGCTTCGATATGTGTCAATAATGAGAGCAGCATGAAACGGTGTGAAAAATAGGAGGAGCATGAAGCGGTGTGCAAAAAGATGAAGAGCCTGAAAATGTGTGAAATATATGAAGAGCTTCAAAAGGTGTCAAAAATATGAGGAGAAAGAAACGGTCTGAAAAATAGGAGGAGCATGAAGTGGTGTTGACAAACATGAAGAGCTGAAAAGCTGTGAAAAACATGAAGAGCTTTAAAAGGTCTCAAATATATGAGGAGCATGAAATTTTCTGAAAAATAGGAGGAGCATGAAACGTTGTTCAAAATATGAAGAGCCTGAAAAGGTGTGAAAAATATAAAGAGCTTCAAAACATGTCAAACATTGAGGAGCATGAAACGATCTGAAAAATAGGAAGAGCATGATGCAGTGTTGAAAAACATGAAGAGGCTGAAAACGTGTGAAAAATATGAAGTGCTCCAAAGATGTCAAAAGTATGAGGAGCATGAAGCGGTCCGAAAAATAGGATGAGCATGAAGCGGTGTTGAAAACATTAAGAGCCTGAAATCGTGTGAAATATATGAAGAGCTTGAAACGGTGTCAAAAATATGAGGAGCATGAAACGGTGTGAAAAATAGAAGAAGCATGAAGTGATGTTGAGAAACATGAAGAGCTGAAAAGGTGTGAAAAAAATGAAGAGCTACAAAAGGTGTCAAATACATGAGAAGCATGAAACGATCTGAAAAAGAGGAGGAGCATGAAGTGGTGTTGAAAAATATGAAGAGCCTGAAAAGGTGTGAAAATTATGAAGAGCTTCAAAATGTGTCAAAAAAAAGGAGGATAATGAAACAGTGTTCAAATACATTAAGAGCGTGAATAGGTGTGAAAAATATGAAGAGCTTCAAAATGTGTCAAAAAAAAAGGAGGAGCATGAAGCGGTGTTTAAAAACAAGAAGTGCCTGAAAAGGTGTGAAATATATGAAGAGCTTCAAAAGGTGTCAAAAATATGAGGAGCATGAAACGGTCTGAAAAATAGGAGGAACATGAAGTAGTGTTGAAAAACATGAAGAGCCTGAAAAAGTGTGAAAAATATGAAGAGCTTTAAAAGGTCTCAAATATATGAGGAGCATGTAACTTTCTGAAAAATAGGAGGAGCATGAAACGGTGTTCAAAACATGAAGAGCCTGAAAAGGTGTGAAAAATATGAAGAGCTTCAAAACTTGTCAAACATTGAGGTGCATGAAACTATCTGAAAAATAGGAAGAGCATGATGCCGTGTTGAAAAGCATGAAGAGCCTGAAAAGGTGTGAAATATATGATGAGCTTCAAAAGGTGTCAAAAATATGAGGAGCATGAAACGGTCTGAAAAATAGGAGGAGCATGAAGCGGTGTTGAAAAACATGAAGAGCCTTAAAAGTTGTGAAAAATATGAAGAGCTTCAAAAGGTGTGAAAAATATGAAGAGCTTCAAAAGGTGTCAAAAATGAGAGGAGCATGAAACGGTGTGAAAAATAGGAGGAGCATGAAGCTGTGTTGAAAAACATGAAGAGCCTGAAAAGTTGTGAAAAATATGAAGAGCTTCAAAAAGTGTAAAAAATGAGAGCAGCATGAAACGGTCTGAAAAATAGGAGGAGCATGAAGTGGAGCTGAAAAACATTAAGAGTGTGAAAAGGTTTTCAAAAACATGAAGAGCCTGAAAAGCTGTGAAAAATATGAAGAGCTTCAAAACGTGTGAAAAATAAGAGGAGCATGAAACAGTTTGAAAAATAGGAGAAGCATAAAGCGGTGTTCAAAAACATGAAGAGCCTGAAAATTTGTGAAAAATATGAAGAGCTTCAAAAGGTGTCAAAAATATGAGGAGCATGCAACGGTCTGAAAAAACCGAGGAGCATGCAGCGGTGTTGAAAACTTGAAGAGCCTAAAAAGGTGCAAAAAATATGAAGAGCTTCAAAAGGTGTCAAAATATGAGGAGCAGGAAACGATCTGAAAAACACGAGGAGCATGAAGCCGTGTTGAAAAACATGAAGAGTCTTAAAAGATGTGAAAAATATGAAGAGCTTCAAAATGTGTCAAAAATAGGAGGAGGATGAAACGTTGTTAAAAAAACATGAAGAGCCTGAAAAGGTGTGAAATATATGAAGAGCTGCAAAAGGTGTGAAAAATATGAAGAGCTTCAAAAGGTGTGAAAAATATGAAGAGCTTCAAAAGGTGTCAAAAATATAGGGGAATGAAACGGTCTGAAAAATAGGAGGAGCATGAAACGGTGTTGAAAACATGAAGAGATGAAAAGATGTGAAAAATATGAAGAGGTACTAAAGGTGTCAAAAATATGAGGAGCATGAAACAGTCTTTAAAATAGGATGAGAATGAGACGGTTTTGAAAAAGATGAAGAGCATGAAAAGGTGTGAAAAACATGAAGAGCTTCAAAAGGTGTAAAAATATGAGAGGCATGAAACGACTGAAAAATAGGAGAAGGATGATGCGGTGGTCAAAAACATGAAGAGCCTGAAAAGATGTGAAAAATATAAAGAGCTTCAAAAGGTGTCAAAATTATTAGGAGCATGAAACAGTATGAAACATAGGATGAGCATGAAACTTTTTTGAAAAAGATGAAGAGGATGAAAAGTTGTGAAAAATATGAAGAGCTTCAAAAGGTGTTAAATTCATGAGGAGCATGAAACGGTCTGAAAAACACGAGGAGAATAAAGCTGAGTTCAAAAACATGAAGAGCCTGAAAAGGTGTGGAAAATATGAAGAGCTTCAAAAGGTGTGAAAAATATGAAGATCTTCAAAAGGTGTCAAAAATTAGATGAGCATGAAACGGCCTGAAAAATAGGAGGAGCATGAAGAGGTGTTTAAAAAACATGAAGAGCCGGAAAAGGTGTGAAATATATGAAGAGCTTCAAAAGATGTGAAAAATATGAAGAGCATCAAAAGGTGTGAAAAATATGAGGAGCATGAAAAGGTCTGAAAAATAGGATCAGCATGAAGCGGAGTGGAAAAATATGAAGAGCTTCAAAATGTGTCAAAAATGTGATGAGCATGAAACGGTCTGAAAAATAGGAGGAGCAAGAAGCGTTTTTGAAAACCATTAAGAGACTGAAAAGTTGTGAAAAATATGAAAAGCTTCAAAAGATGTCAAAAATGTGAGGAGCATGAAACGGTCTGAAATATAGCAGGAGCATGAAGCGGTGTTCAACAACATGAAGAGCCTGAAAAGGTGAGAAAAATATGAAGAGCTTCAAAAGGTGTCAAAAATATGAGGAGCATGAAACGGTCTGGAAAATAGGAGGAGCATGAAGCGGTGTTCAAAAACATGAAAAGCCTGAAAAGGTGTGAAAAATATGAAGAGTTTCAAAAGGAGTGAAAAATATGAGGAGCATGAAACGGTCTGGAAACCTGGAGGAGCATGAAGTGGTGTTGAAAAACATGAAGAGCCTGAAAAGGTGTGAATAATATGAGAAGCTTCAAACGATGTCAAAAATATGAGGAGCATGAAACGGTCTGAAATATAGGAGGATCATGAAGCGGTGTTCAAAAACATGAAGAGCCTGAAAAGGTGTGAAAAATATGAAGAGCTTCAAAAGGTGTGAAAAATATGAGGAGCATGAAACGGTCTGCAAACCTGGAGGAGCATGAAGCGGTGTTGAAAAACATGAAAAGCCTGAAAAGGTGTGAAAAATATGAAGAGCTTCATAGGTGTCAAAAATATGAGGAGCATGAAACGGTCTGAAAAATAGGAGTCGCAAGACGCGGTGTTGAAAAATATGAAGAGCCTGAAAACGTGGGAAAATATGAAGAGCTTCAAAAGCTATGAAAAATATGAAGAGCTTCAAAACGTGTCAAAAATGAGATGAGCATGAAACGGTCTGAAAACTAGGAGGAGTAAGAAGCGTTTTTGAAAAACATGAAGAGACTGAAAAGGTGTGAAAAATATGAAAAGCTTCAAAAGATGTCAAAAATATGAGGAGCATGAAACGGTCTGAAATATAGCAGGAGCATGAAGCGGTGTTCAAAAACATGAAGAGCCTGAAAAGGTGAGAAACATATGAAGAGATTCAAAAGGTGTAAAAAGTATGAGGAGCATGAAACGGTCTGAAAAATAGGAGGAGCATGAAGCGGTGTTCAAAAACATGTAAAGCCTGAAAAGGTGTGAAAAATATGAAGAGCTTCAAAAGGTGTGAAAAATATGAGGAGCATGAAACGGTCTGCAAACCTGGAGGAGCATGAAGTGGTGTTGAAAAACATGAAGAGCCTGAAAAGGTGTGAAAAATATGAAAAGCTTCAAAAGATGTCAAAAATATGAGGAGCATGAAACGGTCTGAAATATAGGAGGATCATGAAGCGGTGTTCAAAAACATGAAGAGCCTGAAAAGGTGAGAAAAATATGAAGAGCTTCAAAAGGTGTCAAAAATAGGAGGAGCATGAAACGGTCTGCAAACCTGGAGGAGCATGAAGTGGTGTTGAAAAACATGAAGAGCCTGAAAAGGTGTGAAAAACATGAAAAGCTTCAAAAGATGTCAAAAATATGAGGAGAATGAAACGGTCTGAAAAAAAGGAGGAGCATGAAGTTGTGTTGAAAAACATGAGAGCCTGAAAATGTGTGAAATATATGAAAAGCTTCAAAAGTTGTGAAAAATATGAAGAGCTTCAAAAGGTGTGAAAAATATGAAGAGCTTCAAATGTGTCAAAAATGAGAAGAGCATGAAAAGTTCTGAAAAATAAGAGGAGCATGAAGTGGTGTTGAAAACAAAGAAGAGGCTGAAAAGGTGTGAAATATATGAAAACCTTCAAAAGGTGTCAAAAATATGAGGAGAAAGAAACGGTCTGAAAAATAGGAGGAGCATGAAGTGGTGTTGACAAACATGAAGAGCTGAAAAGCTGTGAAAAACATGAAGAGCTTTAAAAGGTCTCAAATATATGAGGAGCATGAAATTTTCTGAAAAATAGGAGGAGCATGAAACGTTGTTCAAAATATGAAGAGCCTGAAAAGGTGTGAAAAATATAAAGAGCTTCAAAACATGTCAAACATTGAGGAGCATGAAACGATCTGAAAAATAGGAAGAGCATGATGCAGTGTTGAAAAACATGAAGAGGCTGAAAACGTGTGAAAAATATGAAGTGCTCCAAAGATGTCAAAAATATGAGGAGCATGAAGCGGTCCGAAAAATAGGATGAGCATGAAGCGGTGTTGAAAACATTAAGAGCCTGAAAAGGTGTGAAATATATGAAGAGCTTGAAACGGTGTCAAAAATATGAGGAGCATGAAACGGTGTGAAAAATAGAAGAAGCATGAAGTGATGTTGAGAAACATGAAGAGCTGAAAAGGTGTGAAAAAAATGAAGAGCTACAAAAGGTGTCAAATACATGAGAAGCATGAAACGATCTGAAAAAGAGGAGGAGCATGAAGTGGTGTTGAAAAATATGAAGAGCCTGAAAAGGTGTGAAAATTATGAAGAGCTTCAAAATGTGTCAAAAAAAAAGGAGGATAATGAAACAGTGTTCAAATACATTAAGAGCGTGAATAGGTGTGAAAAATATGAAGAGCTTCAAAATGTGTCAAAAAAAAAGGAGGAGCATGAAGCGGTGTTTAAAAACAAGAAGTGCCTGAAAAGGTGTGAAATATATGAAGAGCTTCAAAAGGTGTCAAAAATATGAGGAGCATGAAACGGTCTGAAAAATAGGAGGAACATGAAGTAGTGTTGAAAAACATGAAGAGCCTGAAAAAGTGTGAAAAATATGAAGAGCTTTAAAAGGTCTCAAATATATGAGGAGCATGTAACTTTCTGAAAAATAGGAGGAGCATGAAACGGTGTTCAAAACATGAAGAGCCTGAAAAGGTGTGAAAAATATGAAGAGCTTCAAAACTTGTCAAACATTGAGGTGCATGAAACTATCTGAAAAATAGGAAGAGCATGATGCCGTGTTGAAAAGCATGAAGAGCCTGAAAAGGTGTGAAATATATGATGAGCTTCAAAAGGTGTCAAAAATATGAGGAGCATGAAACGGTCTGAAAAATAGGAGGAGCATGAAGCGGTGTTGAAAAACATGAAGAGCCTTAAAAGTTGTGAAAAATATGAAGAGCTTCAAAAGGTGTGAAAAATATGAAGAGCTTCAAAAGGTGTCAAAAATGAGAGGAGCATGAAACGGTGTGAAAAATAGGAGGAGCATGAAGCTGTGTTGAAAAACATGAAGAGCCTGAAAAGTTGTGAAAAATATGAAGAGCTTCAAAAAGTGTAAAAAATGAGAGCAGCATGAAACGGTCTGAAAAATAGGAGGAGCATGAAGTGGAGCTGAAAAACATTAAGAGTGTGAAAAGGTTTTCAAAAACATGAAGAGCCTGAAAAGCTGTGAAAAATATGAAGAGCTTCAAAACGTGTGAAAAATAAGAGGAGCATGAAACAGTTTGAAAAATAGGAGAAGCACAAAGCGGTGTTCAAAAACATGAAGAGCCTGAAAATTTGTGAAAAATATGAAGAGCTTCAAAAGGTGTCAAAAATATGAGGAGCATGCAACAGTCTGAAAAAACCGAGGAGCATGCAGCGGTGTTGAAAACTTGAAGAGCCTAAAAAGGTGCAAAAAATATGAAGAGCTTCAAAAGGTGTCAAAATATGAGGAGCAGGAAACGATCTGAAAAACACGAGGAGCATGAAGCCGTGTTGAAAAACATGAAGAGTCTTAAAAGATGTGAAAAATATGAAGAGCTTCAAAATGTGTCAAAAATAGGAGGAGGATGAAACGTTGTTAAAAAAACATGAAGAGCCTGAAAAGGTGTGAAATATATGAAGAGCTGCAAAAGGTGTGAAAAATACGAAGAGCTTCAAAAGGTGTGAAAAATATGAAGATCTTCAAAAGGTGTCAAAAATTAGATGAGCATGAAACGGCCTGAAAAATAGGAGGAGCATGAAACGGTGTTGAAAACATGAAGAGATGAAAAGGTGTGAAAAATATGAAGAGGTACTAAAGGTGTCAAAAATATGAGGAGCATGAAACAGTCTTTAAAATAGGATGAGAATGAGACGGTTTTGAAAAAGATGAAGAGCATGAAAAGGTGTGAAAAACATGAAGAGCTTCAAAAGGTGTAAAAATATGAGAGGCATGAAACGACTGAAAAATAGGAGAAGGATGATGCGGTGGTCAAAAACATGAAGAGCCTGAAAAGATGTGAAAAATATAAAGAGCTTCAAAAGGTGTCAAAATTATTAGGAGCATGAAACAGTATGAAACATAGGATGAGCATGAAACTTTTTTGAAAAAGATGAAGAGGATGAAAAGTTGTGAAAAATATGAAGAGCTTCAAAAGGTGTTAAATTCATGAGGAGCATGAAACGGTCTGAAAAACACGAGGAGAATAAAGCTGAGTTCAAAAACATGAAGAGCCTGAAAAGGTGTGGAAAATATGAAGAGCTTCAAAAGGTGTGAAAAATATGAAGATCTTCAAAAGGTGTCAAAAATTAGATGAGCATGAAACGGCCTGAAAAATAGGAGGAGCATGAAGAGGTGTTTAAAAAACATGAAGAGCCGGAAAAGGTGTGAAATATATGAAGAGCTTCAAAAGATGTGAAAAATATGAAGAGCATCAAAAGGTGTGAAAAATATGAGGAGCATGAAAAGGTCTGAAAAATAGGATCAGCATGAAGCGGAGTGGAAAAATATGAAGAGCTTCAAAACGTGTCAAAAATGTGATGAGCATGAAACGGTCTGAAAAATAGGAGGAGCAAGAAGCGTTTTTGAAAACCATTAAGAGACTGAAAAGTTGTGAAAAATATGAAAAGCTTCAAAAGATGTCAAAAATGTGAGGAGCATGAAACGGTCTGAAATATAGCAGGAGCATGAAGCGGTGTTCAACAACATGAAGAGCCTGAAAAGGTGAGAAAAATATGAAGAGCTTCAAAAGGTGTCAAAAATATGAGGAGCATGAAACGGTCTGGAAAATAGGAGGAGCATGAAGCGGTGTTCAAAAACATGAAAAGCCTGAAAAGGTGTGAAAAATATGAAGAGCTTCAAAAGGAGTGAAAAATATGAGGAGCATGAAACGGTCTGGAAACCTGGAGGAGCATGAAGTGGTGTTGAAAAACATGAAGAGCCTGAAAAGGTGTGAATAATATGAGAAGCTTCAAACGATGTCAAAAATATGAGGAGCATGAAACGGTCTGAAATATAGGAGGATCATGAAGCGGTGTTCAAAAACATGAAGAGCCTGAAAAGGTGTGAAAAATATGAAGAGCTTCAAAAGGTGTGAAAAATATGAGGAGCATGAAACGGTCTGCAAACCTGGAGGAGCATGAAGCGGTGTTGAAAAACATGAAAAGCCTGAAAAGGTGTGAAAAATATGAAGAGCTTCATAGGTGTCAAAAATATGAGGAGCATGAAACGGTCTGAAAAATAGGAGTCGCAAGACGCGGTGTTGAAAAATATGAAGAGCCTGAAAACGTGGGAAAATATGAAGAGCTTCAAAAGCTATGAAAAATATGAAGAGCTTCAAAACGTGTCAAAAATGAGATGAGCATGAAACGGTCTGAAAACTAGGAGGAGTAAGAAGCGTTTTTGAAAAACATGAAGAGACTGAAAAGGTGTGAAAAATATGAAAAGCTTCAAAAGATGTCAAAAATATGAGGAGCATGAAACGGTCTGAAATATAGCAGGAGCATGAAGCGGTGTTCAAAAACATGAAGAGCCTGAAAAGGTGAGAAACATATGAAGAGATTCAAAAGGTGTAAAAAGTATGAGGAGCATGAAACGGTCTGAAAAATAGGAGGAGCATGAAGCGGTGTTCAAAAACATGTAAAGCCTGAAAAGGTGTGAAAAATATGAAGAGCTTCAAAAGGTGTGAAAAATATGAGGAGCATGAAACGGTCTGCAAACCTGGAGGAGCATGAAGTGGTGTTGAAAAACATGAAGAGCCTGAAAAGGTGTGAAAAATATGAAAAGCTTCAAAAGATGTCAAAAATATGAGGAGCATGAAACGGTCTGAAATATAGGAGGATCATGAAGCGGTGTTCAAAAACATGAAGAGCCTGAAAAGGTGAGAAAATTATGAAGAGCTTCAAAAGGTGTCAAAAATAGGAGGAGCATGAAACGGTCTGCAAACCTGGAGGAGCATGAAGTGGTGTTGAAAAACATGAAGAGCCTGAAAAGGTGTGAAAAACATGAAAAGCTTCAAAAGATGTCAAAAATATGAGGAGAATGAAACGGTCTGAAAAAAAGGAGGAGCATGAAGTTGTGTTGAAAAACATGAGAGCCTGAAAATGTGTGAAAAATATGAAGAGCTTCAAAAGGTGTGAAAAATATGAAGAGCTTCAAATGTGTCAAAAATGAGAAGAGCATGAAAAGGTCTGAAAAATAAGAGGAGCATGAAGTGGTGTTGAAAAAAAAGAAGAGGCTGAAAAGGTGTGAAATATATGAAAACCTTCAAAAGGTGTCAAAAATATGAGGAGAATGAAACGTTCTGAATAATAGGAGGAGCATGAAGCGGTGTTGAAAAACATGAAGAGCCTGAAAACGTGTGAAAAATATGAAGAGCTTCAAAAGGTGTGAAATATATGAAGAGCTCAAATGTGTCAAAAATGAGATGAGCATGAAACGGTCTGAAAAATAAGAGGAGCATGAAGTGGAGTTGAAAAAAAAAGAAGAGCCTGAAAAGATGTGAATATATGAAGACCTTCAAAAGGTGTCAAAAATATGAGGAGAATGAATCGGTCTGAATAATAGGAGGATCATGAAGCGGTGTTGAAAAACATGAAGAGCCTGAAAAGGTGTGAAAAATATGGAGAGATTCTAAAGGTTTCAAAAATGAGAAGAGCATGAAACGGTCTGAAAAATAAGAGGAGCATGAAGTGGTGGTGAAAATCATGAAGAGCCTGAAAAGGTGTGGAAAATATGAAGAGCTTCTAAAGGTGTCAAAAATATGAGGAGCATGAAACGGTCTGAAAAATAGGAGGATCATGAAGCGGTGTTCAAAAACATGAAAAGCCTGAAAAGGTGTGAAAATATGAAGAGCTTCAAAAAGTGTCAAAAATATGAGGAGCATGAAACGGTCTGAAAAAATGGAGGAGCATGAAGTGGTGTGGAAAAAGATGAAGAGACTGAAAAGGTGTGAAAAATATGAAGAGCTTCAAAAGGTGTGAAATATATGAGGAGCATGAAACTCTCTGAAAAATAGGAGGAGCATGAAGCTGTGTTAAAAACATGAAGAGCCTGAAAAGGTGTGAAAAATATGAAGAGCTTTAAAAGCTGTGAAAAATATGAGGAGCATGAAACCGTCTGAAAAACAGAAGCAACATGAAACGGTGTTGAAAAATATGAAAAGCCTGCAAACGTGTGAAAAATATGAAGAGCTTCAAAAGGTGTGAAATACATGAAGAGCATGAAACTCTCTGACAAATAGGAGGAGCATGTAGTGGTGTTCAAAAACATGAAGAGTCTGAAAAGGTGTGAAAAATATGAAGAGCTTCAAAAAGTGTCAAAAATATGAGGAGCATGAAACGGTCTGAAAAATAGGAGGAGCATGAAGCGGTCTTGAAAAACATGAAGAGCCTGAAAACGTGTGAAGAATATGAAGAGCTTCAAAAGGTGTAAAAAATATGGGGAGCATGAAAGGGTCTGCAAAAAAGGAGGAGCACGAAGTGGTGTTGAAAAACTTGAACAGCCAGAAAATGTGTGAAAAATATGAAAAGCTACAAAAGGTGGTAAAAATATGCGGAGCATGAAACGGTCTGAAAAATAGGAGGAGCATGAAGTGGTGTTCAAAAACATGAAGAGCCTGAAAAGGCATGAAAAATATGAAGAGCTTAAAAATGTGTCAAAATATGAGGAGCATGAAACGGTCTGAAAAATAGGAGGAGCATGAAGCGTTGTTGAAAAACATGAAGAGCCTGAAAAGTTGTGAAAAATATGAAGAGCTTCAAAAGGTGTCAAAAATATGAGGAGTATGAAATGTTCTGAAATATAGGAGGATCATGAAGAGGTGTTGAAAAACATGAAGAGCCTGAAAAGGTGTGAAAAATATGAAGAGATTCAAAAGGTGTCAAAAATATGAGGAGCATGAAACGGTGTTGAAAAACATGAAGAGCCTGAAAAGGTGTGAAAAATATGAACAGCTTCAAAAAGTGTCAAAAATATGAGGAGCATGAAACGGTTTGAAAAATAGGAGGAGCATGAAGTGGTGTTGTAAAACATGAAGAGCCTGAAAACGTGTGAAAAATATGAAGAACTTCAAAAGGTGTGAAAAATATGAAGAGCTTCAAATGTGTCAAAAATATGAGGAGCATGAAAAGGTCTGCAAAAAGGAGGAGCATGGAGTGATGGTGAAAAACTTGAAGAGCCTGAAAAGGTGTGAAAAATATGAAAAGCTTCAAAATCTGTCAAATATATGAGGAGCATGAAACGGTCTGAAAAATAGGAGGCGCATGAAGCGGTGTTCAAAAACATGAAGAGCCTGAAAACTTGTGAAAAATATGAAGAGCTACAAACGTTGTCAAAAATATGAGGAGCATGAACCGTCTGAGAAATAGGAGGAGAATGAAGCGGTGTTGAAAAACATGAAGAGCATGAAAAGGTGTGAAATATATGAAGAGCTTCAAAAGGTGTCAAAAATATGAAGAGCATCAAAGGGTCTGAAAAAATAGGAAGAGCATGAAGCGGTGTTCAAAAACATGAAGAGCCTGAAAAGTTGTGAAAAATATGAGGAGCATGAAACGGTCTAAAATATAGGAGGAGCATGAATTGGTGTTGAAAAACATGCAGATCATGAAAAGGCATGAAATATATGAAGAGCTGCAAAATGTGTGAAAAATATGAGGAGCATGAAATGGTGTCAAAAACATGAAAAGGTGTGAAAAATATGAAGAGCTTCAAAAGGTGTTAAAAATATGAGGAGCATGAAATGGTCTGAAAAATAGGAGAAGAATGAAACGGTGTTCAAAAACATGAAGAGCCTGAAAAGCTGTGAAAAATCTGAAGAGCTTCTAAAGGTGTGAAATATATGAGGAGCATGAATCGGCCTGAAAAATAGGAGGAGCATGAAGCAGTGTTGAAAAACAGGAAGAGCCTGAAATGGTGTGAAAAATATGAAGAGCTTCAAAAGGTGTCAAAAATATGAGGAGCATGAAACGGTCTGAAAAATAGGAGGAGCAAGAAGCGTTTTTGAAAACCATTAAGAGACTGAAAAGTTGTGAAAAATATGAAAAGCTTCAAAAGATGTCAAAAATGTGAGGAGCATGAAACGGTCTGAAATATAGCAGGAGCATGAAGCGGTGTTCAACAACATGAAGAGCCTGAAAAGGTGAGAAAAATATGAAGAGCTTCAAAAGGTGTCAAAAATATGAGGAGCATGAAACGGTCTGGAAAATAGGAGGAGCATGAAGCGGTGTTCAAAAACATGAAAAGCCTGAAAAGGTGTGAAAAATATGAAGAGCTTCAAAAGGAGTGAAAAATATGAGGAGCATGAAACGGTCTGGAAACCTGGAGGAGCATGAAGTGGTGTAGAAAAACATGAAGAGCCTGAAAAGGTGTGAATAATATGAGAAGCTTCAAACGATGTCAAAAATATGAGGAGCATGAAACGGTCTGAAATATAGGAGGATCATGAAGCGGTGTTCAAAAACATGAAGAGCCTGAAAAGGTGTGAAAAATATGAAGAGCTTCAAAAGGTGTGAAAAATATGAGGAGCATGAAACGGTCTGCAAACCTGGAGGAGCATGAAGCGGTGTTGAAAAACATGAAAAGCCTGAAAAGGTGTGAAAAATATGAAGAGCTTCATAGGTGTCAAAAATATGAGGAGCATGAAACGGTCTGCAAACCTGGAGGAGCATGAAGTGGTGTTGAAAAACATGAAGAGCCTGAAAAGGTGTGAAAAATATGAAGACCTTCAAAAGATGTCAAAAATATGAGGAGAATGAAACGGTCTGAAAAAAAGGAGGAGCATGAAGTTGTGTTGAAAAACATGAGAGCCTGAAAATGTGTGAAAAATATGAAGAGCTTCAAAAGGTGTGAAAAATATGAAGAGCTTCAAATGTGTCAAAAATGAGAAGAGCATGAAAAGGTCTGAAAAATAAGAGGAGCATGAAGTGGTGTTGAAAATCATGAAGAGCCTGAAAAGGTGTGGAAAATATGAAGAGCTTCTAAAGGTGTCAAAAATATGAGGAGCATGAAACGGTCTGAAAAATAGGAGGATCATGAAGCGGTGTTCAAAAACATGAAAAGCCTGAAAAGGTGTGAAAATATGAAGAGCTTCAAAAAGTGTCAAAAATATGAGGAGCATGAAACGGTCTGAAAAAATGGAGGAGCATGAAGTGGTGTGGAAAAAGATGAAGAGACTGAAAAGGTGTGAAAAATATGAAGAGCTTCAAAAGGTGTGAAATATATGAGGAGCATGAAACTCTCTGAAAAATAGGAGGAGCATGAAGCTGTGTTAAAAACATGAAGAGCCTGAAAAGGTGTGAAAAATATGAAGAGCTTTAAAAGCTGTGAAAAATATGAGGAGCATGAAACCGTCTGAAAAACAGAAGCAACATGAAATGGTGTTGAAAAATATGAAAAGCCTGCAAACGTGTGAAAAATATGAAGAGCTTCAAAAGGTGTGAAATACATGAAGAGCATGAAACTCTCTGACAAATAGGAGGAGCATGTAGTGGTGTTCAAAAACATGAAGAGTCTGAAAAGGTGTGAAAAATATGAAGAGCTTCAAAAAGTGTCAAAAATATGAGGAGCATGAAACGGTCTGAAAAATAGGAGGAGCATGAAGCGGTCTTGAAAAACATGAAGAGCCTGAAAACGTGTGAAGAATATGAAGAGCTTCAAAAGGTGTAAAAAATATGGGGAGCATGAAAGGGTCTGCAAAAAAGGAGGAGCACGAAGTGGTGTTGAAAAATTTGAACAGCCAGAAAATGTGTGAAAAATATGAAAAGCTACAAAAGGTGGTAAAAATATGCGGAGCATGAAACGGTCTGAAAAATAGGAGGAGCATGAAGTGGTGTTCAAAAACATGAAGAGCCTGAAAAGGCATGAAAAATATGAAGAGCTTAAAAATGTGTCAAAATATGAGGAGCATGAAACGGTCTGAAAAATAGGAGGAGCATGAAGCGTTGTTGAAAAACATGAAGAGCCTGAAAAGTTGTGAAAAATATGAAGAGCTTCAAAAGGTGTCAAAAATATGAGTATGAAATGTTCTGAAATATAGGAGGATCATGAAGAGGTGTTGAAAAACATGAAGAGCCTGAAAAGGTGTGAAAAATATGAAGAGATTCAAAAGGTGTCAAAAATATGAGGAGCATGAAACGGTGTTGAAAAACATGAAGAGCCTGAAAAGGTGTGAAAAATATGAACAGCTTCAAAAAGTGTCAAAAATATGAGGAGCATGAAACGGTTTGAAAAATAGGAGGAGCATGAAGCGGTGTTGTAAAACATGAAGAGCCTGAAAACGTGTGAAAAATATGAAGAACTTCAAAAGGTGTGAAAAATATGAAGAGCTTCAAATGTGTCAAAAATATGAGGAGCATGAAAAGGTCTGCAAAAAGGAGGAGCATGGAGTGATGGTGAAAAACTTGAAGAGCCTGAAAAGGTGTGAAAAATATGAAAAGCTTCAAAATCTGTCAAATATATGAGGAGCATGAAACGGTCTGAAAAATAGGAGGCGCATGAAGCGGTGTTCAAAAACATGAAGAGCCTGAAAACTTGTGAAAAATATGAAGAGCTACAAACGTTGTCAAAAATATGAGGAGCATGAACCGTCTGAGAAATAGGAGGAGAATGAAGCGGTGTTGAAAAACATGAAGAGCCTGAAAAGGTGTGAAATATATGAAGAGCTTCAAAACGTGTCAAAAATATGAGGAGCATGAAACGGTCTGAAAAATAGTAGGAGCAAGAAATGGTGTTCAAAAACATAAAGAGCCAGAAAAGGTGTGAAAAATATGAAGAGCTTCAAAAGGTGTCGAAAATATGAGGAGCATGAAACGGTCTGCAAAATAGGAGGAGCAAGAAATGGTGTTCAAAAACATAAAGAGCCAGAAAAGATGTGAAAAATATGAAGAGCTTCAAAAGGTGTCGAAAATATGAGGAGCATGAAACGGTCTGAAAAATAGGAGGAGCATGAAGCGGTATTCAAAAACATGAAGAGCCTGAAAAGATTTGAAAAATATGAAGAGCTTCAAAAGGTGTCAAAAATATGATGAGAATGAAACGGTCTTAAAAATAGGAGGAGAATGAAGTGGTGTAGAAAAACATGAAGACCCGGAAAATGAGTGAAAAATATGAAGAGCTTAAATAGGTTTCAAAAATATGAGGAGCATGAAACGGTTTGAAAAATAGGAAGAGCATGAAACGGTGTTAAAAAACATGAAGAGCTTCAAAAGGTGTGAAACATATGAAGAGCTTCAAAAGGTGTCAAAAATATGAGGATCATGAAACGGTCTGAACAATAGGAGGAGCATGAAGTTGTGTTGAAGAACATGTAGAACCTGAAAAGGTGTGAAAAATATGAACAGCTTGAAAAGGTGTCAAAAATATGAGGAGCATGAACGGTCTGAAAAATAGGAGGAGCATGAATCGGGGTTGAAAAACATGAAAAGCCTGAAAATGTGTGAAAAATATGAAGAGCTTCAAAAGGTGTGAAAAATATGAGGAGAATGAAACGGTCTGAAAAATAGGAGGGGCATGAAGCGGGTTTGAAAAAATTGAAGAGCCTGAAAATGTGTGAAATATATGAAGAGCTTCAAAAGGTGTCAAAAATATGTGTAGATTGTAACGGTCTGAAAAATAGGAGGAGCATGAAGCGCTGCTGAAAAACATTAAGAGCCTGAAAAGGTGTGAAATATATGAAGAGCTTCAAAAGGTGTCAAAAATATGAGGAGGATGAAACGATCTGAAAAGTAGGAGGAGCATGAAACGTTGTTGAAAAACATGAAGAGACTGAAAAGGTGTGAAAAATATGAAGATCTTCAAAATGTGTGAAAAATATGAGTAGCATGAAACGGTCTGAAAAATAGGAGGGGCATGAAGCGGGTTTGAAAAAATTGAAGAGCCTGAAAATGTGTGAAATATATGAAGAGCTTCAAAAGGTGTCAAAAATATGAAGAGCATCAAAGGGTCTGAAAAAATAGGAAGAGCATGAAGCGGTGTTCAAAAACATGAAGAGCCTGAAAAGTTGTGAAAAATATGAGGAGCATGAAACGGTCTAAAATATAGGAGGAGCATGAATTGGTGTTGAAAAACATGCAGATCATGAAAAGGCATGAAATATATGAAGAGCTGCAAAATGTGTGAAAAATATGAGGAGCATGAAATGGTGTCAAAAACATGAAAAGGTGTGAAAAATATGAAGAGCTTCAAAAGGTGTTAAAAATATGAGGAGCATGAAATGGTCTGAAAAATAGGAGAAGAATGAAACGGTGTTCAAAAACATGAAGAGCCTGAAAAGCTGTGAAAAATCTGAAGAGCTTCTAAAGGTGTGAAATATATGAGGAGCATGAATCGGCCTGAAAAATAGGAGGAGCATGAAGCAGTGTTGAAAAACAGGAAGAGCCTGAAATGGTGTGAAAAATATGAAGAGCTTCAAAAGGTGTCAAAAATATGAGGAGCATGAAACGGTCTGAAAAATAGGATGAGCAAGAAGCGTTTTTGAAAACCATTAAGAGACTGAAAAGTTGTGAAAAATATGAAAAGCTTCAAAAGATGTCAAAAATGTGAGGAGCATGAAACGGTCTGAAATATAGCAGGAGCATGAAGCGGTGTTCAACAACATGAAGAGCCTGAAAAGGTGAGAAAAATATGAAGAGCTTCAAAAGGTGTCAAAAATATGAGGAGCATGAAACGGTCTGGAAAATAGGAGGAGCATGAAGCGGTGTTCAAAAACATGAAAAGCCTGAAAAGGTGTGAAAAATATGAAGAGCTTCAAAAGGAGTGAAAAATATGAGGAGCATGAAACGGTCTGGAAACCTGGAGGAGCATGAAGTGGTGTTGAAAAACATGAAGAGCCTGAAAAGGTGTGAATAATATGAGAAGCTTCAAACGATGTCAAAAATATGAGGAGCATGAAACGGTCTGAAATATAGGAGGATCATGAATCGGTGTTCAAAAACATGAAGAGCCTGAAAAGGTGTGAAAAATATGAAGAGCTTCAAAAGGTGTGAAAAATATGAGGAGCATGAAACGGTCTGCAAACCTGGAGGAGCATGAAGCGGTGTTGAAAAACATGAAAAGCCTGAAAAGGTGTGAAAAATATGAAGAGCTTCATAGGTGTCAAAAATATGAGGAGCATGAAACGGTCTGCAAACCTGGAGGAGCATGAAGTGGTGTTGAAAAACATGAAGAGCCTGAAAAGGTGTGAAAAATATGAAAAGCTTCAAAAGATGTCAAAAATATGAGGAGAATGAAACGGTCTGAAAAAAAGGAGGAGCATGAAGTTGTGTTGAAAAACATGAGAGCCTGAAAATGTGTGAAAAATATGAAGAGCTTCAAAAGGTGTGAAAAATATGAAGAGCTTCAAATGTGTCAAAAATGAGAAGAGCATGAAAAGGTCTGAAAAATAAGAGGAGCATGAAGTGGTGTTGAAAAAAAAGAAGAGGCTGAAAAGGTGTGAAATATATGAAAACCTTCAAAAGGTGTCAAAAATATGAGGAGAATGAAACGTTCTGAATAATAGGAGGAGCATGAAGCGGTGTTGAAAAACATGAAGAGCCTGAAAACGTGTGAAAAATATGAAGAGCTTCAAAAGGTGTGAAATATATGAAGAGCTCAAATGTGTCAAAAATGAGATGAGCATGAAACGGTCTGAAAAACAAGAGAAGCATGAAGTGGAGTTGAAAAAAAAAGAAGAGCCTGAAAAGATGTGAATATATGAAGACCTTCAAAAGGTGTCAAAAATATGAGGAGAATGAATCGGTCTGAATAATAGGAGGATCATGAAGCGGTGTTGAAAAACATGAAGAGCCTGAAAAGGTGTGAAAAATATGGAGAGATTCTAAAGGTTTCAAAAATGAGAAGAGCATGAAACGGTCTGAAAAATAAGAGGAGCATGAAGTGGTGGTGAAAATCATGAAGAGCCTGAAAAGGTGTGGAAAATATGAAGAGCTTCTAAAGGTGTCAAAAATATGAGGAGCATGAAACGGTCTGAAAAATAGGAGGATCATGAAGCGGTGTTCAAAAACATGAAAAGCCTGAAAAGGTGTGAAAATATGAAGAGCTTCAAAAAGTGTCAAAAATATGAGGAGCATGAAACGGTCTGAAAAAATGGAGGAGCATGAAGTGGTGTGGAAAAAGATGAAGAGACTGAAAAGGTGTGAAAAATATGAAGAGCTTCAAAAGGTGTGAAATATATGAGGAGCATGAAACTCTCTGAAAAATAGGAGGAGCATGAAGCTGTGTTAAAAACATGAAGAGCCTGAAAAGGTGTGAAAAATATGAAGAGCTTTAAAAGCTGTGAAAAATATGAGGAGCATGAAACCGTCTGAAAAACAGAAGCAACATGAAACGGTGTTGAAAAATATGAAAAGCCTGCAAACGTGTGAAAAATATGAAGAGCTTCAAAAGGTGTGAAATACATGAAGAGCATGAAACTCTCTGACAAATAGGAGGAGCATGTAGTGGTGTTCAAAAACATGAAGAGTCTGAAAAGGTGTGAAAAATATGAAGAGCTTCAAAAAGTGTCAAAAATATGAGGAGCATGAAACGGTCTGAAAAATAGGAGGAGCATGAAGCGGTCTTGAAAAACAAGAAGAGCCTGAAAACGTGTGAAGAATATGAAGAGCTTCAAAAGGTGTAAAAAATATGGGGAGCATGAAAGGGTCTGCAAAAAAGGAGGAGCACGAAGTGGTGTTGAAAAACTTGAACAGCCAGAAAATGTGTGAAAAATATGAAAAGCTACAAAAGGTGGTAAAAATATGCGGAGCATGAAACGGTCTGAAAAATAGGAGGAGCATGAAGTGGTGTTCAAAAACATGAAGAGCCTGAAAAGGCATGAAAAATATGAAGAGCTTAAAAATGTGTCAAAATATGAGGAGCATGAAACGGTCTGAAAAATAGGAGGAGCATGAAGCGTTGTTGAAAAACATGAAGAGCCTGAAAAGTTGTGAAAAATATGAAGAGCTTCAAAAGGTGTCAAAAATATGAGGAGTATGAAATGTTCTGAAATATAGGAGGATCATGAAGAGGTGTTGAAAAACATGAAGAGCCTGAAAAGGTGTGAAAAATATGAAGAGATTCAAAAGGTGTCAAAAATATGAGGAGCATGAAACGGTGTTGAAAAACATGAAGAGCCTGAAAAGGTGTGAAAAATATGAACAGCTTCAAAAAGTGTCAAAAATATGAGGAGCATGAAACGGTTTGAAAAATAGGAGGAGCATGAAGCGGTGTTGTAAAACATGAAGAGCCTGAAAACGTGTGAAAAATATGAAGAACTTCAAAAGGTGTGAAAAATATGAAGAGCTTCAAATGTGTCAAAAATATGAGGAGCATGAAAAGGTCTGCAAAAAGGAGGAGCATGGAGTGATGGTGAAAAACTTGAAGAGCCTGAAAAGGTGTGAAAAACATGAAAAGCTTCAAAAGATGTCAAAAATATGAGGAGAATGAAACGGTCTGAAAAAAAGGAGGAGCATGAAGTTGTGTTGAAAAACATGAGAGCCTGAAAATGTGTGAAATATATGAAAAGCTTCAAAAGTTGTGAAAAATATGAAGAGCTTCAAAAGGTGTGAAAAATATGAAGAGCTTCAAATGTGTCAAAAATGAGAAGAGCATGAAAAGTTCTGAAAAATAAGAGGAGCATGAAGTGGTGTTGAAAACAAAGAAGAGGCTGAAAAGGTGTGAAATATATGAAAACCTTCAAAAGGTGTCAAAAATATGAGGAGAAAGAAACGGTCTGAAAAATAGGAGGAGCATGAAGTGGTGTTGACAAACATGAAGAGCTGAAAAGCTGTGAAAAACATGAAGAGCTTTAAAAGGTCTCAAATATATGAGGAGCATGAAATTTTCTGAAAAATAGGAGGAGCATGAAACGTTGTTCAAAATATGAAGAGCCTGAAAAGGTGTGAAAAATATAAAGAGCTTCAAAACATGTCAAACATTGAGGAGCATGAAACGATCTGAAAAATAGGAAGAGCATGATGCAGTGTTGAAAAACATGAAGAGGCTGAAAACGTGTGAAAAATATGAAGTGCTCCAAAGATGTCAAAAGTATGAGGAGCATGAAGCGGTCCGAAAAATAGGATGAGCATGAAGCGGTGTTGAAAACATTAAGAGCCTGAAAAGGTGTGAAATATATGAAGAGCTTGAAACGGTGTCAAAAATATGAGGAGCATGAAACGGTGTGAAAAATAGAAGAAGCATGAAGTGATGTTGAGAAACATGAAGAGCTGAAAAGGTGTGAAAAAAATGAAGAGCTACAAAAGGTGTCAAATACATGAGAAGCATGAAACGATCTGAAAAAGAGGAGGAGCATGAAGTGGTGTTGAAAAATATGAAGAGCCTGAAAAGGTGTGAAAATTATGAAGAGCTTCAAAATGTGTCAAAAAAAAGGAGGATAATGAAACAGTGTTCAAATACATTAAGAGCGTGAATAGGTGTGAAAAATATGAAGAGCTTCAAAATGTGTCAAAAAAAAAGGAGGAGCATGAAGCGGTGTTTAAAAACAAGAAGTGCCTGAAAAGGTGTGAAATATATGAAGAGCTTCAAAAGGTGTCAAAAATATGAGGAGCATGAAACGGTCTGAAAAATAGGAGGAACATGAAGTAGTGTTGAAAAACATGAAGAGCCTGAAAAAGTGTGAAAAATATGAAGAGCTTTAAAAGGTCTCAAATATATGAGGAGCATGTAACTTTCTGAAAAATAGGAGGAGCATGAAACGGTGTTCAAAACATGAAGAGCCTGAAAAGGTGTGAAAAATATGAAGAGCTTCAAAACTTGTCAAACATTGAGGTGCATGAAACTATCTGAAAAATAGGAAGAGCATGATGCCGTGTTGAAAAGCATGAAGAGCCTGAAAAGGTGTGAAATATATGATGAGCTTCAAAAGGTGTCAAAAATATGAGGAGCATGAAACGGTCTGAAAAATAGGAGGAGCATGAAGCGGTGTTGAAAAACATGAAGAGCCTTAAAAGTTGTGAAAAATATGAAGAGCTTCAAAAGGTGTGAAAAATATGAAGAGCTTCAAAAGGTGTCAAAAATGAGAGGAGCATGAAACGGTGTGAAAAATAGGAGGAGCATGAAGCTGTGTTGAAAAACATGAAGAGCCTGAAAAGTTGTGAAAAATATGAAGAGCTTCAAAAAGTGTAAAAAATGAGAGCAGCATGAAACGGTCTGAAAAATAGGAGGAGCATGAAGTGGAGCTGAAAAACATTAAGAGTGTGAAAAGGTTTTCAAAAACATGAAGAGCCTGAAAAGGTGTGAAAAATATGAAGAGCTTCAAAACGTGTGAAAAATAAGAGGAGCATGAAACAGTTTGAAAAATAGGAGAAGCATAAAGCGGTGTTCAAAAACATGAAGAGCCTGAAAATTTGTGAAAAATATGAAGAGCTTCAAAAGGTGTCAAAAATATGAGGAGCATGCAACGGTCTGAAAAAACCGAGGAGCATGCAGCGGTGTTGAAAACTTGAAGAGCCTAAAAAGGTGCAAAAAATATGAAGAGCTTCAAAAGGTGTCAAAATATGAGGAGCAGGAAACGATCTGAAAAACACGAGGAGCATGAAGCCGTGTTGAAAAACATGAAGAGTCTTAAAAGATGTGAAAAATATGAAGAGCTTCAAAATGTGTCAAAAATAGGAGGAGGATGAAACGTTGTTAAAAAAACATGAAGAGCCTGAAAAGGTGTGAAATATATGAAGAGCTGCAAAAGGTGTGAAAAATATGAAGAGCTTCAAAAGGTGTGAAAAATATGAAGAGCTTCAAAAGGTGTCAAAAATATAGGAGAATGAAACGGTCTGAAAAATAGGAGGAGCATGAAACGGTGTTGAAAACATGAAGAGATGAAAAGGTGTGAAAAATATGAAGAGGTACTAAAGGTGTCAAAAATATGAGGAGCATGAAACAGTCTTTAAAATAGGATGAGAATGAGACGGTTTTGAAAAAGATGAAGAGCATGAAAAGGTGTGAAAAACATGAAGAGCTTCAAAAGGTGTAAAAATATGAGAGGCATGAAACGACTGAAAAATAGGAGAAGGATGATGCGGTGGTCAAAAACATGAAGAGCCTGAAAAGATGTGAAAAATATAAAGAGCTTCAAAAGGTGTCAAAATTATTAGGAGCATGAAACAGTATGAAACATAGGATGAGCATGAAACTTTTTTGAAAAAGATGAAGAGGATGAAAAGTTGTGAAAAATATGAAGAGCTTCAAAAGGTGTTAAATTCATGAGGAGCATGAAACGGTCTGAAAAACACGAGGAGAATAAAGCTGAGTTCAAAAACATGAAGAGCCTGAAAAGGTGTGGAAAATATGAAGAGCTTCAAAAGGTGTGAAAAATATGAAGATCTTCAAAAGGTGTCAAAAATTAGATGAGCATGAAACGGCCTGAAAAATAGGAGGAGCATGAAGAGGTGTTTAAAAAACATGAAGAGCCGGAAAAGGTGTGAAATATATGAAGAGCTTCAAAAGATGTGAAAAATATGAAGAGCATCAAAAGGTGTGAAAAATATGAGGAGCATGAAAAGGTCTGAAAAATAGGATCAGCATGAAGCGGAGTGGAAAAATATGAAGAGCTTCAAAACGTGTCAAAAATGTGATGAGCATGAAACGGTCTGAAAAATAGGAGGAGCAAGAAGCGTTTTTGAAAACCATTAAGAGACTGAAAAGTTGTGAAAAATATGAAAAGCTTCAAAAGATGTCAAAAATGTGAGGAGCATGAAACGGTCTGAAATATAGCAGGAGCATGAAGCGGTGTTCAACAACATGAAGAGCCTGAAAAGGTGAGAAAAATATGAAGAGCTTCAAAAGGTGTCAAAAATATGAGGAGCATGAAACGGTCTGGAAAATAGGAGGAGCATGAAGCGGTGTTCAAAAACATGAAAAGCCTGAAAAGGTGTGAAAAATATGAAGAGTTTCAAAAGGAGTGAAAAATATGAGGAGCATGAAACGGTCTGGAAACCTGGAGGAGCATGAAGTGGTGTTGAAAAACATGAAGAGCCTGAAAAGGTGTGAATAATATGAGAAGCTTCAAACGATGTCAAAAATATGAGGAGCATGAAACGGTCTGAAATATAGGAGGATCATGAAGCGGTGTTCAAAAACATGAAGAGCCTGAAAAGGTGTGAAAAATATGAAGAGCTTCAAAAGGTGTGAAAAATATGAGGAGCATGAAACGGTCTGCAAACCTGGAGGAGCATGAAGCGGTGTTGAAAAACATGAAAAGCCTGAAAAGGTGTGAAAAATATGAAGAGCTTCATAGGTGTCAAAAATATGAGGAGCATGAAACGGTCTGAAAAATAGGAGTCGCAAGACGCGGTGTTGAAAAATATGAAGAGCCTGAAAACGTGGGAAAATATGAAGAGCTTCAAAAGCTATGAAAAATATGAAGAGCTTCAAAACGTGTCAAAAATGAGATGAGCATGAAACGGTCTGAAAACTAGGAGGAGTAAGAAGCGTTTTTGAAAAACATGAAGAGACTGAAAAGGTGTGAAAAATATGAAAAGCTTCAAAAGATGTCAAAAATATGAGGAGCATGAAACGGTCTGAAATATAGCAGGAGCATGAAGCGGTGTTCAAAAACATGAAGAGCCTGAAAAGGTGAGAAACATATGAAGAGATTCAAAAGGTGTAAAAAGTATGAGGAGCATGAAACGGTCTGAAAAATAGGAGGAGCATGAAGCGGTGTTCAAAAACATGTAAAGCCTGAAAAGGTGTGAAAAATATGAAGAGCTTCAAAAGGTGTGAAAAATATGAGGAGCATGAAACGGTCTGCAAACCTGGAGGAGCATGAAGTGGTGTTGAAAAACATGAAGAGCCTGAAAAGGTGTGAAAAATATGAAAAGCTTCAAAAGATGTCAAAAATATGAGGAGCATGAAACGGTCTGAAATATAGGAGGATCATGAAGCGGTGTTCAAAAACATGAAGAGCCTGAAAAGGTGAGAAAATTATGAAGAGCTTCAAAAGGTGTCAAAAATAGGAGGAGCATGAAACGGTCTGCAAACCTGGAGGAGCATGAAGTGGTGTTGAAAAACATGAAGAGCCTGAAAAGGTGTGAAAAACATGAAAAGCTTCAAAAGATGTCAAAAATATGAGGAGAATGAAACGGTCTGAAAAAAAGGAGGAGCATGAAGTTGTGTTGAAAAACATGAGAGCCTGAAAATGTGTGAAAAATATGAAGAGCTTCAAAAGGTGTGAAAAATATGAAGAGCTTCAAATGTGTCAAAAATGAGAAGAGCATGAAAAGGTCTGAAAAATAAGAGGAGCATGAAGTGGTGTTGAAAAAAAAGAAGAGGCTGAAAAGGTGTGAAATATATGAAAACCTTCAAAAGGTGTCAAAAATATGAGGAGAATGAAACGTTCTGAATAATAGGAGGAGCATGAAGCGGTGTTGAAAAACATGAAGAGCCTGAAAACGTGTGAAAAATATGAAGAGCTTCAAAAGGTGTGAAATATATGAAGAGCTCAAATGTGTCAAAAATGAGATGAGCATGAAACGGTCTGAAAAATAAGAGGAGCATGAAGTGGAGTTGAAAAAAAAAGAAGAGCCTGAAAAGATGTGAATATATGAAGACCTTCAAAAGGTGTCAAAAATATGAGGAGAATGAATCGGTCTGAATAATAGGAGGATCATGAAGCGGTGTTGAAAAACATGAAGAGCCTGAAAAGGTGTGAAAAATATGGAGAGATTCTAAAGGTTTCAAAAATGAGAAGAGCATGAAACGGTCTGAAAAATAAGAGGAGCATGAAGTGGTGGTGAAAATCATGAAGAGCCTGAAAAGGTGTGGAAAATATGAAGAGCTTCTAAAGGTGTCAAAAATATGAGGAGCATGAAACGGTCTGAAAAATAGGAGGATCATGAAGCGGTGTTCAAAAACATGAAAAGCCTGAAAAGGTGTGAAAATATGAAGAGCTTCAAAAAGTGTCAAAAATATGAGGAGCATGAAACGGTCTGAAAAAATGGAGGAGCATGAAGTGGTGTGGAAAAAGATGAAGAGACTGAAAAGGTGTGAAAAATATGAAGAGCTTCAAAAGGTGTGAAATATATGAGGAGCATGAAACTCTCTGAAAAATAGGAGGAGCATGAAGCTGTGTTAAAAACATGAAGAGCCTGAAAAGGTGTGAAAAATATGAAGAGCTTTAAAAGCTGTGAAAAATATGAGGAGCATGAAACCGTCTGAAAAACAGAAGCAACATGAAACGGTGTTGAAAAATATGAAAAGCCTGCAAACGTGTGAAAAATATGAAGAGCTTCAAAAGGTGTGAAATACATGAAGAGCATGAAACTCTCTGACAAATAGGAGGAGCATGTAGTGGTGTTCAAAAACATGAAGAGTCTGAAAAGGTGTGAAAAATATGAAGAGCTTCAAAAAGTGTCAAAAATATGAGGAGCATGAAACGGTCTGAAAAATAGGAGGAGCATGAAGCGGTCTTGAAAAACATGAAGAGCCTGAAAACGTGTGAAGAATATGAAGAGCTTCAAAAGGTGTAAAAAATATGGGGAGCATGAAAGGGTCTGCAAAAAAGGAGGAGCACGAAGTGGTGTTGAAAAACTTGAACAGCCAGAAAATGTGTGAAAAATATGAAAAGCTACAAAAGGTGGTAAAAATATGCGGAGCATGAAACGGTCTGAAAAATAGGAGGAGCATGAAGTGGTGTTCAAAAACATGAAGAGCCTGAAAAGGCATGAAAAATATGAAGAGCTTAAAAATGTGTCAAAATATGAGGAGCATGAAACGGTCTGAAAAATAGGAGGAGCATGAAGCGTTGTTGAAAAACATGAAGAGCCTGAAAAGTTGTGAAAAATATGAAGAGCTTCAAAAGGTGTCAAAAATATGAGGAGTATGAAATGTTCTGAAATATAGGAGGATCATGAAGAGGTGTTGAAAAACATGAAGAGCCTGAAAAGGTGTGAAAAATATGAAGAGATTCAAAAGGTGTCAAAAATATGAGGAGCATGAAACGGTGTTGAAAAACATGAAGAGCCTGAAAAGGTGTGAAAAATATGAACAGCTTCAAAAAGTGTCAAAAATATGAGGAGCATGAAACGGTTTGAAAAATAGGAGGAGCATGAAGCGGTGTTGTAAAACATGAAGAGCCTGAAAACGTGTGAAAAATATGAAGAACTTCAAAAGGTGTGAAAAATATGAAGAGCTTCAAATGTGTCAAAAATATGAGGAGCATGAAAAGGTCTGCAAAAAGGAGGAGCATGGAGTGATGGTGAAAAACTTGAAGAGCCTGAAAAGGTGTGAAAAATATGAAAAGCTTCAAAATCTGTCAAATATATGAGGAGCATGAAACGGTCTGAAAAATAGGAGGCGCATGAAGCGGTGTTCAAAAACATGAAGAGCCTGAAAACTTGTGAAAAATATGAAGAGCTACAAACGTTGTCAAAAATATGAGGAGCATGAACCGTCTGAAAAATAGGAGGAGAATGAAGCGGTGTTGAAAAACATGAAGAGCCTGAAAAGGTGTGAAATATATGAAGAGCTTCAAAACGTGTCAAAAATATGAGGAGCATGAAACGGTCTGAAAAATAGTAGGAGCAAGAAATGGTGTTCAAAAACATAAAGAGCCAGAAAAGGTGTGAAAAATATGAAGAGCTTCAAAAGGTGTCGAAAATATGAGGAGCATGAAACGGTCTGCAAAATAGGAGGAGCAAGAAATGGTGTTCAAAAACATAAAGAGCCAGAAAAGGTGTGAAAAATATGAAGAGCTTCAAAAGGTGTCGAAAATATGAGGAGCATGAAACGGTCTGAAAAATAGGAGGAGCATGAAGCGGTATTCAAAAACATGAAGAGCCTGAAAAGATTTGAAAAATATGAAGAGCTTCAAAAGGTGTCAAAAATATGATGAGCATGAAACGGTCTTAAAAATAGGAGGAGAATGAAGTGGTGTAGAAAAACATGAAGACCCGGAAAATGAGTGAAAAATATGAAGAGCTTAAATAGGTTTCAAAAATATGAGGAGCATGAAACGGTTTGAAAAATAGGAAGAGCATGAAACGGTGTTAAAAAACATGAAGAGCTTCAAAAGGTGTGAAACATATGAAGAGCTTCAAAAGGTGTCAAAAATATGAGGATCATGAAACGGTCTGAACAATAGGAGGAGCATGAAGTTGTGTTGAAGAACATGTAGAACCTGAAAAGGTGTGAAAAATATGAACAGCTTGAAAAGGTGTCAAAAATATGAGGAGCATGAACGGTCTGAAAAATAGGAGGAGCATGAATCGGGGTTGAAAAACATGAAAAGCCTGAAAATGTGTGAAAAATATGAAGAGCTTCAAAAGGTGTGAAAAATATGAGGAGAATGAAACGGTCTGAAAAATAGGAGGGGCATGAAGCGGGTTTGAAAAAATTGAAGAGCCTGAAAATGTGTGAAATATATGAAGAGCTTCAAAAGGTGTCAAAAATATGTGTAGATTGTAACGGTCTGAAAAATAGGAGGAGCATGAAGCGCTGCTGAAAAACATTAAGAGCCTGAAAAGGTGTGAAATATATGAAGAGCTTCAAAAGGTGTCAAAAATATGAGGAGGATGAAACGGTCTGAAAAGTAGGAGGAGCATGAAACGTTGTTGAAAAACATGAAGAGACTGAAAAGGTGTGAAAAATATGAAGATCTTCAAAATGTGTGAAAAATATGAGTAGCATGAAACGGTCTGAAAAATAGGAGGGGCATGAAGCGGGTTTGAAAAAATTGAAGAGCCTGAAAATGTGTGAAATATATGAAGAGCTTCAAAAGGTGTCAAAAATATGAAGAGCATCAAAGGGTCTGAAAAAATAGGAGGAGCATGAAGCGGTGTTCAAAAACATGAAGAGCCTGAAAAGTTGTGAAAAATATGAGGAGCATGAAACGGTCTAAAATATAGGAGGAGCATGAATTGGTGTTGAAAAACATGCAGATCATGAAAAGGCATGAAATATATGAAGAGCTGCAAAATGTGTGAAAAATATGAGGAGCATGAAATGGTGTCAAAAACATGAAAAGGTGTGAAAAATATGAAGAGCTTCAAAAGGTGTTAAAAATATGAGGAGCATGAAATGGTCTGAAAAATAGGAGAAGAATGAAACGGTGTTCAAAAACATGAAGAGCCTGAAAAGCTGTGAAAAACCAGAAGAGCTTCTAAAGGTGTGAAATATATGAGGAGCATGAATCGGCCTGAAAAATAGGAGGAGCATGAAAGGGTGTTCAAAAACATGAAGAGCCTGAAAAGGTGTGAAAAATATGAAGAGCTTCAAAAGGTTGGAAATACATGAGGATCATGAAACGGTCTGGAAAATAGGACGAGCATGAAGTGGTGTTGAAAACATGAAGAGCCTGAAAAGGTGTGAAGAATATGAAGAGCTTCAAAAGGTGACAAAAATATGAGGAGCATGAAACGGTCTGACAAATATGAGCAGCATGAAACGGACTGAAAAACAGGAGGATCATGAAGCCGTGTTGAAAAACATGGTGAGCCTGAAAAGGTGTGAAAAATATGAAGAGCTTCAAAAGGTGTCAAAAATATGAGGAGCATGAAACAGTCTGAAAAACAGGAGGATCATGAAGCGGTGTTGAAAAACAGGAAGAGCCTGAAATGGTGTGAAAAATATAAAGAGCTTCAAAAGGTGTCAAAAATATGAGGAGCATGAAACGCTCTGAAAATAGGAGGAGCATGAAGCGGTGGTGAAGAACATGAAGAGCCTGAAAAGGTGTGAAAAATATGAAGCGCTTCAAAAGATGTCAAAATTATGAGGAGCATGAAACAGTCTGAAAAATAGGAGGAGCAGGAATTGGTTTTGAAAAACATGAAGAGCCTGAAAACAAGTGAAATATATGAAGCGCTTCAAAAGGTGTGAAATACATGAGGAGCATGAAACGGTCTGAAAATTAGGAGGAGCATGAAGCAGTCTTCAAAAACATGAAGAACCGTAAAAGGTGTGAAAAATATGAAGGGCTTCAAAACGTGTGAAAATTATGAGGAGCATGAAACGGTCTGAAAAATAGGAGGAGCATGAAGCGGTGTTCAAAAACAGGAAGAGCCTGAAAAGGTGTGAAAAATATGAAGAGCTTCAAAAGGTTGGAAATACATGAGGAGCATGAAACGGTCTGAAAAATAGGAGGAGCATGAAGCGGTGTTGAAAAACATGAAGAGCCTGAAAAGGTGGGTAAAATATGAAGAGCTTCAAAAGGTGTCAAAAACATGAGGAGCATGAAACGGTCTGAAAAATAGGAGGAGCATGAAACGGTCTGAAAAACGGGAGGAGCATTAAGAGGTGTTGAAAAACATGAAGAGCCTGAAAAGGTGTGAAAAATATGAGGAGCTTCAAAAGGTGTCAAAAATATGAGGAGCATGAAACGGTCTGAAAAATGGGAGGAGCATGAAGCGGTGTGGAAAAACATGAAGAGCCTGAAAACGTGTGAAAAATATGAAGAGTATAAAAGCTGTGAGAAATATGAAGAGCTTCAAAAGTTGTCAAAAATAGGAGGAGCATGAAACGGTCTGGAAAATAGGATGATCTTGAAGCGGTGTTGAAAACATGAAGAGCCTGAAAATGTGTGAAAAATATGAAGAGCTTCAAAAAGTGTCAAAAATATGAAAAGCATGAAACGGTCTGAAAAACAGGAGGATCATGAAGCCGTGTTGAAAAACATGGGGAGCCTGAAAAGGTGTGAAAAATATGAAGAGCTTCAAAAGGTTGGAAATACATGAGGAGCATGAAACGGTCTGAAAATTTGGAGGAGCAAGAAACAGTGTTCAAAAACATGAAGAGACTGAAAAGGTGTGAAAAATATATAGAGCTTCAAAAGGTGTGAAAAATATGAGGAGCATGAAACGGTCTGAAAAAAAGGAGGAGCATGAAGCGGTGTTCAAAAATATGAAGAGCCTGAAAAGGTGTGAAAAATATGAAGAGCTTCAAAAGCTGTCAAAAATGAGATGAGCATGAAACGGTCTGAAAAAAAGGAGGAGCATGAAGCGTTGTTGAAAATCTTGAAGATCTTGAAAAGGTGTGAAAAATATGAAGAGCTTCAAAAGATTTCAAAAGTATGAGGATCATGAAACGGTCTGAAAAATAGGAGCAACATGAAACGGTCTGAAAAATAAGAGGAGCATGAAATGGTGTTGAAAAACAGGAAGAGCCTGAAAATGTGAGAAAAATATGAAGAGCTTCAAAAGGTTTCAAAAATATGAGGAGCATGAATCTTTCTGAAAAAGAGGAGGAGCATGAACCGGTGTTGAAAAACATGAAGAGGCTGAAAAGGTGTGAAAAACATGAAGAGGTTTAAAAGGTGTCAAAAATATGAGGAGCATGAAACTTTCTGAAAAATAGGAGGAACATGAAACCATGTTCAAAAACATGAAGAGCCTGAAAAGATGTGAAAAATATGAAGAGCCTTAAAAAATGTCAAAAATATGAGGAGTATGAAACGGTCTAAAAAATAGCAGGAGCATGAAGTGGTGTTGAAAAACATGAAGAGCCTGAAAAGGTGAGAAAAATATGAAGAGCTTCAAAAGGTGTGAAAAATATGAAGAGCTTCAAAAGCTGTCGAATGAGATGAGCATGAAACGGTCTGAAAAATAGCAAGAGCATGAAGCGGTGTTCAAAAACATGAAGAGCCTGAAAAGGGGTGAAAAATATGAAGAGCTTCAAAAGGTGTCAAAATTATGAGGAGCATGAAACGGTCTGAAAAATAGGAGGAGCATGAAGCTGTGTTCAACAACATGAAGAGACTGAAAAGGTGCGAAAAATATGAAGAGCCTGAAAAGGTGTGAAAAATATGAAGAGCTTCAAAAGGTGTCAAAAATGAGATGAGCATGAAACGGTCTGAAAAATTGGAGGAGCATTAAGCGTTGTTGAAAATCATGAAGAGCCTGAAATGCTGTGGAAAAATAGGAAGAGCTTCATAATGTGTCAAATATATGAGGAGAATGAAACGGTCTGAAAAATAGGAGGAGCATTAAACGGTGTGGAAAAACATGAAGAGCCTGAAAAGGTGTGGAAAAATAGGAAGAGCTTCAAAATGTGTCAAATATATGAGGAGAATGAAACGGTCTGAAAAATAGGAGGAGCATGAAACGGTCTGAAAAATAGGAAGAGCATGAAACGGTCTGAAAAATAGGAGGGTCATGAAGCGGTGTTGAAAATCGTGAAGAGCCTGAAAAGGTGTGAAAAATGCGAAGAGCTTCAACAGGTGTCAAAAACTTGAGGAAAATGAAACGGTCTGAAAAATAGGAGGAGCATGAAGCTGTGTTGAAAAACATGAAGAGCCTGAAAAGGTGTGAAAAATATGAAGAGCTTCAAAAAGTGTAAAAAATGAGAGCAGCATGAAACGGTCTGAAAAATAGGAGGAGCATGAAGTGGAGCTGAAAAACCTGAAGTGCCTGAAAATGTGTGCAAAAAATGAAGAGCTTCAAAAGGTGTGAAATAAATGAGGAGCATGAAACTCTCTGAAAAATAGGAGGAGCATGAAATGGTGTTCAAAAACATGAAGAGCCTGAAAAGATGTCAAAATATGAAGAGCTTCAAAAGGTGTGAAAAATATGAATAGCATGATACTGTCTGAAAAATAGGAGGAGCATGAAGCGTTGTCAAAAACATGAAGAGCCTGAAAAGTGTGAAAAATATGAAGAGCTTCAAAAGGTGTGAAAAATATGAAGAGCTTCAAAATGTGTCAAAAATCGATGAGAAGGAAATGGTCTGAAAAATAGGAGAGCATGAAGTGGTTTTAAAAACATGAAGAGCCTGAAAAGGTGTGAAATATATGAAGAGCTTCAAAAGGTGTCAAAAATATGAGGAGAATGAAACGGTCTGAAAAATAGGAGGGGCATGAAGCGATGTTGAAAAACATGAAGAGCCTGAAAATGTGCGAAAAATATGAAGATCTTCTCAAGGTGTCAAATATATGAGGAAATGAAACGACGTGTAAAATTGGAGGAGCATGAAGTGGTGTTGAAAAACATGAAGAGCCTGAAAAGTGTGAAAAATATGAAGAGCTTCAAAAGGTGTGAAAAATATGAAGAGCTTCAAAAGGTGTGAAAAATATGAAGACTTCAAAATGTGTCAAAAATCGATGAGCAGGAAATGGTCTGAAAAATAGGAGAGCATGAAGTGGTTTTAAAAACATGAAGATCCTGAAATGGTGTGAAATATATGAAGAGCTTCAAAATGTGTGAAACATATAAGGAGCTTCAAAAAGTGTCAGAAATATGAGGAGCATGAAACGGTCTAAAAAATAGGAGGAGGATGAAGCGGTGTTCAGAAACATGAAGAGCCTGAAAAGGTGTGAAAAATATGAAGAGCTTCTAAAGGTATCAAAAATATGAGGAGCATGAAAAGGTCTGAAAAATAGGAGGAGCATGAAGTGGTGTGGAAAAAGATGAAGAGCCTGAAAAAGTGTAGAAAATATGAAGAGCTTCAAAAGGTGTGAAATACATGAGGAGCATGAAACTCTCTGAAAAATAGGAGGAGCATGAAGTGGTGTTGAAAAACATGAAGAGCCTGAAAAGGTGTGAGAAATATGAAGAGCTTCAAAAATGTGAAAAATATGAAGAGCTTCAAAATGTGTCAAAAAGTAGATGAGCATGAAACGGTCTGAAAAATAGGAGGAGCATGAAGTGGTGTTGAAAAACATGAAGAGACTGAAAAGGTGTGAAAAATATGAAGAGCTTCAAAAGGTGTGAAAAATAAGAGGAGCATGCAACGGTCTGAAAAATAGGAGGAGCATGAACCGGTGTTCAAAAATATGAAGAGCCTCAAAAGGTGTCAAAAATATGAAGAGCTTCAAAAGGTGTCAAAAATATGAGGAGCATGAAACGGTCTGTAAAATAGGAGTAGCATAAAGCAGTGTTGAAAAACATGAAGAGCCTGAAAAGGTGTGAAAAATATGAAGAGCTTCAAAAGGTGTGAAATACATGAGGAGCATGAAACGGTCTGAAAAAGAGGAGGAGCATGAAGGGGTGTTGAAAAACATGAAGAGCCTGAAAACGTGTGAAAAATATGAAGAGCTTCAAAAATGTGTAAAATATGAAGAGCTTCAAAGGTGTGAAAAATACGACGAGCTTCAATAGGTGTCAAAAATGAGATGAACATGAAACGGTCTGAAACATAGGAGGAGCATGAAGCGGTGTTGAAAATCATGAAGAGCCTGAAAAGGTGTCAAAAATATGAAGAGCTTCAAAAGTTGTGAAAAATATGAAGAGTTTGAAAAGATGTGAAAATATGAGGAGCAAGAAACGGTCTGAAAAATAGGACGAGCATGAAACTGTATTCAAAAACATGAAGAGCCTGAAAATGTGTGAAATATATGAAGATCTTCAAAAATGTGAAAAATATGAAGAGCTTCAAAAGGTGTGAAAAATAGGAAGAGCTTCAGAAGGTGTCAAAAATGAGATTACCATGAACCGGTCTGAAAATTAGGAAGAGCATGAAGCGGTGTTGAAAATCATGAAGAGCCTGAAAAGGTGTTAAAAATATGAAGAGCTTCAAATGTTGTGAAAAATATGAAGAGTTTGAAAAGGTGTCAAAAATATGAGGAGCATGAAACGGTCTGAAAAATAGGAGGAGCATGAAACGGTGTTCAAGAACATTAAGAGCCTGAAAAGGTGTGAAAAATATGAAGAGCTTCAAAACGTGTGAAAAATATGAGGAGCATGAAACGGACTGAAAAATAGGAGAAGCATGAAGTGGTGTTGAAAAATATGAGGAGCCTGAAAATATTTGAAAAATATGAAGAGCTTCAAAAGGTGTGAAAAATATGAAGAGCTTCAAAAGGTGTGAAATACATCAGAAGCATGAAACGGTCTGAAAAATAGGAGGAGCATGAAGCGGTGTTCAAAAACATGAAGAGCCTGAAAAGGTGTGAAAAATATGTGGAGCTTCAAAAATGTGAAAAATATGAAGAACTTCAAAAGGTGTGAAAAATAGGAAGAGCTTCAAAAGGTGTCAAAAATGAGATGAGCATGAAACTGTCTGAAAAATAGGAGGAGCATAAAGCGGTGTTGAAAATCATGAAGATCCTGAAAAGTTGTGAAAAATATGAAGAGCTTCAAAAGATGTGAAAAACATGAAGAGCTTCAAAAGGTGTCAAAATGAGATGAGCATGAAACGGTCTGAACAATAGGAGGAGGATGAAGCGGTGTTGAAAAACATGAAGAGCCTGAAAAGGTGTGAAAAATATGAAAAGCTTCTAAAGGTGTTCAAAAATATGAGGAGAATGAAACGGTCTGAAATATAGGAGGAGCATGAAGTGGTATTGAAAAACATGAAGAGCCTGAAAAGTGTAAAAAATACAAAGATCTTCAAAAAGTGTCAAAAATATGAGGTGCATGAAACGGTCTGAAAAATAGGAGGAGCATGAAGCGGTGTTGAAAAACATGAAGAGCCTGAAAACGTGTGAAAAATATGAAGAACTTCAAAAGGTGTGAAAAATGTGAAGAGCTTCAAAAGATGTCAAAAATGAGATGAGCAGGAAACGGTCTGAAAAATAGGAGGAGCATGAAGTGGTTTTGAAAAAAATGAAGAGCCTGAGTAGGTGTCAAAAATATGAAGAGCTTCAAAAGGTGTCAAATATATGAGGAGCATGAAACGGTCTGAAAAATAGGAGGAGCATGAAGCGGTGTTGAAAAACATGAAGGGCCTGAAAAGGTGTCAAAAATATGAAGAGCTTCAAAGGTGTCAAAATATGAGGAGCATGAAACGGTCTGAAAAATAGGAGGAGCATGAAGCGGTGTTGAAAAATATGAAGAGCCTGAAAAGGTGTGAAAAATAGGAAGATCTTCAAAAGGTGTCAAAAATATGAGGAGCATGAAACTGTCTGAAAAATAGGAGGAGCATGAAGCGGTCCTCAAAAACATGAGAAGCCTGAAAAGGTGTGAAAAATATGAGGGCTTCAAAAGGTGTCAAAATATGAAAAGCGTGAAACGTTCTGAAAAATAGGAGGAGCATGAAGCGGTCCTCAAAAACATGAGAAGCCTGAAAAGGTGTGCAAAATATGAGGGCTTCAAAAGGTGTCAAAAATATGAAAAGCGTGAAACGTTCTGAAAAATAGGAGGAGCATGAAGCGGTCCTCAAAAACATGAGAAGCCTGAAAAGGTGTGAAAAATATGAGGGCTTCAAAAGGTGTCAAAAATATGAAAAGCGTGAAAAGGTCTGAAAAATAGGAGGAGCATGAAGCGGTGTTGAAAAACATGAAGAGCCTGAAAAGGTGTGAATTATATGAAGAGCTTCAAGGTCTCAAAAATAGGAGGAGCATGAAACGGTCTGAAAAATAGGAGGAGCATGAAGCGGTGTTTAAAAACATGAAGAGCCTGAAAAGATCTGAAAAATATGAAGAGCTTCGAAAGGTGTCAAAAATATGAGAAGCATGAAACGGTCTGAAAAATAGGAGGATCATGAAGTGGTGTTGAAAAACACGAAAAGCCTGAAAAGGTGTGAAAATGTGAAGAGCTTCAAAGGAGTCAAAAATATGAGGAGCATGAAACGGTCAGAAAAATAAGAGGAGTATGAAGTGCTGGTGAAAAACATGAAGAACCTGAAAATGTGTGAAAAATATGAAGAGCTTAAATGGTGTGAAAAATACAAGGAGCTCCAAAAGGTGTCAAAAATATGAGGAGCATGAAACGGTCTGAAAAATAAGAGGAGCATGAAACCGTGTTCAAAAACTTGAAGAGCCTGAAAAGGTGTGAAAAATATGAAGATGTTCAAAACGTGTCAAAATATGAGGAGCATGAAACGGTCTGAAAAATAGAAGGAGCAAGAGGCGGTGTTGAAAACAAGAAGAGAATGAAAACTTGTGAAAAATATGAATATTTTCAAAGGTGTGCAAAATATGAAGAGCTTCAAAAGTTGGCAAAAATGAGATGAGCATGAAAAGGTCTGAAATATAGGAGGAGCATGAAGCGGTGTTCAAAAACATGAACAGCCTGAAAAGGTGTGCAATATATGAAGAACTTCAAAAGGTGTCAAAAATATGAGGAGCATTAAACGGTCTGAAATATAGGAGGAGCATGAAAAGCTGTTAAAAAACATGAAGAGCTTCAAAAGGTGTCAAAAATATGAGGACCATGAAACGGTCTGAAAAATATGAGGAGCAAGAAACTGTTTTCAAAAACATGAAGAGCCTCAAAAGGTGTGAAAAGTATGAAGAGCTTCAAATTGTGTGAAAAATATGATGAGCATGAAACGGTCTGAAAAATAGGAAGAGCATGAAGTGGTGTTGAAAAACATGAAGAGCCTGAAAAAGGTGTGAAACATATGAGGAGCATGAAACGGTCTGAAAAATAGGAGGCGCATGAGACGGTGTTGAAATACATGAAAAGCCTGAAAAGGTGTGCAATATATGAAGAGCTTCAAAGGATGTCAAAAATATGAGGAGCAAGAAAATGTCTGAAAAATAGGAAGAGAATGAAGAGGTGTAGAAAAACATGAAAAGCCTGAAAAGGTGTGAAAAATATAAAGAGCTTCAAAAGGTGTCAAAACGATGAGGAGCATGAAACGGTCCGAAATAAAGGAGGAGAATGAAGCAGTGTTGAAAAACATGAAAAGCCTGAAAAGGTGTGAAAAATATGAAGAACTTCAAAAGGTGTCAAAAATATGAGGAGCATGAAACGGTCTGAAAAATAGGAGGAGCATGAAGTGGTGTTGAGAAACATGAAGAGCCTGAAAAAGTTGTGAAACATATGAGGAGAATGAAACGGTCTGAAAAATAGGAGGAGCATGAAGTGGTGTAGAAAAACATGAAGACCCTGAAAAAATGTGAAAAATATGAAGAGCTTCAAAAGGTGTCAAAAATATGAGGAGCTTGAAATGGTCTGAAATATATGAGGAGCGTGAAAAGGTTTTAAAAAACATGAAGAGCTTAAAAAGGTGTGAAACATATGAGGAGCATGAAACGGTCTGAAATAAATGAGGAGAATGAAGCAGTGTTGAAAAACATGAAAAGCCTGAAAAGGTGTGAAAAATATGAAGAGCTTCAAAAGGTGACAAAAATATGAGGAGCATGTAAAGCTTTGAAAAATAGGAGGAGCATGAAGCGGTGTAGAAAAACATGAAGAGCATGAAAAGGTGTGAAATCTATGGAGAGCTTCAAAAGGTGTCAAAAATATGAGGAGCATGAAACGGTCTCAAATAAAGGAGGAGCATGAAGTTGTGTTGAAAAATATGAAGCGCCTGAAAAGGTGTGAAAAATATGAAGAGCTTCAAAAGGTGTCAAAAATATGAGGAGCAAGAAACGGTCTGAAAAATAGGAGGAGCATTAATCGGTGTTCAAAAATATGAAGAGCCTGGAAAGCTGTGAAAAATATGAAGAGCTTCAAAAGGTGTCAAAAATATGAGGAGCATGAAACGATCTGAAAAATAGGAGGAGCATGACGTGGTGTTGAAATACATGAAGAGCCTGAAAAAGGTGTGAAACATATGAGGAGCCTGAAACGGTCTGAAAGAGAGGAGGAGCATGAAACGGTGTTGAAAAACATGAGGAGCATGGAAAGGTGTGAAAAATATGAAGAGCTTCAAAAAGTGTCAAAAATATGAGGAGCATGAAACTGTCTGAAAAATAGGAGGAGCATGAATCGGTGTTGAAAATCATGAAGAGCCTGAAAAAGTGTGAAGAATAAGAAGAGCTTCAAAAGGTGTCAAAAATATGAGGAGCATGAAACGATCTGAAAATTAGGAGGAGCATGAAATCGTGTTGAAAAATATGAAGACCATGAAAGGGTGTGAAAAACATGAAGAGCTTCAAAAGGTGTCAAAAGTATGAGGAGCATGAAACGGTCTGAAAAATAGGAGGAACATGAAACGGTTTGACAATTAGGAGGAGCATGAAACGGTGTTGAAAAACATGAAGAATCTGAAAGGTGTCGAAAATATGAAGAGCTTCTAAAATGTGTCAAAAATATGAGGAGCATGAATCCGTTTGAAAAATAGGAGGAGCATGAAACAGTGTTGAAAAACATGAAGAACCTGAAAGGTGTCGAAAATATGAAGAGCTTCAAAATGTGTCAAAAATATGAGGAGCATGAAACGATCTGAATAATCGGAGGAGCATGAAAGCGTGTTGAAAAACATGAAGAGCAAGGAAAGGTGTGAAAAATATGAAGAGCTTCAAAAGGTGTGAAAAATGTGAGGAGCATGAAATGATCTGAAATATAGGAGGAGCATGAAGCGGTGTTCAAAACATGGAGAGCCTGAAAAGGTATGAAAAATATGAAGAGACTCAAAACTTGTCAAAAATATGAGGAGCATGAAACGGAGTGAAAAATAGGAGGAGTATGAATCGGTGTTGAAAAACATGAAGAGCCTGAAAAAGTGTGAAAAATATGAGGATCTTCAAAAGGTGTGAAAAATATGAAGAGCTTCCAAAGGTGTCAAAAATATGAGGAGCATGAATCGGTCTCAAAAAATAGGAGAGAGCATGAAGCGGTGTTGAAAAACATGAAGAGCCTGAAAAGGTGTGAAAAATATGAAGAGCTTCAAAAGGTGTCAAAAACATGAGGAGCATGAAACAGTGTTCAAAAACATGAAAAGCCTGAAAAGTTGTGAAATATATGAAGAGCTTCAAAAGGTGTCTAAAATGTGACGAGCATGAAACGGTCTGAACAATAGGAGGAACATGAATCGGTGTTGAAAAACATGAAGAACCTGAAAAGGTGTGAAAAACATGAACAGCTCCAAAAGGTGTCAAAAATAGGAGAAGCATGAAGCGGTGTAGAAAAACCTGAATAGCCTGAAAAGGTGTGAAAAATATGAAGATCTTCAAAAGGTGTCAAAAATATGAGGAGCATGAACAGTCTGAAAAATAGTAGGAACAGGAAACAGTGTTCAAAAACATGAAGAGCCTGAAATGGTGTGAAAAATATGAAGAGCTTCAAAAGGTGTCAAAAATATGAGGAGCATGAAACAGTCCGAAAAATAGGAGCAACATGAAGCGGTTTTGAGAAACATGAAGAGCCTTAAAAGATGTGAAAAATATGAAGTACCTCAAAGGTTTCAAAAATATGAGGAGTATGAAACAGTGTGAAAAATAGGAGGGGCATGAAGCGGTGTTGAAAACATGAAGAGCCTGAAAAGGAGTGAAAAATATGAAGAGCTTCAAAAGGTGTCAAAAATATGAGGAGCATGAAACGGTCTGAAAATTAGGAGGAGCATGAAACGGTCTGAAAAATAGGAGGAGCATGAAGTGGTGTTGAGAAACATGAAGAGCCTGAAAAAGTTGTGAAACATATGAGGAGAATGAAACGGTCTGAAAAATAGGAGGAGCATGAAGTGGTGTAGAAAAACATGAAGACCCTGAAAAAATGTGAAAAATATGAAGAGCTTCAAAAGGTGTCAAAAATATGAGGAGCTTGAAATGGTCTGAAATATATGAGGAGCGTGAAAAGGTTTTAAAAAACATGAAGAGCTTAAAAAGGTGTGAAACATATGAGGAGCATGAAACGGTCTGAAATAAAGGAGGAGAATGAAGCAGTGTTGAAAAACATGAAAAGCCTGAAAAGGTGTGAAAAATATGAAGAGCTTCAAAAGGTGACAAAAATATGAGGAGCATGTAAAGCTTTGAAAAATAGGAGGAGCATGAAGCGGTGTAGAAAAACATGAAGAGCATGAAAAGGTATGAAATCTATGGAGAGCTTCAAAAGGTGTCAAAAATATGAGGAGCATGAAACGGTCTCAAATAAAGGAGGAGCATGAAGTTGTGTTGAAAAATATGAAGCGCCTGAAAAGGTGTGAAAAATATGAAGAGCTTCAAAAGGTGTCAAAAATATGAGGAGCAAGAAACGGTCTGAAAAATAGGAGGAGCATTAATCGGTGTTCAAAAATATGAAGAGCCTGGAAAGCTGTGAAAAATATGAAGAGCTTCAAAAGGTGTCAAAAATATGAGGAGCATGAAACGATCTGAAAAATAGGAGGAGCATGACGTGGTGTTGAAATACATGAAGAGCCTGAAAAAGGTGTGAAACATATGAGGAGCCTGAAACGGTCTGAAAGAGAGGAGGAGCATGAAACGGTGTTGAAAAACATGAGGAGCATGGAAAGGTGTGAAAAATATGAAGAGCTTCAAAAAGTGTCAAAAATATGAGGAGCATGAAACTGTCTGAAAAATAGGAGGAGCATGAATCAGTGTTGAAAATCATGAAGAGCCTGAAAAAGTGTGAAGAATAAGAAGAGCTTCAAAAGGTGTCAAAAATATGAGGAGCATGAAACGATCTGAAAATTAGGAGGAGCATGAAATCGTGTTGAAAAATATGAAGACCATGAAAGGGTGTGAAAAACATGAAGAGCTTCAAAAGGTTTGAAATACATGAGAGCATGTAAAGGTCTGAAAAATATGAGGAGCATGAAGCTGTGTTCAAAAACATGAGAGCTTGAAAAGGTGTGAAAAATATAAAGAGCTTCAAAAGGTGTGAAATACATCACGAGCATGAAACGGTCTGAAAAATAGGAGGAGCATGAAGCGGTGTTCAAAAATATGAAGAGCCTGAAAAGGTGTGAAAAATATGAAGAGCTTCAAAAGGTGTCAAAATATGAGGAGCATGAAACGGTCTGAAAAATAGGAGGAGCATGAAGCGGTGTTGAAAAACAGGAAGCGCCTGAAAAGTTGTGAAAAATATGAACATCTTCACAAGGTGTCAGAAATACGAGGAGCATGAAACGGTCTCAAAAATAGGAGGAACATGAAAGGGTGTTGAAAAACATGAACAGCATGAAAAGCTTTGAAAAAAATGAAGAGCTTCACAACGTGTCAGAAATAGGAGGAGCATGAAACCGTCTGAAAAATATGAGGAGCATGAAACGGTGTTCAAAAACATGAAAACCCTGAAAAGTTGTGAAATCTATGAAGAGCTTCAAAATATCTTAAAAATTGGAGGAGCATGAAACGGTCTGAAAAATATGAGGAGCAAGAAGTGGTTTTGACAAACATGAAGAGCCTGAAAATGTGTGAAATATACAATGAGCTTCAAAAGGTGTGAAAATATGAAAAGCTTCTAAAGGTGTCAAAAATGAGAATGGGCATGAAACGGTCTGAAAATTAGGAGGAGCATGAAGTGGTGTTGAAAAACATGAAGAGACTGAAAATGTGTGAAATATACAATGAGCTTCAAAAGGTGTGAAAATATGAAGAGCTTCAAAAGGTGTCAAAAATATGAGGAGCATGAAGCGGTCTAAAAATAGGGGGAGCATGAAGTGGTGTTGAAAAACATGAAGAGTTTGAAAAAGGTGTGAAACATATGAGTAGAATAAAACGATCTGAAATATAGGAGGAGCATTAAGTGGTGTAGAAAAACATGAAGAGCCTGAAAAGGTGTGAAAAATATGAAGAGCTTCAAAAGGTGTCAAAAATATGAGGAGCTTGAAACGGTCTGAAATATAGGAGGAGCGGGAAAAGGTGTTAAAAAACATGAAGATCTTCAAAAGGTGTGAAACATATGAGGAGCATGAAACGGTCTGAAATATAGGTGGAGCATGAAGTGATGTTGAGAAACATGAAGAGCCTGATAAGGTGTGAAATATATGAAGCGCTTCAAAATGTGTCAAAAATATGAGGAGCATGAAAAGGTCTGAACAAGAGGAGGAGCCTGAAAAGGAGTTCAAAAACATGAAGAGCCTGAAAAGGTGTGAAAAATATGAAGAGCTTCAAAATGTGTCAAAAATATGAGGAGCATGAAAAGGTCTGAAAAATAGGAGGAGCATGAAGCGGTGTTGAAAAACAGGAAGCGCCTGAAAAGGTGTGAAAAATATGAAGATCTACACAAGGAGTCAGAAATACGAGGAGCATGAAACGGTCTGAAAAATAGGAGAAGCATGAAAGGGTGTTGAAAAACATGAACCGCATGAAAAGGTTTGAAAAATATGAAGAGCTTCACAACGTGTCAGAAATACGAGGAGCATGAAACGGTCTGAAAAATAGGAGGTGCATCAAGTGGTGTTGAAAAACATGAAGAGCCTGAAAAGGTGTGAAAAATATGAAGAGCTTCAAAAAGAGTCAAAAATATGAGGAGCATGAAACGGTCTGAAAAATATGAGGAGCATGAAACGGTGTGAAAAATATGAAGAGCTTCAAAAGTTGTCAAAAATATGAGGAGCGTGACACGGTCAGAAATATAGTAGGAGCATGAAGTTTTGTTGAAAACATGAAGAACCTGAAAAGTTGTGAAAAATATGAAGAGCATGAAAAGGTGTGAAAAATATGTGGAACATGAAACTGTGTTCAAAAACATGAAGAGCCTGAAAAGGTGTGAAAAATATGAAGAGCCTGAAAAGGTGTGAAAAATATGAAGAGCTTCAAAAGCTGTCAAAAATATGAGGAGCATGAAAAGGTCTGAAAAATAGGAGAAGCATGAAACGGTGTTGAGAAATATCAAGAGCCTGCAAAGGTGTGAAAAATATGAAGAGCATGAAAAGGTGTGAAAAATATGCGGAGCATGATACTGTGTTCAAAAACATGTAGAGCCTGAAAAGTTGTGAAAAATATGAAGAGCTTCAAAAGGGGTCATAAATATGAGGAGCATCAAACGGTCTGAAAATTAGAAGGAACATGAAACGGTGTTCCAAAACATGAAGAGCCTGAAAAGGTGTGAAAAATATGAAGAGCTTCAAAAGGTGTCAAATATATGAGGAGCAAGAAACTTTCTGAAAATTAGGAGGAGCATGAAGCCGTGTTCAAAAACTTGAAGAGCCTGAAATGGTGTGAAAAATATGAAGAGCTTCAAAAGGTGTCAAAGATATGAGGAGCATGAAACGGTCTGAAAAATAGGAGGAGCATGATATGGCGTTGAAAAACATAAAGAGCCTGAAAAGGTGTGAAAAATATGAAGAGCTTCAAAAGGTGTCAAAAATATGACGAGCATGAAATGGTATGAAAAATCAGAGGAGCATGTAACGGTGTTCAAAAACATGAAGAGCAGAAAGGTATGAAAAATATGCAGAGCTTGAAAACGTCTCAAAAACATGAGGAGCATGAAACGGACTGAAAAATAGGAGGAGCATGAAACGGTGTTCAAAAACATGAAGAGCCTGAAAAGGTGTGAAAAATATGAAGAGCTTCAAAAGGTGTCAAAAATATGAGGAGCAAGAAACGGTCTGAAAAATAGGAGGAGCATGAAACGGTCTGAAAAATAGGAGGAGCATGAAGCGGTGTTCAAAAACATGAAGAGCCTGAAAAGGTGTGAAATATATGAAGAGCCTCAAAGGTGTCAAATATATGAGGAGCAGGAAACGGTCTGAAAAATTGGAGAAGCATGAAGTGGTGTTGAAAAATATGAAGAGCCTGAAAAGGTGCGAAAAATATGAAGAGCTTCAAATGGTGTCAAAAATATCAGGAGCATTAAACGGTCTGAAATATAGGAGGAGCATGAAAAGCTGTTAAAAAACATGAAGAGCTTCAAAAGCTGTCAAAAATATGAGGACCACGAAACGGTCTGAAAAATATGAGGAGCAAGAAACTGTTTTCAAAAACATGAAGAGCCTCAAAAGGTGTGAAAAGTATGAAGAGCTTCAAATTGTGTCAAAAATATGATGAGCATGAACCGGTCTGAAAAATAGGAAGAGCATGAAGTGGTGTTGAAAAACATGAAGAGCCTGAAAAAGGTGTGAAACATATGAGGAGCATGAAACGGTCTGAAAAATAGGAGGCGCATGAGACGGTGTTGAAATGCATGAAAAGCCTGAAAAGGTGTGCAAAATATGAAGAGCTTCAAAGGAGGTCAAAAATATGAGGAGCAAGAAAATGTCTGAAAAATAGGAAGAGAATGAAGCGGTGTAGAAAAACATGAAAAGCCTGAAAAGGTGTGAAAAATATAAAGAGCTTCAAAAGGTGTCAAAACGATGAGGAGCATGAAACGGTCTGAAATAAAGGAGGAGAATGAAGCAGTGTTGAAAAACATGAAAAGCCTGAAAAGGTGTGAAAAATATGAAGAACTTCAAAAGGTGTCAAAAATATGAGGAGCATGAAACGGTCTGAAAAATAGGAGGAGCATGAAATGGTGTTGAGAAACATGAAGAGCCTGAAAAAGTTGTGAAACATATGAGGAGAATGAAACGGTCTGAAAAATAGGAGGAGCATGAAGTGGTGTAGAAAAACATGAAGACCCTGAAAAAATGTGAAAAATATGAAGAGCTTCAAACGGTGTCAAAAATATGAGGAGCTTGAAATGGTCTGAAATATATGAGGAGCGTGAAAAAGTTTTAAAAAACATGAAGAGCTTAAAAAGGTGTGAAACATATGAGGAGCATGAAACGGTCTGAAATAAAGGAGGAGAATGAAGCAGTGTTGAAAAACATGAAGCCTGAAAAGGTGTGAAAAATATGAAGAGCTTCAAAAGGTGACAAAAATATGAGGAGCATGTAAAGCTCTGAAAAATAGGAGGAGCATGAAGCGGTGTAGAAAAACATGAAGAGCATGAAAAGGTGTGAAATCTATGGAGAGCTTCAAAAGGTGTCAAAAATATGAGGAGCATGAAACGGTCTCAAATAAAGGAGGAGCATGAAGTTGTGTTGAAAAATATGAAGCGCCTGAAAAGGTGTGAAAAATATGAAGAGCTTCAAAAGGTGTCAAAAATATGAGGAGCAAGAAACGGTCTGAAAAATAGGAGGAGCATTAATCGGTGTTCAAAAATATGAAGAGCCTGAAAGCTGTGAAAAATATGAAGAGCTTCAAAAGGTGTCAAAAATATGAGGAGCATGAAACGATCTGAAAAATAGGAGGAGCATGACGTGGTGTTGAAATACATGAAGAGCCTGAAAAAGGTGTGAAACATATGAGGAGCCTGAAACGGTCTGAAAGAGAGGAGGAGCATGAAACGGTGTTGAAAAACATGAGGAGCATGAAAAGGTTTGAAAAATATGAATAGCTTCACAACGTGTCAGAAATACGAGGAGCATGAAGCGGTCTGAAAAATAGGAGGTGCATCAAGTGGTGTTGAAAAACATGAAGAGCCTGAAAAGGTGTGAAAAATATGAAGAGCTTCAAAAGGAGTCAAAAATATGAGGAGCATGAAACGGTCTGAAAAATATGAGGAGCATGAAACGGTGTGAAAAATATGAAGAGCTTAAAAAGGTGTCAAAAATATGAGGAGCATGACACGGTCAGAAATATAGTAGGAGCATGAAGTTTTGTTGAAAACATGAAGAACCTGAAAAGTTGTGAAAAATATGAAGAGCATGAAAAGGTGTGAAAAAGATGTGGAGCATGAAACTGTGTTCAAAAACATGAAGAGCCTGAAAAGGTGTGAAAAATATGAAGAGCCTGAAAAGGTGTGAAAAATATGAAGAGCCTGAAAAGGTGTGAAAAATATGAAGAGCTTCAAAAGATGTCAAAAATATGAGGAGCATGATACGGTCTAAAAATAGTAGGAGCATGAAACGGTGTTGAAAACATGAAGAGCCTGAAAAGGTGTGAAAAATACGAAGAGCTTCAAAAGGTGTCAAAAATATGAGGAACATGAAACGGTGTTCAAAAACATGAAGAGCCTGAAAAGGTGTGAAAAATACGAAGAGATTCAAAGGGTGTCAAAAATATGAGGAGTATGAAACGGTCTGAAAAATAGGAGGAGCAAGAGACCGTGTTCAAAAACATGAAGAGCCTGAAAAGTTTTGAAAAATATGAAGAGCTTGAAAAGGTGGCAAAAATATGAGGAGCATGAAACGGTCTGAAAAATAGGAGGAGCATTAAGCTGTGTTGAAATTCAGGAAGAGCATGAAAAGGTGTGAAATATATGAGAGCTTCAAAAGGTGTCAAAAATATGAGGAGCATTAAACGGTCTGAAAAATAAGAGGAGCATGAAGTGGTGTTCAAAAACGTGAAGAGCCTGAAAAGGTGTGAAAAATATGAAGAGCTTCAAAAGGTGTCAAAAATATGAGGAGCATGAAACGGTCTGAAAAATAGGAAGAGTATGAAATGGTGTTCAAAAACATGAAGAGCCTGAAAAGGTGTGAAAAATATGAAGAGCTTCAAAAGGTGTCAAAAATATCAGGAGCATGAAACGGTCTGAAAAACAGGAAGAGCATGAAGCGTTGTTGAAAAACATGAAGAGCCTGAAAAGGTGTGAAAAATATGAAGAGCTTCAAAAGGTGTCAAAAATATGAGGAGCATGAAACGGTCTGAAAAATAGGAGGAGCATTAAGCGGTGTTGAAAAACATGAAGAGGCAGAAAAGGTGTGAAAGACATGAAGAGCTTCAAAAGGAGTCAAAAATATGAGGAGCATGAAACGGTCTGAAATGTAGGAGGAGCATGAATCGGTGTTAAAGAACATGAAGAGCCTGAAAAGGTGTGAAATATATGAAGAGCTTCAAAAGGTGTCAAAAATATGAAGAGCATGAAACGATCTGAACAATAGGAGGAGAATGAAGTGGTTTTCAAAAACATGAAGAGCCTGAAAAGTTGTGAAAAATAGGAAGAGCTTCAAAAGGTGTCAAAAATATGAGGAGCATGAAACGATCTGAAAAATAGGAGGAGCATGAATTTGTGTTGAAAAATATGAAGAGCCTGAAAAGGTGTGAAAAATGTGAAGAGCTTCAAAAGGTGTCAAAATATGAGCAGCATGAAACGGTCTGAAAAACAGGAGGAGCATGAATCAGTGTTGAAAAACACGAAGAGCCTGAAAAGGTGTGAAATATATGAAGAGCTTCAAAAGATGTCAAAAATATTAAGAGCATGAAACGGTGTGAAAAATGGGAGGAGCATGCAGCGGTGTTGAAAACCATGAAGAGCCTGAAAACGTGTGAAAAATATGAAGAGATTCAAAAGGTGTCAAATATATAGGAGCATGAAACTGTCTGAAAAATAGTATGAGAAGGAAACGGTTTTGAAAAAGATGAAGAGCATGAAAACCTGTGAAACATATGATGAGCTTCAGAAGGTGTCAAAAATATGAGGAGCATGAAACGGTCTCAAAAATAGTACGAGCATGAAGCTGTGCTGAAAAACATGAAGAGAACGAAAAGGTGTGAAAAATATGAAGAGTTTCAAAAGGTGTCAAAAATATGAGGAGGATGAAACGGTCTGTAAAAGAGGAGGAGCATGAAGCTCTGTGGAAAAACATGAAGAGAATGAAAGGTGTCAAAAATATGAAGAGCTTCAAAAGTTGTTAAAAATATGAGGAGCATGAAACGTTCTGAAAAATAGAAGGAGCATGAAGCGTTGTTTAAAAACGTGAAGAACCTGAAAAGATGTGAAAAATATGAAGAGCTTCAAAAGGTGTCAAAAATATGAGGAGCATGAATCGGTCTGAAAAATAGGAGGAGCATGAAAAGGTGTTCAAAACCATGAAGAGCCTGAAAAGGTGTGAAAAATATGAAGAGCTTCAAAAGGTGTCAAAAATATGAGGAGCATGTAACGGTCTGAAAAATAAGAGGAACATGAAATGGTGTTCAAAATAATGAAGAGCCTGAAAAGGTGTGAAAAATATGAAGAGATTCAAAAGGTGTCAAAAATATGAGGAGCATGAAACGGTCTGAAAAATAGGAGGAGCAAGAGACCGTGTTCAAAAACATGAAGAACCTGAAAAGGTTTGAAAAATATGAAGAGCGTCAAAAGGTGTCCAAAATATGAGGAGCATGAAACGGTCTGAAAAATAGGAGGAGCACAAAGCGGTGTTCAAATCGTGAAGAGCCTGAAAAGGTGTGAAAAATATAAAGAACTTCAAAAGTTGTCAAAAATATGAGGAGCATGAAACGGTCTGAAAAATAGGAGGAGCATGAAACGGTGTTCATCGTGAAGAGCCTGAAAAGGTGTGAAAAATATAAAGAACTTCAAAAGTTGTCAAAAATATGAGGAGCATGAAACGGTCTGAAAAATAGGAGAATCATGAAACGTTTTTCAAAAACATGAAGAGCCTGAAAAGGTTTGAAATATGTGAGGAGCTTGAAAAGGTGTGAAAAATATGAAGGGCTAAAAAAGGTATCAAAATATGAGGAGCATGAAACGTTCTGAAAAATAGAAGGAGCATGAAGCGTTGTTTAAAAACGTGAAGAACCTGAAAAGATGTGAAAAATATGAAGAGCTTCAAAAGGTGTCAAAAATATGAGGAGCATGAATCGGTCTGAAAAATAGGAGGAGCATGAAAAGGTGTTCAAAACCATGAAGAGCCTGAAAAGGTGTGAAAAATATGAAGAGCTTCAAAAGGTGTCAAAAATATGAGGAGCATGTAACGGTCTGAAAAATAAGAGGAACATGAAATGGTGTTCAAAATAATGAAGAGCCTGAAAAGGTGTGAAAAATATGAAGAGATTCAAAAGGTGTCAAAAATATGAGGAGCATGAAACGGTCTGAAAAATAGGAGGAGCAAGAGACCGTGTTCAAAAACATGAAGAACCTGAAAAGGTTTGAAAAATATGAAGAGCGTCAAAAGGTGTCCAAAATATGAGGAGCATGAAACGGTCTGAAAAATAGGAGGAGCACAAAGCGGTGTTCAAATCGTGAAGAGCCTGAAAAGGTGTGAAAAATATAAAGAACTTCAAAAGTTGTCAAAAATATGAGGAGCATGAAACGGTCTGAAAAATAGGAGGAGCATGAAACGGTGTTCATCGTGAAGAGCCTGAAAAGGTGTGAAAAATATAAAGAACTTCAAAAGTTGTCAAAAATATGAGGAGCATGAAACGGTCTGAAAAATAGGAGAATCATGAAACGTTTTTCAAAAACATGAAGAGCCTGAAAAGGTTTGAAATATGTGAGGAGCTTGAAAAGGTGTGAAAAATATGAAGGGCTAAAAAAGGTATCAAAATATGAGGAGCATGAAACGATCTGAAAAATAGGAGGAGCATGAAACTGTGTTGAAAACATGAAGAGCCTGAAAAGGTTTGAAAAATATGAAGAGCTTCAAAAGATGTCAAAAATAGGAGGAGCATGAAACGGTCTGAAAAATATGAGGAGCATGAAACGGTGTTCAAAAACATGAAAATCCTGAAAAGTTTTGAAATATATGAAGAGCTTCAAAAGATGTCAAAAATAGGAGGAGCATGAAACGGTCTGAAAAATATGAGGAGCATGAAATGGTGTTCAAAAACATGAAAACCCTGAAAAGTTGTGAAATATATGAAGAGCTTCAAAAGATGTCAAAAATAGGAGGAGCATGAAACGGTCTGAAAAATATGAGGAGCATGAAACGGTGTGAAAAATAGGAGGTGCATGAAGCGGTATTCAAAAATATGAAGAACCTGAAAAGGTGGGAAAAATATGAAGAGCTTCAAAAGGTGTCAAACATATGAGGAGCATGAAACGGTCTGAAAAATAGGAGGTGCATGAAGCGGTATTCAAAAATATGAAGAACCTGAAAAGTTGTGAAAAATATGAAGAGTTTCAAAAGGTGTCAAAAATATGAGAAGCATGAAACGGTCTGAAAAATAGGAGGAGCATGAAGCGGTGTTGAAAAATATGAAGAGCCTGAAAAGGTGTGAAAAATATGAAGAGCTTCAAAAGATGTCAAAAATATGAGGAGCATGAAACGTGCTGAAAAATAGGAGGAGCATGAAGTGGTCTTGAAAAACATGAAAAGCCTGAAAAGGTGTGAAAAACATGAAGAGCTTCAAAAGGTGTCAAACTATGAGGAGTTTGAAACGGTCTGAAAATTTGGAGGAGCATGAAGCGGTGTTGACAAACATGAAGAGCCTGAAAATGGGTGAAAAATATGAAGTGCTTCAAAAGGTGTCAAAATTATGAGGAGCATGAAACAGTCTGAAAAATAGGAGGAGCAAGAAACGGTGTTCAAAAACATGAAGAGCCTGAAAAGGTTTCAAAAATGTGAAGAGCTTGAAAACGTGTGATAAATATGAAGGGCTTCAAAAGGTATCAAAATATGAGGAGCATGAAACGGTCTGAAAAATAGGAGGAACATGAAACTGTCTTGAAAACATGATGAGCCTGAAAAGGTTTGAAAAACATGAAGAGCTTCAAAAGGTGTCAAAAATATGAGGAGCATGAAACAGTCTGAAAAATAGGAGGAGCATGAAGCGGTGTTGAAAAACATGAAGAGCGTGAAAAGGTGTGAAAAATGTGAAGAGCTTCAAAAGGTGTCAAAAATATGAAGAGCATGAAACGGTCTGAAAAATAGGAGGAGCATGAAGCGGTGTTCAAAAACATGAAGAGCCTGAAAAGTTTTGAAAAATATGAAGAGCTTGAAAAGGTGGCAAAAATATGAGGAGCATGAATCGGTCTGAAAAATAGGAGGAGCATTAAGCTGTGTTGAAATTCAGGAAGAGCATGAAAAGGTGTGAAATATATGAGAGCTTCAAAAGGTGTCAAAAGTATGAGGAGCATTAATCGGTCTGAAAAATAAGAGGAGCATGAAGTGGTGTTCAAAAACGTGAAGAGCCTGAAAAGGTGTGAAAAATATAAAGAACTTCAAAAGTTGTCAAAAATATGAGGAGCATGAAACGGTCTGAAAAATAGGAGAATCATGAAACGTTTTTCAAAAACATGAAGAGCCTGAAAAGGTTTGAAATATGTGAGGAGCTTGAAAAGGTGTGAAAAATATGAAGGGCTAAAAAAGGTATCAAAATATGAGGAGCATGAAACGATCTGAAAAATAGGAGGAGCATGAAACTGTGTTGAAAACATGAAGAGCCTGAAAAGGTTTGAAAAATATGAAGAGCTTCAAAAGATGTCAAAAATAGGAGGAGCATGAAACGGTCTGAAAAATATGAGGAGCATGAAACGGTGTTCAAAAACATGAAAATCCTGAAAAGTTTTGAAATATATGAAGAGCTTCAAAAGATGTCAAAAATAGGAGGAGCATGAAACGGTCTGAAAAATATGAGGAGCATGAAACGGTGTGAAAAATAGGAGGTGCATGAAGCGGTATTCAAAAATATGAAGAACCTGAAAAGGTGGGAAAAATATGAAGAGCTTCAAAAGGTGTCAAACATATGAGGAGCATGAAACGGTCTGAAAAATAGGAGGTGCATGAAGCGGTATTCAAAAATATGAAGAACCTGAAAAGTTGTGAAAAATATGAAGAGTTTCAAAAGGTGTCAAAAATATGAGAATCATGAAACGGTCTGAAAAATAGGAGGAGCATGAAGCGGTGTTGAAAAATATGAAGAGCCTGAAAAGGTGTGAAAAATATGAAGAGCTTCAAAAGATGTCAAAAATATGAGGAGCATGAAACGTGCTGAAAAATAGGAGGAGCATGAAGTCGTCTTGAAAAACATGAAAAGCCTGAAAAGGTGTGAAAAACATGAAGAGCTTCAAAAGGTGTCAAACTATGAGGAGTTTGAAACGGTCTGAAAATTTGGAGGAGCATGAAGCGGTGTTGACAAACATGAAGAGCCTGAAAATGGGTGAAAAATATGAAGTGCTTCAAAAGGTGTCAAAATTATGAGGAGCATGAAACAGTCTGAAAAATAGGAGGAGCAAGAAACGGTGTTCAAAAACATGAAGAGACTGAAAAGGTTTCAAAAATGTGAAGAGCTTGAAAACGTGTGATAAATATGAAGGGCTTCAAAAGGTATCAAAATATGAGGAGCATGAAACGGTCTGAAAAATAGGAGGAACATGAAACTGTCTTGAAAACATGATGAGCCTGAAAAGGTTTGAAAAACATGAAGAGCTTCAAAAGGTGTCAAAAATATGAGGAGCATGAAACAGTCTGAAAAATAGGAGGAGCATGAAGCGGTGTTGAAAAACAGGAAGCGCCTGAAAAGGTGTGAAAAATATGAAGATCTACACAAGGTGTCAGAAATACGAGGAGCATGAAACGGTCTGAAAAATAGGAGGAGCATGAAAGGGTGTTGAAAAACATGAACCGCATGAAAAGGTTTGAACAATATGAAGAGCTTCATAACGTGTCAGAAATACGAGGAGCATGAAACGGTCTGAAAATAGGAGGTGCATCAAGTGGTGCTGAAAAACATGAAGAGCCTGAAAAGGTGTGAAAAATATGAAGAGCTTCAAAAGGAGTCAAAAATATGAGGAGCATGAAACGGTCTGAAAAATATGAGGAGCATGAAACGGTGTTCAAAAACATGAAAACCCTGAAAAGTTGTGAAATATATGAAGAGCTTCAAAAGATGTCAAAAATTGGAGGAGCATGAAACGGTCTGAAAAATAGGAGGAGCATGAAACGGTGTGAAAAATAGGAGGTGCATGAAGCGGTATTCAAATATATGAAGAACCTGAAAAGTTGTGAAAAATATGAAGAGCATGAAAAGGTGTCAAACATATGAGGAGCATGAAACGGTCTGAAAAATAGGAGGAGCATGAAGCGGTGTTGAAAAATATGAAGAGCCTGAAAAAGTGTGAAAAATATGAAGAGCTTCAAAAGGTGTCAAAAATATGAGGAGCATGAAACAGTCTGAAATATAGGAGGAGCATGAAGCGGATTTGAAAAACATGAGGAGCCTGAAAAGTGTGACAATTATGAAGCGCTTCAAAAGGTATCAAAATTATGGGGAGCATTAAACGGTCTGAAAAATAGGAGGAGCATGAAATGGTGTTGAAAAATATGAAGAGCTTTAAAAGGTGTGAAAAATATGAAGAGCTTCAAAACGTGTCAAAAATATGAGGAGCATGAAACGGTTTAAAAAATAGGAGGAGCATGAAACGGTGTTCAAAACCATGAAGAGCCTGAAAAGGTGTCAAAAATATGAAGAGCTTCAAAAGGTGTCAAAAATATGAGGACCATGAAACGGTCTGAAAAATAGGAGGAGCATGAAGCGGTGTTGAAAAACATGAAGAGCCTGAAAAGGTGAGAAATATATGAAGAGCTTCAAAAGGTGTAAAAAATATGAGGAGTTTGAAACGGTCTGAAAAATAAGAGGATCTGGTTTCCTCAGTGTGTATGCCCAGAAGTGGAATTGCTGGGTCATATGGCAGTTCTATTTCCAGTTTTTTAAGAAATCTCTACACTGTTTTCCATAGCGGCTGTACTAGTGTGCATTCCCACCAACAGTATAAGAGGGTTCCCTTTTCTCCACTCCCTCTCCAGCATTTATTGCTTGTAGACTTTTGGATAGCAGCCATCCTGACTGGCATGTAATGGTACCTCATTGTGGTTTTCATTTGCATTTCTCTAATAATGAGTGATGTTGAGCATCTTTTCATGTGTTTGTTATCCATCTGTATGTCTTCTTTGGAGAAATGTCTGGTTAGTTCTTTGGCTCATTTTTTATTGGGTCATTTATTTTTCTGGAATTGAGCTGCAGGATTTGCTTGTATATTTTTTGAGATTAATCCTTTGTCTGTTTCTTCATTTGCTATTATTTTCTCCCAATCTGAGGGCTGTCTTTTCACCTTACTTATAGTTTCCTTTGTAGTGCAAAAGCTTTTAAGTTTCATTAGGTCCCATTTGTTTAGTTTTGCTTTTATTTCGAATATTCTGGGAGGTGGGTCATAGAGGATCTTGCTTTGATTTATGTCGGAGAGTGTTTTGCCTAGCTTCTCCTCTAGGAGTTTTATAGTTTCTGGTCTTACATTTAGATCTTTAATCCATTTTGAGTTTATTTTTGTGTATGGTGTTAGAAAGTGTTCTATTTTCATTCTTTTACAAGTGGTTGACCAGTTTTCCCAGCACCACTTGTTAAAGAGTTTGTCTTTTTTCCATTGTATATCCTTGCCTCCTTTGTCAAAGATAAGGTGTCCATAGGTTCGTCTGAAAGAGACACGTGCACCCCAATGTTCATCGCAGCACTGTCTATAATAGCCAGGACATGGAAGCAACCTAGATGCCCGTCAGCAGATGAATGGATAAGAAAGCTGTGGTACATATACACCATGGAATATTACTCAGCCATTAAAAAGAATTCATTTGAATCAGTCCTAATGAGATGGATGAAGCTGGAGCCCATTTTACAGAGTGAAGTAAGCCAGAAAGATAAAGAACATTACAGCATACTGACACATGTATATGGAATTTAGAAAGGTGACAACGATAACCCTATATGCAGAACAGAAAAAGAGACAAGGAAATACAGAACAGACTTTTAAACTTTGTGGGAGAATGTGAGGGTGGGATATTTCAAAAGAACAGCATGTATGCTATCTATGGTGAAACAGATCACCAGCCCAGGTAGGATGCACGAGACAAGTGCTCCGGCTTGGTGCACTGGGAAGACCCAGAGGAATCGGGTGGAGAGGGAGGTGGGAGGGGGAATCGGGACTGGGAATACATGTAAATCCATGGCTGATTCATATCAAAGTATGACAAAACCCACTGGAAAAAAAAATAAAAAAAATAAAAAAAATTAAAAAAAAATAACAATAAAAAAAAATAAGAGGAGCATGAAACGGTGTTCAAAAACATGAAGAGCCTGAAAACGTGTTAAAATATGAAGAGCTTCAAAAGGTTTGAAAAATATGAAGAGCTTGAAAAGGTGTGAAGAATATGAAGAGCTTCAAAAGCTGTGAAAACTATAAGGAGCATGAAACGGTCTGAAAAATAGGAGGAGTAAGAAGCATTATTGAAATACATGAAGAGCCTGAAAACATGTGAAGAAGATGAAGAGCTCCAAAGGTGTGAAAAAAATGAAGAGTTTCAGAAGGTGTCAAAAATGAGATGAGCATGAAACGGTCTCAAAAATAGGAGCATGAAATGGGGTTCAGAAACATGGAGAGCCTAAAAAGGTGTGAAAAATATGAAGAGCTTCAAAAGGTGTGAAATACATGAGGAGCATGTAACGTTCTGAAAAATAGGAGGAGCATGAGGCGGTGTTGAAAAACATGAAGAGCTTGAAAATGTGTGAAAAAAATGAAGAGCTTCAAAAGGTGTCAAAAATATGAGGAGCTTGAAACGGTCTGAAAAATAGGAGTAGCATGAAGAGGTGTTCAAAAACATGAAGAGGCTGATAAGGTGTGAAAAACATGAAGAGCTTCAAAAAGTTTGAAAAATAGGAGGAGCATGAAGCGGTGTTCAAAAACATGAAGAGCCTGAAAAAGTGTGAAAAATATGAAGAGCTTATAAAATTGTCAAAAATATGAAGAGCATGAAACGGTCTGAAAAATAGTAGGAGCATGAAACGGTGATCAAAAACATGAAGAGCCTGAAAACGTGTGAAAAATATGAAGAGCTTCAAAAGGTGTGAAAAATATGAGGAGCATGAAACAGATTGAAAAAGATGAGGAGCATGAAGTGGTGTTCAAAAACATGTGCAGCCTGAAAAGCTGTGAAAAATATGAAGAGCTTCAAAAGGTGTGAAAAATAGGAGGAGCATGAAGCGGTGTTCAGAAACATGAAAAGCCTGAAGAGGTGTGAAAAATATGAAGAGCTTCAAAAGGTGTCAAAAATATGAGGAGCATGAAACGGTCTGAAAAATAGGAGGAGCATGAAACGGTGTTCATCGTGAAGAGCCTGAAAAGGTGTGAAAAATATAAAGAACTTCAAAAGTTGTCAAAAATATGAGGAGCATGAAACGGTCTGAAAAATAGGAGAATCATGAAACGTTTTTCAAAAACATGAAGAGCCTGAAAAGGTTTGAAATATGTGAGGAGCTTGAAAAGGTGTGAAAAATATGAAGGGCTAAAAAAGGTATCAAAATATGAGGAGCATGAAACGTTCTGAAAAATAGAAGGAGCATGAAGCGTTGTTTAAAAACGTGAAGAACCTGAAAAGATGTGAAAAATATGAAGAGCTTCAAAAGGTGTCAAAAATATGAGGAGCATGAATCGGTCTGAAAAATAGGAGGAGCATGAAAAGGTGTTCAAAACCATGAAGAGCCTGAAAAGGTGTGAAAAATATGAAGAGCTTCAAAAGGTGTCAAAAATATGAGGAGCATGTAACGGTCTGAAAAATAAGAGGAACATGAAATGGTGTTCAAAATAATGAAGAGCCTGAAAAGGTGTGAAAAATATGAAGAGATTCAAAAGGTGTCAAAAATATGAGGAGCATGAAACGGTCTGAAAAATAGGAGGAGCAAGAGACCGTGTTCAAAAACATGAAGAACCTGAAAAGGTTTGAAAAATATGAAGAGCGTCAAAAGGTGTCCAAAATATGAGGAGCATGAAACGGTCTGAAAAATAGGAGGAGCACAAAGCGGTGTTCAAATCGTGAAGAGCCTGAAAAGGTGTGAAAAATATAAAGAACTTCAAAAGTTGTCAAAAATATGAGGAGCATGAAACGGTCTGAAAAATAGGAGGAGCATGAAACGGTGTTCATCGTGAAGAGCCTGAAAAGGTGTGAAAAATATAAAGAACTTCAAAAGTTGTCAAAAATATGAGGAGCATGAAACGGTCTGAAAAATAGGAGAATCATGAAACGTTTTTCAAAAACATGAAGAGCCTGAAAAGGTTTGAAATATGTGAGGAGCTTGAAAAGGTGTGAAAAATATGAAGGGCTAAAAAAGGTATCAAAATATGAGGAGCATGAAACGATCTGAAAAATAGGAGGAGCATGAAACTGTGTTGAAAACATGAAGAGCCTGAAAAGGTTTGAAAAATATGAAGAGCTTCAAAAGATGTCAAAAATAGGAGGAGCATGAAACGGTCTGAAAAATATGAGGAGCATGAAACGGTGTTCAAAAACATGAAAATCCTGAAAAGTTTTGAAATATATGAAGAGCTTCAAAAGATGTCAAAAATAGGAGGAGCATGAAACGGTCTGAAAAATATGAGGAGCATGAAATGGTGTTCAAAAACATGAAAACCCTGAAAAGTTGTGAAATATATGAAGAGCTTCAAAAGATGTCAAAAATAGGAGGAGCATGAAACGGTCTGAAAAATATGAGGAGCATGAAACGGTGTGAAAAATAGGAGGTGCATGAAGCGGTATTCAAAAATATGAAGAACCTGAAAAGGTGGGAAAAATATGAAGAGCTTCAAAAGGTGTCAAACATATGAGGAGCATGAAACGGTCTGAAAAATAGGAGGTGCATGAAGCGGTATTCAAAAATATGAAGAACCTGAAAAGTTGTGAAAAATATGAAGAGTTTCAAAAGGTGTCAAAAATATGAGAAGCATGAAACGGTCTGAAAAATAGGAGGAGCATGAAGCGGTGTTGAAAAATATGAAGAGCCTGAAAAGGTGTGAAAAATATGAAGAGCTTCAAAAGATGTCAAAAATATGAGGAGCATGAAACGTGCTGAAAAATAGGAGGAGCATGAAGTGGTCTTGAAAAACATGAAAAGCCTGAAAAGGTGTGAAAAACATGAAGAGCTTCAAAAGGTGTCAAACTATGAGGAGTTTGAAACGGTCTGAAAATTTGGAGGAGCATGAAGCGGTGTTGACAAACATGAAGAGCCTGAAAATGGGTGAAAAATATGAAGTGCTTCAAAAGGTGTCAAAATTATGAGGAGCATGAAACAGTCTGAAAAATAGGAGGAGCAAGAAACGGTGTTCAAAAACATGAAGAGCCTGAAAAGGTTTCAAAAATGTGAAGAGCTTGAAAACGTGTGATAAATATGAAGGGCTTCAAAAGGTATCAAAATATGAGGAGCATGAAACGGTCTGAAAAATAGGAGGAACATGAAACTGTCTTGAAAACATGATGAGCCTGAAAAGGTTTGAAAAACATGAAGAGCTTCAAAAGGTGTCAAAAATATGAGGAGCATGAAACAGTCTGAAAAATAGGAGGAGCATGAAGCGGTGTTGAAAAACATGAAGAGCGTGAAAAGGTGTGAAAAATGTGAAGAGCTTCAAAAGGTGTCAAAAATATGAAGAGCATGAAACGGTCTGAAAAATAGGAGGAGCATGAAGCGGTGTTCAAAAACATGAAGAGCCTGAAAAGTTTTGAAAAATATGAAGAGCTTGAAAAGGTGGCAAAAATATGAGGAGCATGAATCGGTCTGAAAAATAGGAGGAGCATTAAGCTGTGTTGAAATTCAGGAAGAGCATGAAAAGGTGTGAAATATATGAGAGCTTCAAAAGGTGTCAAAAGTATGAGGAGCATTAATCGGTCTGAAAAATAAGAGGAGCATGAAGTGGTGTTCAAAAACGTGAAGAGCCTGAAAAGGTGTGAAAAATATAAAGAACTTCAAAAGTTGTCAAAAATATGAGGAGCATGAAACGGTCTGAAAAATAGGAGAATCATGAAACGTTTTTCAAAAACATGAAGAGCCTGAAAAGGTTTGAAATATGTGAGGAGCTTGAAAAGGTGTGAAAAATATGAAGGGCTAAAAAAGGTATCAAAATATGAGGAGCATGAAACGATCTGAAAAATAGGAGGAGCATGAAACTGTGTTGAAAACATGAAGAGCCTGAAAAGGTTTGAAAAATATGAAGAGCTTCAAAAGATGTCAAAAATAGGAGGAGCATGAAACGGTCTGAAAAATATGAGGAGCATGAAACGGTGTTCAAAAACATGAAAATCCTGAAAAGTTTTGAAATATATGAAGAGCTTCAAAAGATGTCAAAAATAGGAGGAGCATGAAACGGTCTGAAAAATATGAGGAGCATGAAACGGTGTGAAAAATAGGAGGTGCATGAAGCGGTATTCAAAAATATGAAGAACCTGAAAAGGTGGGAAAAATATGAAGAGCTTCAAAAGGTGTCAAACATATGAGGAGCATGAAACGGTCTGAAAAATAGGAGGTGCATGAAGCGGTATTCAAAAATATGAAGAACCTGAAAAGTTGTGAAAAATATGAAGAGTTTCAAAAGGTGTCAAAAATATGAGAATCATGAAACGGTCTGAAAAATAGGAGGAGCATGAAGCGGTGTTGAAAAATATGAAGAGCCTGAAAAGGTGTGAAAAATATGAAGAGCTTCAAAAGATGTCAAAAATATGAGGAGCATGAAACGTGCTGAAAAATAGGAGGAGCATGAAGTCGTCTTGAAAAACATGAAAAGCCTGAAAAGGTGTGAAAAACATGAAGAGCTTCAAAAGGTGTCAAACTATGAGGAGTTTGAAACGGTCTGAAAATTTGGAGGAGCATGAAGCGGTGTTGACAAACATGAAGAGCCTGAAAATGGGTGAAAAATATGAAGTGCTTCAAAAGGTGTCAAAATTATGAGGAGCATGAAACAGTCTGAAAAATAGGAGGAGCAAGAAACGGTGTTCAAAAACATGAAGAGACTGAAAAGGTTTCAAAAATGTGAAGAGCTTGAAAACGTGTGATAAATATGAAGGGCTTCAAAAGGTATCAAAATATGAGGAGCATGAAACGGTCTGAAAAATAGGAGGAACATGAAACTGTCTTGAAAACATGATGAGCCTGAAAAGGTTTGAAAAACATGAAGAGCTTCAAAAGGTGTCAAAAATATGAGGAGCATGAAACAGTCTGAAAAATAGGAGGAGCATGAAGCGGTGTTGAAAAACAGGAAGCGCCTGAAAAGGTGTGAAAAATATGAAGATCTACACAAGGTGTCAGAAATACGAGGAGCATGAAACGGTCTGAAAAATAGGAGGAGCATGAAAGGGTGTTGAAAAACATGAACCGCATGAAAAGGTTTGAACAATATGAAGAGCTTCATAACGTGTCAGAAATACGAGGAGCATGAAACGGTCTGAAAATAGGAGGTGCATCAAGTGGTGCTGAAAAACATGAAGAGCCTGAAAAGGTGTGAAAAATATGAAGAGCTTCAAAAGGAGTCAAAAATATGAGGAGCATGAAACGGTCTGAAAAATATGAGGAGCATGAAACGGTGTTCAAAAACATGAAAACCCTGAAAAGTTGTGAAATATATGAAGAGCTTCAAAAGATGTCAAAAATTGGAGGAGCATGAAACGGTCTGAAAAATAGGAGGAGCATGAAACGGTGTGAAAAATAGGAGGTGCATGAAGCGGTATTCAAATATATGAAGAACCTGAAAAGTTGTGAAAAATATGAAGAGCATGAAAAGGTGTCAAACATATGAGGAGCATGAAACGGTCTGAAAAATAGGAGGAGCATGAAGCGGTGTTGAAAAATATGAAGAGCCTGAAAAAGTGTGAAAAATATGAAGAGCTTCAAAAGGTGTCAAAAATATGAGGAGCATGAAACAGTCTGAAATATAGGAGGAGCATGAAGCGGATTTGAAAAACATGAGGAGCCTGAAAAGTGTGACAATTATGAAGCGCTTCAAAAGGTATCAAAATTATGGGGAGCATTAAACGGTCTGAAAAATAGGAGGAGCATGAAATGGTGTTGAAAAATATGAAGAGCTTTAAAAGGTGTGAAAAATATGAAGAGCTTCAAAACGTGTCAAAAATATGAGGAGCATGAAACGGTTTAAAAAATAGGAGGAGCATGAAACGGTGTTCAAAACCATGAAGAGCCTGAAAAGGTGTCAAAAATATGAAGAGCTTCAAAAGGTGTCAAAAATATGAGGACCATGAAACGGTCTGAAAAATAGGAGGAGCATGAAGCGGTGTTGAAAAACATGAAGAGCCTGAAAAGGTGAGAAATATATGAAGAGCTTCAAAAGGTGTAAAAAATATGAGGAGTTTGAAACGGTCTGAAAAATAAGAGGATCTGGTTTCCTCAGTGTGTATGCCCAGAAGTGGAATTGCTGGGTCATATGGCAGTTCTATTTCCAGTTTTTTAAGAAATCTCTACACTGTTTTCCATAGCGGCTGTACTAGTGTGCATTCCCACCAACAGTATAAGAGGGTTCCCTTTTCTCCACTCCCTCTCCAGCATTTATTGCTTGTAGACTTTTGGATAGCAGCCATCCTGACTGGCATGTAATGGTACCTCATTGTGGTTTTCATTTGCATTTCTCTAATAATGAGTGATGTTGAGCATCTTTTCATGTGTTTGTTATCCATCTGTATGTCTTCTTTGGAGAAATGTCTGGTTAGTTCTTTGGCTCATTTTTTATTGGGTCATTTATTTTTCTGGAATTGAGCTGCAGGATTTGCTTGTATATTTTTTGAGATTAATCCTTTGTCTGTTTCTTCATTTGCTATTATTTTCTCCCAATCTGAGGGCTGTCTTTTCACCTTACTTATAGTTTCCTTTGTAGTGCAAAAGCTTTTAAGTTTCATTAGGTCCCATTTGTTTAGTTTTGCTTTTATTTCGAATATTCTGGGAGGTGGGTCATAGAGGATCTTGCTTTGATTTATGTCGGAGAGTGTTTTGCCTAGCTTCTCCTCTAGGAGTTTTATAGTTTCTGGTCTTACATTTAGATCTTTAATCCATTTTGAGTTTATTTTTGTGTATGGTGTTAGAAAGTGTTCTATTTTCATTCTTTTACAAGTGGTTGACCAGTTTTCCCAGCACCACTTGTTAAAGAGTTTGTCTTTTTTCCATTGTATATCCTTGCCTCCTTTGTCAAAGATAAGGTGTCCATAGGTTCGTCTGAAAGAGACACGTGCACCCCAATGTTCATCGCAGCACTGTCTATAATAGCCAGGACATGGAAGCAACCTAGATGCCCGTCAGCAGATGAATGGATAAGAAAGCTGTGGTACATATACACCATGGAATATTACTCAGCCATTAAAAAGAATTCATTTGAATCAGTCCTAATGAGATGGATGAAGCTGGAGCCCATTTTACAGAGTGAAGTAAGCCAGAAAGATAAAGAACATTACAGCATACTGACACATGTATATGGAATTTAGAAAGGTGACAACGATAACCCTATATGCAGAACAGAAAAAGAGACAAGGAAATACAGAACAGACTTTTAAACTTTGTGGGAGAATGTGAGGGTGGGATATTTCAAAAGAACAGCATGTATGCTATCTATGGTGAAACAGATCACCAGCCCAGGTAGGATGCACGAGACAAGTGCTCCGGCTTGGTGCACTGGGAAGACCCAGAGGAATCGGGTGGAGAGGGAGGTGGGAGGGGGAATCGGGACTGGGAATACATGTAAATCCATGGCTGATTCATATCAAAGTATGACAAAACCCACTGGAAAAAAAAATAAAAAAAATAAAAAAAATTAAAAAAAAATAACAATAAAAAAAAATAAGAGGAGCATGAAACGGTGTTCAAAAACATGAAGAGCCTGAAAACGTGTTAAAATATGAAGAGCTTCAAAAGGTTTGAAAAATATGAAGAGCTTGAAAAGGTGTGAAGAATATGAAGAGCTTCAAAAGCTGTGAAAACTATAAGGAGCATGAAACGGTCTGAAAAATAGGAGGAGTAAGAAGCATTATTGAAATACATGAAGAGCCTGAAAACATGTGAAGAAGATGAAGAGCTCCAAAGGTGTGAAAAAAATGAAGAGTTTCAGAAGGTGTCAAAAATGAGATGAGCATGAAACGGTCTCAAAAATAGGAGCATGAAATGGGGTTCAGAAACATGGAGAGCCTAAAAAGGTGTGAAAAATATGAAGAGCTTCAAAAGGTGTGAAATACATGAGGAGCATGTAACGTTCTGAAAAATAGGAGGAGCATGAGGCGGTGTTGAAAAACATGAAGAGCTTGAAAATGTGTGAAAAAAATGAAGAGCTTCAAAAGGTGTCAAAAATATGAGGAGCTTGAAACGGTCTGAAAAATAGGAGTAGCATGAAGAGGTGTTCAAAAACATGAAGAGGCTGATAAGGTGTGAAAAACATGAAGAGCTTCAAAAAGTTTGAAAAATAGGAGGAGCATGAAGCGGTGTTCAAAAACATGAAGAGCCTGAAAAAGTGTGAAAAATATGAAGAGCTTATAAAATTGTCAAAAATATGAAGAGCATGAAACGGTCTGAAAAATAGTAGGAGCATGAAACGGTGATCAAAAACATGAAGAGCCTGAAAACGTGTGAAAAATATGAAGAGCTTCAAAAGGTGTGAAAAATATGAGGAGCATGAAACAGATTGAAAAAGATGAGGAGCATGAAGTGGTGTTCAAAAACATGTGCAGCCTGAAAAGCTGTGAAAAATATGAAGAGCTTCAAAAGGTGTGAAAAATAGGAGGAGCATGAAGCGGTGTTCAGAAACATGAAAAGCCTGAAGAGGTGTGAAAAATATGAAGAGCTTCAAAAGGTGTCAAAAATATGAGGAGCATGAAACGGTCTGAAAAATAGGAGGAGTAAGAAGCGTTATTGAAATACATGAAGAGCCTGAAAACGTGTGAAGAATATGAAGAGCTTAAAAGGTGTGAAAAAAATGAAGAGCTTCAGAAGGTGTCAAAAATGAGATGAGCATGAAACGGCCTCAAAAATAGGAGGAGCAGGAAGTGGTGTTTAGAAACTTGAAGAGCCTGAAAAGGTGTGAAAAATATGAAGAGCTTCAAAAGGTGTGAAATACATGAGGAGCATGAAACGGTCTGAAAAATAGGAGGAGCATGAAAGGTGTTCAAAAACCTGAAGAGCCTGAAAAGGTGTGAAAAATATGAAGAGCTTCAAAAGGTGGGAAAAACAGAAGGAACATGAAGCGGTGTTCAAAAATATGAAGAGCCTGAAAAGGTGTGAAAAATATGAAGTGCTTCAAAAGGTGTCAACAATATGAGGAGCCAGAAACGGTCTGAAAAATAGGAGGAGCAAGAAGCGGTGTTGAAAAACAAGAAGAGAAGGAAATGGTGTGAAAAATATAAAGAGCTTCAAAACGTGTCAAAAATATGAGGAGCATGAAATGGTCTGAAAAATAGGAGGAGCATGAAGCGTTGTTGAAAAACATGAAGAGCCTGAAAACGTGTGAAAAATATGAAGAGCTTCAAAAGGTATGAAAATATTAAGAGCTTCAAAAGTTGTCAAAAAAGAGATGAGCATGAAACGGTCTGAAAAATAGGAGCAGCATGAAGCGGTGTTGAAAAACATGAAGAGTCTGAAAAGGTGTGAAAAAAATGAAGAGCTTCAAAAGGTGTCAAAAATATGAGGAGCATGAAACGGTCTGAAATATAGGAGGATCATCAAGCGGTGTTGAAAAACATGAAGAGCCTGAAAATGTGTGAAAAATGTGAAGAGCTTCAAAAGATGTCAAAATTATGAGGAGCATGAAACGGTCTGAAAAATATGAGGAGCATGAAGCGGTGTTAAAAAATATGAAGAGCCTGAAAAGAAGTGAAAAATATGAAGAGCTTCAAAAGGTGTGAAAAATATGAAGACCTTCAAAAGGTGTCAAAAATGAGATGAGCATGAAACGGTCGGAAAAATAGGAGGAGCATGAAGCGGTGTTGAAAAACATGAAGAGCCTGAAAACCTGTGAAAAATATGAAGAGCTTCAAAAGGTGTGAAAAATATGAAGAGCTTCAAAAAATGTCAAAAATATGAGGAGCATGAAATGGTCTCAAATATAGGAGAATCATGCAGCGGTGTTGAAAACTATAAACAGCCTGAAAAAGTGTGAAAAATATGAAGAGCTTCAAAAGGTGTCAAAAATATGAGTATCATGAAATGGTCTGAAAAACAGGAGCAGCATGAAACAGTATTCAAAAACATGAAGACATTGAAAAGGTGTGAAAAATATGAAGAGGTTCAAAAGGTGTGAAATACATGAGGATCATGAAACGGTCTGAAAAATTTGAGGAGCATGAAGCGGTGTTCAAAAACATGAGGAGCCTGAAAAGGTGAGAAAAATATGAAGAGCTTCAAAAGGTGTGAGAAATATGAGGAGCATGAAGCGGTGTTCAAATACATGAAAAGCCTAAAAAGGTGTGAAAAATATGAAGAGGTTCAAAAGGATTCAAAAATATGAGGAGCTTGAAATGGTCTGAAAAATAGGACGAGCATGAAACGGTGTTCAAAAACATGAAGAGCATGAAAAGGTGTGAAAATTATGAAGAGCTTCAAAAGGTGTGAAAAACATGAGGAGAATGAAACGGTCTGAAAAATAGGAGGAGGATGAAGCAGTGTTCAAAACCTGAAGAGCCTGAAAAAGTGTGAAAAATATGAAGATCTTCAAAAGGTGTGAAATACCTGAGGAGCATGAAACGGTCTGAAAAATAGGAGGAGCATGAAGCGGTGTTCAAAACATGAAGAGCCTGAAAAAGTGTGAAAAATATGAAGAGCTTCAAAAGGTTGGAAAAATAGGAGGAGCATGAAGCGGTGTTCAAAAACATGAAGAGCCTGAAAAAGTGTGAAAAATATGAAGAGCTTATAAAATTGTCAAAAATATGAGGAGCATGAAGAGATGTTCAAAAACATGAAGAGGCTGATAAGGTGTGAAAAACATGAAGAGCTTCAAAAGGTTTGAAAAATAGGAGGAGCATGAAGCGGTGTTCAAAAACATGAAGAGCCTGAAAAAGTGTGAAAAATATGAAGAGCTTATAAAATTGTCAAAAATATGAGGAGCATGAAACGGTCTGAAAAATAGGAGGATCATGAAGTGGTATTGAAAATCATGAAGAGCCTGAAAAGGTGTGAAAAACTTGAAGAGCTTCAAAAGGGGTCAAAAATATGAGAGGTATGAAACGATCTGAAAAAAAGCTGGAGCATGAAGCCGTGTTCAAAAACATGAAGAGCCTGAAAAGGTGTGAAAATTATGAAGAGCTTCAAAAGGTGTCAAAAATATGAAGAGCTTCAAAAGGTGTCAAAAATGATATGAGCATGAAACGGTCTGAAAAATAGGAGGAGCATGAAGCGGTGTTCAAAAATATGAAGAGCCTGAAAAGGTGTGAAAAATATGAAGAGCTTCAAAAGGTGTGAAAAATGAGAGGATCATGAAACGGTCTGAAAAACAGGAGGAGCATGAAGCAGTGTTCAAAAACATGAAGAGCCTGAAAAGGTATCAAAAATATGAAGAGCTTCAAAAAGTGTCAAAAATATGAGGAGCATGAAAAGGTCTCAAAAATAGGAGTAGCATGAAGCGGTGTTAAAAATATGGAGAGCGTGAAAAGGTGTGAAAAATATGAAGAGCGACAAAAGCTGTGAAAATTATGAGGAGCATGAAACAGTCTGAAAAATAGTAGGAGCATGAAGCGGTGTTGAAAAACATGAAGAGCCTGAAAAGGTGTGAAAAATATGAAGAGCTTCCAAAATTGTCAAATATATGAGGAGCATGAAACGGTCTGAAAAATAGGAGGTGCATGAAGTGGTGTTGAAAAACATGAAGAGCCTGAAAAGGTGTGAAAAATATGAAGAGCTTATAAAATTGTCCAAAATATGAGGACAATGAACGGTCTGGAAAATAGGAGGAGCATGAAGTGGTGTTGAAAAACATGAAGAGCCTGAAAAGGTGTGAAATATATGAGGAGCTTGAAAATGTGTCAAAAATATGAGGAGCATGAAACGATCTGAAAAATAGGAGGTGCATGAAGTGGTGTTGAAAAATATGAAAAGGTGTGAAAAATATGAAGAGCTTCAAAAGGTGTCAAAAATATGAGGAGCATGAAACGGTCTGAAAAATAGGAGAATCATGTAGTGGTGTTGAAAAACATGAACAGGCTGAAAAGGTGTGTAAAATATGAAGAGCTTGATAACGTGTCATAAATATGAGGAGCATGAAACGGTCGGAAAAATAGGAGGAGCATGAAGCGGTGTTCAAAAACATGAAGAGCATGAAAAGGTGTGAAAAATATGAAGAGCTTCAAAAGGTGTCAAAAATATGAGGAGCATGAAACGGTCTGAAAAATAGGAGGTGCATGAAACGGTATTCAAAAACAAGAAGAGCCTGGAAAGGTGTGAAAAATATGAAGAGCTTCAAAATGTTTCAAATATATTAGGGCAATGAACAGTCTGAAACCTAGGAGGAGCATGAAGCGGTGTTGAAAAACATGAAGAGCTTCAAAAGTTGTCAAAAGAGAGATGAGCATGAAACGGTCTGAAATATAGGAGGAGCATGTACTGGTGTTGAAAAACATGAAGAGCCTGAAAAGGTGTCAGAAATAAGAAGAGCTTCAAAACGTGTCAAAAATATGAAGAGCATGAAACGGTCTGAAAAATAGGAGGAGCATGAGGCTGTGTTGAAAAACATGAAGAGCTTGAAAACGTGTGAAAAATATGAAGAGCTTCAAATGGTATGAAAAATATCAAGAGCTTCAAAAGGTGTCAAAATTGAGATGAGCATGAAACGGTCTGAAAAATAGGAGGAGCATGAAGCGGTGTTGAAAATCATGAATAGCCTGAAAAGGTGTGAAAAATATGAAGAGCTTCAAAAGGTGTGAAAAATATGAGGAGCATGAAACGGTCTGAAAAATACGAGGAGAATGAAACGGCATTCAAATACATGAAGAGCCTGAAAAGGTGTGAAAAATATGAAGACCTTCAAAAGGTGTCAAAAATATGAGGAGCATGAAACGGTCTGAAAAATGGGGGGAGCATGAAGCGGTGTTGAAAACATGAAGAGCCTGAAAAGGTGTGAAATATATGAAGAGCTTCAAAGGTGTCAGAAATATGAGGAGCATGAAACGGTCTGAAAAATAAGAGGAGCATGAAGTGGTGTTGAAAACACGAAGAGCCTCTATTGGTGTGAAATATATGAAGAGCTTCAACAGGTGTCAAAAAGTGAGGAGCATGTAACTGTCTGAAAAATAGGAGGAGCATGAAGTGGTGTTGAAAAACATGATGAGCCTGAAAAGGTGTGAAATATATGAAGAGCTTCAAAAGGTGTGAAAAATATGAGGAGCATGAAACGGTCTGAAAAATAGGAGGAGCATGAAGAAGTGTTGAAAAACATGAAGAGCCTGAAAAAGTGTGAAAAATATGAAGAGCTTCAAAAGGTGTGAATTACATGAGGAGGATGAAATGGTCTGAAAAATAGGAGGACCATGAAGCGGTGTTGAAAAACTTGAAGAGCCTGAAAAGGTGTGAAAAATATGAAGAGCTTCAAATGTGTCAAAAATGCCATGAGCATAAAACGGTCTGAAAAATTGGAGGAGCATGAAGCGATGTTTAAAAACATGAAGAGCCTGAAAAAGTGTAAAAAATATGAAGAGCTTCAAAAGGTGTTAAATATATGAGGAGCTAGAAACGGTCTCAAAAATAGGAGGAGTATGAAGCGGTGTTCAAAAACATGAAGTGCCTGAAAAGGTGTTAAAAATATGAAGAGGTTCAAAAATGTGAAAAATATGAAGATCTTCAAAGGTGTCAAATATATGAAGAGCTTCAAACGGTGTCCAAATTATGAGGAGCATGAAACGGTCTGAAAAATAGGAGGAGCAAGAAGCGGGGTTGAAAAACATGAAGAGCCTGAGAACGTGTGAAAAATATGAAGAGCTTCAAAAGGTGTGAAAAATATGAAGAGCTTCAAAAGTTGTCAAAAATATGAGGAGCATGAAACGGTATGAAAAATAGGAGGAGCATGATGCAGTGTTGAAAAATATGAAGAGCCCGAAAAGGTGTGTAGTATATGAAGATTTCAGAAGGTGTCAAAATATGAGGAGCATGAAAAGGTCTGAAAAATAGGAGGAGCATGAAGTGATGTTGAAGAACGTGAAGAGCCTGAAAAGGTGTGAAAAATACGAAGAGCTTCAAAATGTGTCAAAAATATGAGGAGCAAGAAACGGTCTGAAAAATAGGAGGTGCATGAAGTGGTGTTGAAAAATATGAAAAGGTGTGAAAAATATGAAGAGCTTCAAAAGGTGTCAAAAATATGAGGAGCATGAAACGGTCTGAAAAATAGGAGAATCATGCAGTGGTGCTGAAAAACATGAACAGGCCTAAAAGGTGTGTAAAATATGAAGAGCTTGATAACGTGTCATAAATATGAGGAGCATGAAACGGTCGGAAAAATAGGAGGAGCATGAAGCGGTGTTCAAAAATATGAAGAGCATGAAAAGGTGTGAAAAATATGAAGAGCTTCAAAAGGTGTCAAAAATATGAGGAGCATGAAACGGTCTGAAAAATAGGAGGTGCATGAAACGGTATTCAAAAACAAGAAGAGCCTGGAAAGGTGGGAAAAATATGAAGAGCCTCAAAAAGTGTCAAAAATATGAGGAGCTTTAAACGGTCTGAAAAATAGGAGGAACATGAAGCGGTGTTGAAAAACATGAAGGGCCTGTAAACGTGTGAAAAAATGAAGAGTTTCAAAACGTGTGAAAAATATGAAGAGCTCAAAAGGTGTCAAAAATGAGATAGGCATGAAACGGTCTGAAAAATAGGAGGAGCATGAAGCTGTGTTGAGAAATATGAAGAGCCTGAAAAGGTGTGAACAATATGAAGAGCTTCAAAACTTTTCAAAAATATGAGGACCCTGAAACGGTCTAAAAAATAGGAGGAGCATGAAGCAGTGCCCACAAACATGAAGAGCCTGAAAAGGTGTGAAAGAATGAAGAGCTACAAAAGGTGTCAAATATATGAGGAGCATGAAAAGGTCTCAAAAAAAGGAGGAGCATGAAACGGTCTGAAAAATAGGAGGAGCATGAAATGGTGTTGAAAAACATGAGGAGCCTGAAAAGGTTTGAAAAATATGAGGAGCATGAAACATTCTGAAAAATAGGAGGAGCATGAAACGGTGTTCAAAAACATGAAGAGCCTGAAAAGGTGTGAAAAATATGAAGAGCTTCAAAATTGTGAAAAATACGAGGAGCATGAAACGTTCTGAAAAATAGGAGGAGCATTAAGGAGTGCCCACAAACATGAAGAGCCTGAAAAGGTGTGAAAAATATGAAGAGCTTCAAAAGGTGTCAAAAATATGAGGAGCATGAAAGGTCTGAAAAACAGGAGGAGCATGAAGCGGCGTTGAAAAACATGAAGAGCCTGAAAAGGTGTGAAAAATATGAATAGCTTCAAAATGTTTCAAATATATTAGGGCAATGAACAGTCTGAAACCTAGGAGGAGCATGAAGCGGTGATGAAAAACATGAAGAGCTTCAAAAGTTGTCAAAAGAGAGATGAGCATGAAACGGTCTGAAATATAGGAGGAGCATGTACTGGTGTTGAAAAACATGAAGAGCCTGAAAAGGTGTCAGAAATAAGAAGAGCTTCAAAACGTGTCAAAAATATGAAGAGCATGAAACGGTCTGAAAAATAGGAGGAGCATGAGGCTGTGTTGAAAAACATGAAGAGCCTGAAAACGTGTGAAAAATATGAAGAGCTTCAAATGGTATGAAAAATATCAAGAGCTTCAAAAGGTGTCAAAATTGAGATGAGCATGAAACGGTCTGAAAAATAGGAGGAGCATGAAGCGGTGTTGAAAATCATGAATAGCCTGAAAAGGTGTGAAAAATATGAAGAGCTTCAAAAGGTGTGAAAAATATGAGGAGCATGAAACGGTCTGAAAAATACGAGGAGAATGAAACGGCGTTCAAATACATGAAGAGCCTGAAAAGGTGTGAAAAATATGAAGACCTTCAAAAGGTGTCAAAAATATGAGGAGCATGAAACGGTCTGAAAAATGGGGGGAGCATGAAGCGGTGTTGAAAACATGAAGAGCCTGAAAAGGTGTGAAATATATGAAGAGCTTCAAAGGTGTCAGAAATATGAGGAGCATGAAACGGTCTGAAAAATAGGAGGAGCATGAAGTGGTGTTGAAAACACGAAGAGCCTCTATTGGTGTGAAATATATGAAGAGCTTCAACAGGTGTCAAAAAGTGAGGAGCATGAAACTGTCTGAAAAATAGGAGGAGCATGAAGTGGTGTTGAAAAACATGATGAGCCTGAAAAGGTGTGAAATATATGAAGAGCTTCAAAAGGTGTGAAAAATATGAGGAGCATGAAACGGTCTGAAAAATAGGAGGAGCATGAAGAAGTGTTGAAAAACATGAAGAGCCTGAAAAAGTGTGAAAAATATGAAGAGCTTCAAAAGGTGTGAATTACATGAGGAGGATGAAATGGTCTGAAAAATAGGAGGACCATGAAGCGGTGTTGAAAAACTTGAAGAGCCTGAAAATTTGTGAAAAATATGAAGAGCTTCAAAACGTGTGAAAATGATGAGGAGCATGAAACAGTCTGAAAAATGGGAGAATCATGAAGCGGTGTTGAAAAACATGAAGAGCCTGAAAACGTTTGAAAAATATGAAGAGCTTCAAAAGGTATGAAATACATGAGGAGCTTGAAACGGTCTGAAAAACAGGAGGAGCATGAAGCGGTGTTGAAAAACATGAAGAGCCTCAAAACGTGTGAAAAAAAATGAAGAGCTTCAAAAGGTGTGAAAAATATCAAGAGCTTCAAAATCTGTCAAAAATATGAGGAGCATTAAACGGTCTGAAAAATAGGATGAGCATGAAGCGGTGTTCAAAAACATGAAGAACCTGAAATGGTGGGAAAATTTGAAGAGCCTTCAAAAATGTCAAAAATATGAGGAATACGAAACGGTCTGAAAAATAGCAGAAGAATGAATCGCTGTTGAAAAACATGAAGAGCCTGAAAACCTGAGAAATATATGAAGAGCATCAAAAATGTGAAAAATATGAAGAACTCCAAAAGGTGTGAAAAATATGAACAGCTTCAAAAGGTGTCAAAAATGAGATGACCATGAAACGGTCTGAAAAATAGGAGGAGCAAGAAGTAGTGTTGAAAAACATGAAGAGCCTGAAAAGTTGTTAACATATGAAGAGCTTCTAAAGTGTCAAAAATATGAGGAGCTTCATAAGGTGTCAAAAATGAGATGAGCATGAAACGGTCTGAAAAATAGGAGAAGCATGAAGCGGTGTTCAAAAACATGAAGAGCTTCAAAAGTTGTCAAAAGAGAGATGAGCATGAAACGGTCTGAAATATAGGAGGAGCATGTACTGGTGTTGAAAAACATGAAGAGCCTGAAAAGGTGTCAGAAATAAGAAGAGTTTCAAAACGTGTCAAAAATATGAAGAGCATGAAACGGTCTGAAAAATAGGAGGAGCATGAAGCGGTGTTGAAAAACATGAAGAGCCTGAAAACGTGTGAAAAATATGAAGAGCTTCAAATGGTATGAAAAATATCAAGAGCTTCAAAAGGTGTCAAAAATGAGATGAGCATGAAACGGTCTGAAAAATAGGAGGAGCATGAAGCGGTGTTGAAAATCATGAATAGCCTGAAAATGTGTGAAAAATATGAAGACCTTTAAAAGGTGTGAAAAATATGAGGAGCATGAAACGGTCTGAAAAATACAAGGAGAATGAAACGGCGTTCAAATACATGAAGAACATGAAAAGGTGTGAAAAATATGAAGACCTTCAAAAGGTGTCAAAAATATGAGGAGCAAGAACGGTCTGAAGAATAGGAGGAGCATGAAGCGGTGTTGAAAACATGAAGAGCCTGAAAAGGTGTGAAATATATGAAGAGCTTCAAAGGTGTCAAAAATATGAGGAGCATGAAACGGTCTGAAAAATAGGAGGAGCATGAAGTGGTGTTGAAAACACGAAGAGCTTCTATTGGTGTGAAATATATGAAGAGCTTCAAAGGTGTCAAAAATATGAGGAGCATGAAACGGTCTGAAAAATAGGAGGAGCATGAAGCTGTGTTGAAAAACATGAAGAGCCTGACAAGGTGTTAAAAATATTAGGAGCATGAAACGGTCTTAAAAATAGGTGGAGCATGTAGCGGTTGTGAAAAACATGAAGAGCCTGAAAAGGTGTGAAATATATGAAGAGCTTCAAAAGGTGTCAAAAATATGAGGAGCATGAAACAGTATTCAAAAACGTGAAGAGCCTGAAAAGAAGTGAAAAATATGAAGAGCTTCAAAAGGTGTCAAAAAATGAGGAGCATGATATGGTCTGAAAAATAGGACTAGCATGAAACGGGATTCAAAAACATGAAGAGCCTGAAAAGGTGTGAAATATATTAAGAGCTTCAAAAGGTGTGAAAAATATGAGGAGCATGAAACGGTCTGAAAAATAGGAAGAGCATCAATTGGTGTTGAAGAACATGAAGATCCTGAAAAGTTGTGAAAAATATGAAGATTTCAAAAGGTGTCAAAATTATGAGGAGCATGAAATGGTCTGAAAAATAGGAGGAGCAAAAAGCGGTGTTGAAAAAACTGAAGAGACTGAAACGGTGTGAAATATATGAAGAGCTTCAAAAGGTGTCAAAAATATGAGGAGCATGAAACGATCTGAAAAATAGGAGGAGCATGAAGCGGTGTTGAAAAACATGAAGAGCCTGAAATGGTGTGAAATATATGAAGAGCTTAAAAAGTTGTGAAATATATAAGGAACCTGAAACGCTCTGAAAAACAGGAGGAGAATCAAGCGGTGTTGAAAAATATGAAGAGCCTGAAAAGTTGTGAAATATATGAAGAGCTTCAAAAGGTGTCAAAAATTTTAGGAGCATGAAACGTTCTGAAAAATTGGAGGAGGATGAAGCGGTGTTGAAAAATATGAAGAGCTTGAAAAGGTGTGAAATATATGAAGAGCTTAAAAAGGCAGGAAATATATGAGGAACCTGAAACGCTCTGAGAAACAGGAGGAGAATGAATCGGTGTTGAAAAATATGAAGAGTCTGAAAAGGTGTGAAATATATGACGAGCTTAAAAAGGCGTGAAATATATGAGGAACCTGAAACGCTCTGAGAAACAGGAGGAGAATGAAGCGGTGTTGAAGAATATGAAGAGCCTGAAAAGGTGTTAACAATATTAGGAGCCTGAAACAGTCTGAAAATTAGCAGGCTCATGAAGCGGTGTTGAAAAACTTGAGAAGCCTGAAAAGGTGTGAAAAACATGACGAGCTTCAAAAAGTGTCAATAATATGAGGAGCATGAAACGGTCTGAAAAATAGGAGGATCATGAAACGGTGTTGAAAAACATGAAGAGCCTGAAAAGAGTGAAATATATGAAGAGCTTCAAAAGGTGTCAAAAAGACGAGGAACATGAAACGGTCTGAAAAATAGGAGGAGCATGAAGCGGTGTTCAAAAACAAGAATTGCCTGAAAAGGTGTGAAAAATATGAAGAGATTCAAAACTTGTCTAATATTTGTGGAGCATGAAACGGTCTGAAAAATAGGAGGAGCATGAAGCGGTGTTGAAAAACATGAAGAGCCTGAAAAGGTGTGAAGTATATGAAGAGCTTAAAAAGGCGTGAAATATATGAGGAACCTGAAACGCTCTGAAAAACAGGAGGAGAATGAAGCGGTGTTGAATAATATGAAGAGCCTGAAAAGTTGTGAAATACATGAAGAGCTTCAAAAGGTGTCAAAAATTTCAGGAGCATGAAACGGTCTGAAAAATTGGAGGAGCATGAAGCGGTGTTGAAAAACTTGAAAAGCCTGAAAAGGTGTGAAAAACATGAAGAGCTTCAAAAAGTGTCAAAAATATGAGGAGCATGAAACGATCTGAAAAATAGGAGGAGCAAGAAACGGTGTTGAAAAACATGAAGAGCCTGAAAAGAGTGAAATATATGAAGAGCTTCAAAAGGTGTCAAAAATATGAGGAACATGAAACGGTCTGAAAAATAGGAGGAGCATGAAGCGAGGTTGAAAAACATGAAGAGCCTGAAAAGTTGTGTAATATATGAAGAGCTTCAAAAGATGTGAAAAATATGAGGAGAATGATACGGGCTGAAAAAAAGGAGGAGCATGAAGCGGTGTTGAAAAACATGAACTGCCTGAAAAGGTGTGAAAAACATGAAGAGCTTCAAAAGGTGTCAAAAATATGAGGAGCATGAAACGGTCTGAAATATAGGATGAGCATGAAGCGGTGTTGCAAAGATGAAGACCATGAAAAGGTGTGAAAATCATGAAGAGTTTCAAAAGGTGTCAAAAATATGAGGAGAATGAAAAGGTCTCAAAAATAGGAGGAGCATGAAGCGGTGTTGAAAAACATGAAGAGCATGAAAAGGTGTGCACAATATGGAGAGCTTGAAAATGTGTTAAAAATATGTGGAGCAGGAAACGGTCTGAAAAATAGGAGGAGCATAAAGCGGTGTTGAAAAACATGAAGCACCTGAAATTGTGTGAAAAATATGAACAGCTTAAAAAGGTGTCAAAAATATGAGTAGCTTGAAAAGGTGTTCAAAAACATGAAGAGCATGAAAATGAATGAAAAATATGAAGAGTTTCAAATGGTGTCAAAAATATGAGGAGCATGAAACGGTCTGAAAAATAGGAGGAGCAAGAAACGGTGTTCAAAAACATGAAGAGACTGAAAACCTGTGAAAAATATGAAGAGCTTCAAAAGTTGTGGAAAATATGAGGAGCATGAAACGGTTTGAAAAATAGGAGCATGAAACTGTGTTGAAAAATATGAAGAGCCTGAAAAGGTGTGAAATACATGAATAGGTTCAGAACGTGTCAAAAATATGAGGAGCATGAAACGGTCTGAAAAATAGGAGGAGAAAGAAGCGGAGTTGAAAAATATGAAGAGCCTGAAAAGGTGTGAAAAATATGAAGAGCTTCAAAAGGGGTCAAAAATATGAGGAGCATGAAACGGTCTGAAAAATAGGAGGAGCCTGAAAAGCTGTTCAAAAACATGAAGAGCCTGAAAAAGTGTGAAAATTATGAAGAGCTTCAAAAGGTGTGAAAAATATGAAGAGCTTCAAAAGGTGTCAAAATTATGAGGAGCATGAAACGGCCTGAAACATAGGAGGAGCATGAAAAGGTGTTCAAAAACATGAACAGCTTCAAAAGGTGTCAAAAATATGAGGAGCATGAAACGGTCTGAAAAATAGGAGGAGCATGAAGTTGTGTTGAAAAACATGAAGAGCCTGGAAAGGTGTGAAATATATGAAGAGCTTCAATAGATGTGAAAAATAAGAGGAGCATGAAGCTTTGTTCAAAAACATGAAGAACCTGTAAAGGTGTGAAATATATGAAGAGCTTCAAAAGGTGTAAAAATATGAGGACCATGAAACAGTCTAAAAATAGAAGGAGCATGAAACGGTGTGGGAAAACATGAAGAGCATGAAAAGGTGTGAAAAATATGAACAGCTTCAAAACGTGTCAGAAATATGAGGAGCTTGAAAAGGTGTTCAAAAACATGAAGAGCATGAAAATGTGTGAAAAATATGAACAGCTTCAAAAGGTGTCAAAAATATGAGGATCATGAAACGGTCTGAAAAACAAGAGGAGCATGAAGTTGTGTTGAAAAACATGAAGAGCCTGAAAAGGTGTGAAATGTATGAAGAGCTTCAAAAGGTGTCAAAAGTATGAGGAGCATGAAACGGCCTGAAAAATAGGAGGAGCATGAAAATGTGTTCAAAAACATGAAGAGCTTGAAAAGGTGTGAAATATATGAAGAGCTTCAAAAGGTGTGAAAAATAGGAGGAGCATGAAGCGTTTTTCAAAAACATGAAGAGCTTGAAAAGGTGTGAAATATATGAAGAGCTTCAATAGATGTGAAAAATAGGAGGAGCATGAAGCTTTGTTCAAAAACATGAAGAACCTGAAAAGGTGTGAAATATATGAAGAGCTTGAAAATGTGTCAAAAATATGAGGAGCATGAAACGGTCTGAAAAATAGGAGGAGCATGAAACGGTGTTCAAAAACTTGAAGAGTCTGAAAAGGTGTGAAAAATATGAAGAGCTTCAAAAGGTGTCAAAAATATGAGGAGCACAAAACGGTCTGAAAAATAGGATGAGAATGAAGCGGTGTTGAAAAACATGAAGAGCCTGAAAAGGTGTAAAAACATGAAGAGCCTGAAAAGGTTTGAAATATATGAAGAGCTTCAAAAGGTGTCAAAAATATGACGAGCTGGAAACTGTCTGAAAAAGAGGAGGAGCATGAAGCGGTGTTGAAAAACATGAAGAGCCTGAAAAGGTGTGAAAAACATGAAGAGTTTGAAAAGGTGTGAAATATATGAAGAGCTTCAAAAGGTGTGAAAAATATGAGGAGCATGAAACGGTCTGAAAAAGAGATGGAGCAGGAAGCTGTCTTGAAAGACATGAAGAGCGTGAAAAGGTGTGAAAAATATGAAGAGCTTCAAAAGGTGTCAAAATATGAGGAACATGAAACGGTCTAAAAAATAAGAGTAGCATGATGTGGTGTTGAAAAATTGAAAAGCCTGAAAAGGTGTGAAAATTATGAAGAGATTCAAAAGATGTCAAAAATATGAGGAGCATGAAATGGCCTGAAAAATAGGAGGAGAATGAAACCGTGTTGAAAATCATGAAGAGCCTGAAAATGTGGAAATATATGAAGTGCTTTAAAAGGTGTCAAAAATAGGAGGAGCATGAAACGATCTGAAAAATGGAGGAGCATGAAGCGGTGATGAAAAAAAAGAAGAGCATGAAATGCTTTGAAAAATATAAGGAGCTTCAAAAGGTATCAAAAATAGTAGTAGCATGAAACGGTGTTCAAAAACTTGAAGAGCTTGAAAATGTGTAAAATATGAACAGCTTAAAAGGTGTCAAAATATGACGAGCATGAAACGTTCTGAAAAATAGGAGGAGCATGAAGCGGTGTTCAAAATCATGAAGAGCCTGAAAAGGTGTAAAAAATATGAAGAGCTACAAAACGTGTTAAAAATATGAGGAGAATGAACCGTTCTCAAAAATAGGAGCAGCAGCACACGGTGTTCAAAAATATGAAGAGCCTGAAAAGGTGTGAAAAATATGAAGAGCATGAAACGGTCTGAAAAATAGGAGGAGCATGAAGCGGTGTTCAGAAACATGAAGAGCATGAAAACTGTGAAAAATATGAAGAGCTTCAAAAAGTGTGAAAAATATGAAGAGCTTCAAAAGGTGTGAAAAATATGAGGAGCATGAAACGATCTGAAAAATAGGAGGAGCATGAAACAGTGTGGAAAAATGAAGAGCATGAATAGGTGTGAAAATTATGAAGAGCTTTAAAAGGTTTGAAAAATATGACGAGCAAGAAACGGTCTGAAAAATTGGAGGAGCATGAAGCGGTGTTGAAATATAGTAAGAGCCTGTAAAGCTTTGAAAATTATGAAGAGCTTCAAAAGGTGACAAAAATATGAGGAGCATGAAACAGTCTGAAAAATAGGAGGAGCATGAAACAGTGTTGAAAAACATGAAGAGCATGAAATGGTGTGAAAAAAATGAAGAGCTTCAAAAGGTGTTTAAAATATGAGGAGCATGAAGGGGTGTTCAAAAACATGAAGAACTTGAAAAGGTATGAAAAATATGAAGAGCTTCAAAAGGTGTCAAAAATATGAGGAGCATGAAACGGTTTGAAAAATATGAGGAGCATGAAGCGGTGTTGAAAAACATGAAGAGCCTGAAAAGGTGTAAAAAACAAGAAGAGCCTGAAAAGGTGTGACATATACGAAGAGCTTCAAAAGGTGTCAAAAATATGAGGAGCATGAAACAGTCTGAAAAAGAGGAGGAGCATGAAGGGGTGTTGAAAAACATGAAGAGCCTGAAAAGGTGTGAAAAACATGAAGAGATCGAAAAGGTGTGAAATATATGAAGAGCTTCAAAAGGTGTCAAAAATATGAGGAGCATGAAACGGTCTGAAAAATAGGAGGTGCATGAAGCGATGTTCACAAACATGAAGATCCTGAAAAGGTGTGAAATAAATGAAGAGCTTCAAAAGGTGTCAAAAATTTGAGGAGCATGAAACGGTCTGAAATATAGGAGGAGCATGAAGCGGTGTTGAAAAGCATGAAGAGCCTGAAAAGGTGTGAAATATATGAAAAGCTTCAAAAGGTGTCAAAAATATTAGGAGCATGTAACGGTATGAAAAACAGGAGGAGCCTGAAGCGGTCTTGAAGGACATGAAGAGCCTGAAAAGGTGTGAAAAATAGGAGGAGCTTCAAAATGTGTCAAAAATATGAGGAGCATGAAACGGTCTGAAAAATAGGAGGAGCTTGAAGTGGTGTTGAAAAATATGAAGAGCCTGAAAAGGTGTGAAAAATATGAAGAGTTTCAAAGGTTTCAAAAATATGAGGAGCATGAAACGGTCTGAAAAATAGGAGGAGCATGAAAGGGTGTTCACAAATATGAAGAGCCTGAAAAGGTGTGAAAAATATGAAGAGATTCAAAACGTATCAAAAATATGAGAAGCATTAAACGGTCTGAACAATAGAAGGAGTAAGAAGCTGTGTTGAAAAACATAAAGAGCATGAAAACGTATGAAGAATATGAAGAGCTTCAAAAGGTGTGAAAAATATGAAGAGCTTCAAAAGGTGTCCAAATGAGATGACCATGAAACGGTCTGAAAAATAGGAGGAGCAGGAAGTGGTGTTGAGAAACATGAAGAGCCTGAAAAGGTGTGAAATATATGAAGAGCTTCAAAAGGTGTCAAAAATATGAGGAGCATGAAACGGTCTGAAAAATAGGAGGAGCATGAAGCAGTGTTGCAAAACATGAAAAGCCTGAAAAGATGTGAAAAATATGAAGAGCTTCAAAAAGTCAAAAATATGAGGAGCACGAAACGGTCTGAAAAAGAGGAGGAGCATAAAGTGGTGTTGAAAAACATGAAGAGCCTGAAAAGGTGTGAAGAATATGAAGAGCTTCAAAAGGTGCCAAAAATATGAGGAGCATGAAACGGTCTGAAAAATAGGAGGAGCATGAAACGGTGTTAAAAAACATGAAGAGCCTGAAAAGGTGTGAAAAATATGAAGAGATTCAAAACGTATCAAAAATATGAGAAGCATTAAACGGTCTGAACAATAGAAGGAGTAAGAAGCTGTGTTGAAAAACATAAAGAGCATGAAAACGTATGAAGAATATGAAGAGCTTCAAAAGGTGTGAAAAATATGAAGAGCTTCAAAAGGTGTCCAAATGAGATGACCATGAAACGGTCTGAAAAATAGGAGGAGCAGGAAGTGGTGTTGAGAAACATGAAGAGCCTGAAAAGGTGTGAAATATATGAAGAGCTTCAAAAGGTGTCAAAAATATGAGGAGCATGAAACGGTCTGAAAAATAGGAGGAGCATGAAGCAGTGTTGCAAAACATGAAAAGCCTGAAAAGATGTGAAAAATATGAAGAGCTTCAAAAAGTCAAAAATATGAGGAGCACGAAACGGTCTGAAAAAGAGGAGGAGCATAAAGTGGTGTTGAAAAACATGAAGAGCCTGAAAAGGTGTGAAGAATATGAAGAGCTTCAAAAGGTGCCAAAAATATGAGGAGCACGAAACGGTCTGAAAAAGAGGAGGAGCATAAAGTGGTGTTGAAAAACATGAAGAGCCTGAAAAGGTGTGAAGAATATGAAGAGCTTCAAAATGTGTCAAAAATATGAAGAGCATGAAACGGTCTGAAAAATAGGAGGAGCTTGAAGCGGTGTTCAAAAACCCGAAGAGCCTGAAAAGGTGTCAAAAATATGACGAGCATGAAACGGTCTGAAAAATAAGAAGAACATGAAGCGGTGTTCAAAAATATGAAGAGCCTGAAAAGGTGTGAAAAATATGAAGACCTTCAAAAGGTGTCAAAAATATGAGGAGCATGAAACGGTCTGAAAAATACAAGGAGCATGAAACGGTGTTCAAAATATGAAGGGCCTGAAAAGGTGTGAATTATATGAAGAGCCTCAAAACGTGTCAAAAAAATGAGCAGCATGAAACTGTCTGAAAAATAGGAGGAGCATGAAGCAGTTTTGAAAACATGAGGAGACTGAAAATTTGTGAAACAGATGAAGAGCTTCAGAAGATGTGAAAAATATGAAGAGCTTCAAAAGGTGTCAAAATGAGATGAACATGAAAAGGTCTGAAAAATAGGAGGAGCATGAAGCGGTGTTGAAAATCATAAAGAGGCTGAAAATTTGTGAAAAATATGAAGAGCTTCAGAAGATGTGAAAAATATGAAGAGCTTCAAAAGGTGTCAAAATGAGATGAACATGAAACGGTCTGAAAAATAGGAGGAGCATGAAGCGGTGTTGAAAATCATAAAGAGGCTGAAAATTTGTGAAAAATATGAAGAGCTTCAGAAGATGTGAAAAACATGAAGAGCTTCAAAAGGTGTCAAAATGAGATGAGCATGAAACGGTCTGAAAAATAACAAGAGCATGAAGTGGTGTTGAAAATAATGAAAAGCCTGAAAAGGTGTGAAAAATATGAAGAGCTTCAAAAGGTGTCCAAAATATGAGGAGAATGAAACGGTCTGTAAAATAGGAGCAGCATGAAATGGTGTTCAAAAACATGAAGAGCCTGAAAAGGTGTGAAAAATATGAAGAGCTTCAAAAGGTGTCAAAAATATGAGGAGCATGAAAAGTTCTGAAAAATAGGAGGAGCATGAAGCGGTGTTCAAAAAGAGGAAGAGCCTGAAAAGGTGTGAAAAATATGAAGAGCTTCAAAACGTGTCAAAAATATGAGGAGCATGAAACGGTCTGAAAAATAGGAGGAGCAAGAAAGGGTGTTGAACAACATGAAGAGCCTGAAAACGTGTGAAAAAAATGAAGAGCTTCAAAAAATGTGAAAAATATGAAGAGCTTCAAAAGGTGTTGAAAATGAGATGAGCATGAATCCGTCTGAAAAATAGGAGGAGCATGAAGTGGTGTTGAAAAACATGAAGAACCTGAAAAGCTGTGAGAAATATGAAGAGCTTCAAAATGTGTCAAAAATATGAGGAGCATGACACGGTCTGAAAAAGAGGAGGAGCAGGAAGCGGTGTTGAAAAACAGGAAGAGCCTGGAAAGGTGTGAAAAATATGAAGAGCTTCAAAAGGTGTCAAAAATGAGATGATCATGAAACGGTCTGAAAAATAGGAGGTGCATGAAGTGGTGTTGAAAAAAAAGAAGAGACTGAAAAGGTGTGAAATATATGAAGAGCTTAAAAAGGTGTCAAAAATATGAGGAGAATGAAACGGTCTGAAAAATAGGAGGAGCCTGAAGCTGTGTTGAAAAACATGAAGAGCCTGAAAAGGTGTGAAAATTATGAAGAGCTTCTCAAGGTGTCAAAAATATGAGGAGCATGAAACGGTCTGAAAAATAGGAGGATCATGAAGCGGTGTTCAAAAACATGAAGAGCCTGAAAAGGGTGAAAAATATGAAGAGCTTCAAAGAGTGTCAAAAATATGAGGAGCATGAAACGGTCTGAAAAATAGGAGGAGCATGAAGCGATGTTCAAAAACATGAAGAGCCTGAAGAGGTGTGAGAAATATGAAGAGCTTCAAAAGGTGTGAAATACATGAGGAGCATGAAACCGGATGAAAAATAGGAGAAGCATGAAGTGGTGTGGAAAAACAGCAAGAGCCTGAAAAGGTGTGAAAAATATGAATAGCTTCAAAAGGTGTGAAATACATGAGGAGCAAGAAACGGTCTGAAAAATAGGAGGAGCATGAAGCGGTGTTGAAAAACATGAAGAGCCTCAAAGGGTGTGAAAAATATGAGGAGCATCAAAAGCTGTCAAAAATATCAGGAGCATGATGCGGTCGGAAAAATAGTAGGAGCATGAAGCGTTGTCCTAAAACATGAAGAGCCTGAAAAGGTGTGAAATACATGAAGAGCTTCAAAAATATTAAAATTATGAAGAGCTTCTAAAGGTGTGAAATATATGAAGAGCTTGAAAAGGTGTCAAAAATATGAGGAGCATGAAATGGTCTGAAAAATACGAGGAGCATGAAGCGGTGTTGAAAAACATGAAGAGCCTGAAAAAGTGTGAGAAATATGAAGAGCTTCAAAAGGTGTTAAAAATATGAAGAGCTTCAAAAGATGTCAAAAATGAGATGAGCATGAAGCCATCTGAAAAATATGTGAAGGATGAAGTGGTGTTGAAAAACATGAAGAGCCTGAAAAGTTGTGAAATATATGAAGAACTTCAAAAGGTGTGAAATATATAAGGAGCATGAAACGGTGTGAAAAATAGGAGGAGCATGAAGCGGTGTTCAAAAACATGAGGAGCCTGAAAAGGTGTGAAAAATATGAAGAGCTGAAAAAGGTGTGAAATATATGAGGAGCATGAAACGGTCTCAAAAATAGGAGGAGCATGAATCGGTGTTCAAAAAACATGAAGAGCCTGAAAAGGTGTGAAAAATATGAAGAGCTTCAAAAGGTGTCAAAAATATGAGGAGCATGAAACCATCTGTAAAATAGGACGAGCATGTAACGGTTTTCAAAAACATGAATAGCCTGAAAAAATGTGAAAAATATGAAGAGCTTCAAAAGTTGTCAAATACATGAGGAGCATTATACGGTCTGAAAAATAGGAGGAGCATGAGGCGGGTTCAATAACATGAACAGCCAGAAAGGTGTGAAAAATATGAAGAGCTTCAAAAGGTGTGAAAAATATGAAGACCTTCACAAGGTTTGAAGTACATGAGGAGCATTAAACCGTCTGTAAAAGAGGAGGAGCATGAAACGGTTTTCAAAAACATGAAGAGCCCGAAAAGGTGTCAAAACTATGAAGAGCTTCAAAAGGTGTGTAAAATATGAAGAGCTTCAAAAGGTGTGAAGTTCATGAGGAGCATGAAAACGTCTGTAAAAGAGGAGGAGCATGAAACGGTTTTCAAAAACATGAAGAGCCCGATAAGGTGTGAAAAATATGAAGAGCTTCAGAAGGTGTGAAAAATAGGAGGAGCATGAAGCGGTTTCAAAAACATGAAGAGCCTGAAAATGTGTGAAATATATGAAGAGCTTCCAAATGTGTCAAAAATATGTGGAGCATGAAACGGTCTGAAAAATAGGAGGAGCATGAAGCGGTGTTGAAAAACATGAAGAGACTGAAAAGGAGTTGAAAATATGAAGAGCTTCAAAAGGTGTGAAACACATGAGGAGCATGAAACGGTCTGAAAATAGGAGGAGAATGATGTGCTGTTCAAAAACATGTGGAGCCTGAAAAGGAGTGAAAAATATGAAGAGCTTCAAAAGGGGTCATAAAAAAGAGGAGCATGAAACGACCTGAAAAGTAGGAGGAGTATGAATCGGTGATCAAAAACATGAAGAGCCTGAAAAGGTGTGAAAAATATGAAGAGTTTCAAAAGGTGTCAAAAATATGAGGAGCATGAAACGGTCTGAAAAATAGGAGGAGCATGAAACGGTGATAAAAACATGAAGAGCCTGAAAAGGTGTGAAAAATATAAAGAGCTTCAAAAGGTATGAAATACATGAGGAGCATGAAACGGGCTGTAAAATAGGAGAAGCATGAAGTGGTGTGGAAAAACATGAAGAGCCTGAAAAGTTGTGAAAAATATGAAGAGCTTCAAAAGGTGTGAAATACATAAGGAGCATGATACGGTTTGAAAAATAGGAGGAGCATGAAGCGGTGTTGAAAAACATGAAGAGTCTGAAAACTTGTGAAATTATGAAGAACTTCAAAAATATGAGAAATATGAAGAGCTTCAAAACGTGTGAAAAATATGAAGAGCTTCAATTGGTGTCAAAATGAGATGAACATGAAACGGTCTGAAAAATAGGAGGAGCATGAAGCGGTGTTGAAAATCATAAAGAGGCTGAAAATTTGTGAAAAATATGAAGAGCTTCAGAAGATGTGAAAAACATGAAGAGCTTCAAAAGGTGTCAAAATGAGATGAGCATGAAACGGTCTGAAAAATAACAAGAGCATGAAGTGGTGTTGAAAATAATGAAAAGCCTGAAAAGGTGTGAAAAATATGAAGATCTTCAAAAGGTGTCAAAAATATGAGGAGAATGAAACGGTCTGTAAAATAGGAGCAGCATGAAATGGTGTTCAAAAACATGAAGAGCCTGAAAAGGTGTGAAAAATATGAAGAGCTTCAAAAGGTGTCAAAAATATGAGGAGAATGAAACGGTCTGAAAAATAGGAGGAGCATGAAGTGGTTTTGAAAAACATGAAGAGCCTGAAAAGGTGTGAAAAATATGAAGAGCTTTAAAAGATGTCAAAAATATGAGGAGCATGAAAAGTTCTGAAAAATACGACGAGACTGAAGCGGTGTTGAAATACATGAAGAGCCTGAAACGGTGTGAAAAATATGAAGAGCTTCAAAAGGTGTGAAATATATGAAGAGCTTCAAAATATGTCAAAAATTAGATGAGCATGAAATGGTCTGAAAAATAGGAGGAGCATGAAGTGGTGTTGAATAACATGAAGAGCCTGAAAAGGTGTGAAATATATGAAGAGGTTCAAAAGGTGTGAAAAATATGAAGAACTTCAAAAGGTGTCAAAAATATGAAGAGCATGAAACGGTCTGAAATATAGGAGGAGCATGAAACGGATTTCAAAAACATGAAGAGCCTGAAAAGGAGTGAAAAATATGAAGAGCTTCACAAAGTGTGAAATACATGAGGAGCATGAAACGGTATGAAAAATAGGAGGAGCATGAAGCGGTGTTCAACAACATGAAGAGCCTGAAAAGGTGTGAAAAATACGCAGAGCTTCAAAAGGTGTAAAATACATGAGGACCATGAAACGGTCTGAAAAATAAAAGGAGCATGAAGCGGTGTTGAAAAACATGAAGAGCCTCAAAAGATGTGAAAAATATGAAGAGCTTCAATAGTTATGAAAAATAGGAGGAGCATGAAGCATTGTTCAGGAACATGAAAAGCGTGAAAATGCGTGAAAAATCTGAAGAGCTTCAAAAGGTGTGAAAAATATGAGGAGCATGAAATGGTCTGAAAAATAGGAGGAGCATGAATTGGTGTTGAAAAACATGAAGAGCCTGAAAAGGTGTGAAAAATATGAAGAGCTTCAAAAGGTGTCAAAAATATGAGGAGCATGAAACGGTCTGAAAAATAGGAGGAGCATGAAGCGGTGATCAAAATCATGAAGAGCCTGAAAAGTTGTGAAAATTATGAAAAGCTTCAAAAGCTGTGAAATACATGAGGAGCATGTAAAGTTCTGAAAAATAGAAGGAGCATGAGGCGGTGTTGAAAAATATGAAGAGCCTGAAAAGGTGTGAAAAATATGAAGAGCTTCAAAAGGTGCCAAAAATATGAGGAGCATGAAACGGTCTGAAAAATAGGAGGAGCATGAAACGGTGTTAAAAAACATAAAGAGCCTGAAATTGTGTCAAAAATATGAAGAGCTTCAAAAGGTGTGAAAAATAGGAGGAGCTTGAAGCGGTGTTCAAAAACATGAAAAGCCTGAAAAGGTGTGAAAAATATGAAGAGCTTCAAAAGGTGTGAAAAATATGAGTAGCATGAAGCGGTGTTCAAAAACATGAAAAGCCAGAAAAGGTGTGAAAAATATGAAGAGCTTCAAAAGGTTTCAAAAATATGAGGAGCATGAAATGGTCTGAAAAACAGGAGGAGCATTAAAGGGTGTTCAAAAACATGAAGAGCCTGAAAAGGTGTGAAAAATTTGAAGAGCTTCACAAGGTGTGAAAAATACGAAGAGCTTCAAAAGGTGTCAAAAAAGAGATGAGCATGAAACGGTCTGAAAAATAGTAGGAGCATGAAACGGTGTTCAGAAACATGAAGAGGCTGAAATTGTGTCCAAAAAATGAAGAGTTTCAAAAGGTGTGAAATACATGAGGAGCATGAAACGGTCTGAAAAATAGGAGGAGCATGAAGCGGTGTTCAAAAACCTGAAGAGCCTGAAAAGGTGTGAAAAATATGAAGAGGTTCAAAAGGTGTGAAAAATAGGAGGAGCATGAAGCGGTGTTCAAAAATATGAAGAGCCTGAAAAGGTGTGAAAAATATGAAGAGCTTCACAAGGTGTGAAAAATACGAAGAGCTTCAAAAGGTGTCAAAAAAGAGATGAGCATGAAACGGTCTGAAAAATAGTAGGAGCATGAAACGGTGTTCAGAAACATGAAGAGGCTGAAATTGTGTCCAAAAAATGAAGAGTTTCAAAAGGTGTGAAATACATGAGGAGCATGAAACGGTCTGAAAAATAGGAGGAGCATGAAGCGGTGTTCAAAAACCTGAAGAGCCTGAAAATGTGTGAAAAATATGAAGACCTTCAAAAGGTGTCAAAAATATGAGGAGCATGAAACGGTCTGAAAAATAGGAGGAGCATGAAAGGGTGTTCAAAAATATGAAGAGCCTGAAAGGTTTGAAAAATATGAAGAGCTTCAAAACGTATCAAAAATATGAGAAGCATTAAACGGTCTGAACAATAGGAGGAGTAAGAAGCGGTGTTGAAAAACATAAAGAGCATGAAAACGTATGAAGAATATGAAGAGCTTCAAAAGGTGTGAAAAATATGAAGAGCTTCAAAAGGTGTCCAAAATGAGATGACCATGAAACGGTCTGAAAAATAGGAGGAGCATGAAGTGGTTTTGAAAAACATGAAGAGCCTAAAAGGTGTGAAAAATATGAAGAGCTTTAAAAGATGTCAAAAATATGAGGAGCATGAAAAGTTCTGAAAAATAGGACGATCCTGAAGCGGTGTTGAAATACATGAAGAGCCTGAAACGGTGTGAAAAATATGAAGAGCTTCAAAAGGTGTGAAAAATATGAGGAGCATGATTTGGTCGGAAAAATAGTAGGACCATGAAGCGTTGTCCTAGAACATGAAGAGCCTGAAAAGGTGTGAAATACAAGAAGAGCTTCAAAAGGTCTCAAAAATATGAGGAGTATGAAACGATCTGAAAAATAGGAGGAGCATGAAGCGGTGTTCAAAAACATGAAGGGACTGAAAAGTTGTGAAAAATATGAAGAGCTTCAAAAATATTAAAAATATGAAGAGCTTCAAAAGGTGTGAAATATATGAAGAGCTTCAAAATATGTCAAAAATTAGATGAGCATGAAATGGTCTGAAAAATAGGAGGAGCATGAGGTGGTGTTGAAAAACATGAAGAGCCTGAAAAGGTGTGAAATATATGAAGAGGTTCAAAAGGTGTGAAAAATATGAAGAACTTCAAAAGCTGTCAAAAATATGAAGAGCATGAAACGGTCTGAAATATAGGAGGAGCATGAAACGGATTTCAAAAACATGAAGAGCCTGAAAAGGAGTGAAAAATATGAAGAGCTTCACAAAGTGTGAAATACATGAGGACCATGAAACGGTCTGAAAAATAAAAGGAGCATGAAGCGGTGTTGAAAAACATGAAGAGTCTCAAAAGGTGTGAAAAATATGAAGAGCTTCAATAGTTGTGAAAAATAGGAGGAGCATGAAGCATTGTTCAGGAATATGAAAAGCGTGAAAATGCGTGAAAAATCTGAAGAGCCTCAAAAGGTGTGAAAAATATGAGGAGCATGAAATGGTCTGAAAAATAGGAGGAGCATGAATTGGTGTTGAAAAACATGAAGAGCCTGAAAAGGTGTGAAAAATATGAAGAGCTTCAAAAGGTGTCAAAAATATGAGGAGCATGAAACGGTCTGAAAAATAGGAGGAGCATGAAGCGGTGTTCAAAATCATGAAGAGCCTGAAAAGGTGTGAAAATTATGAAAAGCTTCAAAAGCTGTGAAATACATGAGGAGCATGTAAAGTTCTGAAAAATAGAAGGAGCATGAGGCGGTGTTGAAAAATATGAACAGCCTGAAAAGGTGTGAAAAATATGAAGAGCTTCAAAAGGTACCAAAAATATGAGGAGCATGAAATGGTCTGAAAAATAGGAGGAGCATGAAACGGTGTTAAAAAACATAAAGAGCCTGAAATTGTGTCAAAAATATGAAGAGCTTCAAAAGGTGTGAAAAATAGGAGGAGCTTGAAGCGGTGTTCAAAAACATGAAAAGCCTGAAAAGGTGTGAAAAATATGAAGAGCTTCAAAAGGTGTGAAAAATATGAGTAGCATGAAGCGGTGTTCAAAAACATGAAAAGCCAGAAAAGGTGTGAAAAATATGAAGAGCTTCAAAAGGTTTCAAAAATATGAGGAGCATGAAATGGTCTGAAAAACAGGAGGAGCATTAAAGGGTGTTCAAAAACATGAAGAGCCTGAAAAGGTGTGAAAAATATGAAGAGCTTCACAAGGTGTGAAAAATACGAAGAGCTTCAAAAGGTGTCAGAATTATGAAGAGCTTCAAAGGTGTCTAAAAATGAGGAGCATGAAACGTTCTGAACAATAGGAGGAGTAAGAAGCGGTGTTGAAAAACATAAAGAGCATGAAAACGTATGAAGAATATGAAGAGCTTCAAAAGGTGTGAAAAATATGAAGAGCTTCAAAAGGTGTCCAAAATGAGATGACCATGAAACGGTCTGAAAAATAGGAGGAGCATGAAGTGGTTTTGAAAAACATGAAGAGCCTAAAAGGTGTGAAAAATATGAAGAGCTTTAAAAGATGTCAAAAATATGAGGAGCATGAAAAGTTCTGAAAAATAGGACGATCCTGAAGCGGTGTTGAAATACATGAAGAGCCTGAAACGGTGTGAAAAATATGAAGAGCTTCAAAAGGTGTGAAAAATATGAGGAGCATGATTTGGTCGGAAAAATAGTAGGACCATGAAGCGTTGTCCTAGAACATGAAGAGCCTGAAAAGGTGTGAAATACAAGAAGAGCTTCAAAAGGTCTCAAAAATATGAGGAGTATGAAACGATCTGAAAAATAGGAGGAGCATGAAGCGGTGTTCAAAAACATGAAGGGACTGAAAAGTTGTGAAAAATATGAAGAGCTTCAAAAATATTAAAAATATGAAGAGCTTCAAAAGGTGTGAAATATATGAAGAGCTTCAAAATATGTCAAAAATTAGATGAGCATGAAATGGTCTGAAAAATAGGAGGAGCATGAAGTGGTGTTGAAAAACATGAAGAGCCTGAAAAGGTGTGAAATATATGAAGAGGTTCAAAAGGTGTGAAAAATATGAAGAACTTCAAAAGCTGTCAAAAATATGAAGAGCATGAAACGGTCTGAAATATAGGAGGAGCATGAAACGGATTTCAAAAACATGAAGAGCCTGAAAAGGAGTGAAAAATATGAAGAGCTTCACAAAGTGTGAAATACATGAGGACCATGAAACGGTCTGAAAAATAAAAGGAGCATGAAGCGGTGTTGAAAAACATGAAGAGTCTCAAAAGGTGTGAAAAATATGAAGAGCTTCAATAGTTGTGAAAAATAGGAGGAGCATGAAGCATTGTTCAGGAATATGAAAAGGGTGAAAATGCGTGAAAAATCTGAAGAGCCTCAAAAGGTGTGAAAAATATGAGGAGCATGAAATGGCCTGAAAAATAGGAGGAGCATGAAGCGGTGTTCAAAATCATGAAGAGCCTGAAAAGGTGTGAAAATTATGAAAAGCTTCAAAAGCTGTGAAATACATGAGGAGCATGTAAAGTTCTGAAAAATAGAAGGAGCATGAGGCGGTGTTGAAAAATATGAACAGCCTGAAAAGGTGTGAAAAATATGAAGAGCTTCAAAAGGTACCAAAAATATGAGGAGCATGAAATGGTCTGAAAAACAGGAGGAGCATTAAAGGGTGTTCAAAAACATGAAGAGCCTGAAAAGGTGTGAAAAATATGAAGAGCTTCACAAGGTGTGAAAAATACGAAGAGCTTCAAAAGGTGTCAGAATTATGAAGAGCTTCAAAGGTGTCTAAAAATGAGGAGCATGAAACGTTCTGAAAAATAGGAGGAGCATGAACTGGCATTGAAAAACATGAAGAGACTGAAAAGGTGTGAAATATATGAAGAGCTTCAAAAGGTGTCAAAATTTTGAAGAGCTTCAAAGGTGTCAAAAATATGAGGAGCATGAAACGGTATGAAAAATAGGAGGAGCATGAAGCGGTGTTGAAAAACATGAAGAGCCTGAAAAGGTGTGAAAAATGTGAAGAGCTTCAAAAGTTGTGAAATACAAGAGGAGCATGAAACGGTCTGAAAAAAAGGAGGAGCATAAACCGGTGTTGAAAAACATGAAGAGCCTGAAAAGGTGTGAAAAATATGAAGAGCTTCAAAAGGTGTGAAAAATATGAGGAGCAAGTAACGGTCTGAAAAATAACAGGAGCAATAAGCTTTGTTGAAAAACAGGAAGAGCCTGAAAAGGTGGGAAATATATGAAGAGCTTTAAAAGGTGTCAACAATATGAGGAACATGAAACGGTCTGAAAAATAGGAGGAGCATGAAACGGTGTTCAAAAACATGAAGAGCCTGAAAAGCCATGAAAAATATGAAGAGCTTCAAAAGGTGTGAAAAATATGAAGAGTTTCAAAAGCAGTGAATTACATTAGGAGCATGAAACGGACTGAAAAACAGGAGAAGGATGAAGCGGTGTTCAAAAACATGAAGAGCCTGAAAAGGTGTGAAATATATGAAGAGATTCAAAAGATGTCAAAAATATGAGGAGCATGAAATGCTCTGAAATATAGGAGGATGATGAAGCGGTGTTGAAAAACATGAAGAACCTGAAAAGGTGTGAAAAATATGAAGAGCTTCAAAAGGTGTCAAAATTATGAAGAGCTTCAAAGGTGTCTAAAATATGAGGAGCATGAAACGTTCTGAAAAATAAGAGGAGCATGAAGTGGCATTGAAAAACATGAAGAGACTGAAAAGGTGTGAAATATATGAAGAGCTTCAAAAGGTGTCAAAATTTTGAAGAGCTTCAAAGGTGTCAAAAATATGAGGAGCATGAAACGGTATGAAAAATTGGAGGAGCATGAACCGGTGTTGAAAAACAGGAAGAGCCTGAAAAGGTGTGAAAAATATGAAGAGTTTCAAAAGGTGTCAAAAATATGAGGAGCATGAAACGGTCTGAAAAATAGGAGGAGCATGAAACGGTGATCAAAAACATGAAGAGCCTGAAAAGGTGTGAAAAATATAAAGAGCTTCAAAAGGTATGAAATACATGAGGAGCATGAAACGGGCTGTAAAATAGGAGAAGCATGAAGTGGTGTGGAAAAACATGAAGAGCCTGAAAAGTTGTGAAAAATATGAAGAGCTTCAAAAGGTGTGAAATACATAAGGAGCATGATACGGTTTGAAAAATAGGAGGAGCATGAAGCGGTGTTGAAAAACATGAAGAGTCTGAAAACTTGTGAAATTATGAAGAACTTCAAAAATATGAGAAATATGAAGAGCTTCAAAACGTGTGAAAAATATGAAGAGCTTCAATTGGTGTCAAAATGAGATGAACATGAAACGGTCTGAAAAATAGGAGGAGCATGAAGCGGTGTTGAAAATCATAAAGAGGCTGAAAATTTGTGAAAAATATGAAGAGCTTCAGAAGATGTGAAAAACATGAAGAGCTTCAAAAGGTGTCAAAATGAGATGAGCATGAAACGGTCTGAAAAATAACAAGAGCATGAAGTGGTGTTGAAAATAATGAAAAGCCTGAAAAGGTGTGAAAAATATGAAGAGCTTCAAAAGGTGTCCAAAATATGAGGAGAATGAAACGGTCTGTAAAATAGGAGCAGCATGAAATGGTGTTCAAAAACATGAAGAGCCTGAAAAGGTGTGAAAAATATGAAGAGCTTCAAAAGGTGTCAAAAATATGAGGAGAATGAAACGGTCTGAAAAATAGGAGGAGCATGAAGTGGTTTTGAAAAACATGAAGAGCCTGAAAAGGTGTGAAAAATATGAAGGGCTTTAAAAGATGTCAAAAATATGAGGAGCATGAAAAGTTCTGAAAAATACGACGAGACTGAAGCGGTGTTGAAATACATGAAGAGCCTGAAACGGTGTGAAAAATATGAAGAGCTTCAAAAGGTGTGAAATATATGAAGAGCTTCAAAATATGTCAAAAATTAGATGAGCATGAAATGGTCTGAAAAATAGGAGGAGCATGAAGTGGTGTTGAATAACATGAAGAGCCTGAAAAGGTGTGAAATATATGAAGAGGTTCAAAAGGTGTGAAAAATATGAAGAACTTCAAAAGGTGTCAAAAATATGAAGAGCATGAAACGGTCTGAAATATAGGAGGAGCATGAAACGGATTTCAAAACATGAAGAGCCTGAAAAGGAGTGAAAAATATGAAGAGCTTCACAAAGTGTGAAATACATGAGGAGCATGAAACGGTATGAAAAATAGGAGGAGCATGAAGCGGTGTTCAACAACATGAAGAGCCTGAAAAGGTGTGAAAAATACGCAGAGCTTCAAAAGGTGTGAAATACATGAGTACCATGAAACGGTCTGAAAAATAAAAGGAGCATGAAGCGGTGTTGAAAAACATGAAGAGCCTCAAAAGATGTGAAAAATATGAAGAGCTTCAATAGTTATGAAAAATAGGAGGAGCATGAAGCATTGTTCAGGAACATGAAAAGCGTGAAAATGCGTGAAAAATCTGAAGAGCTTCAAAAGGTGTGAAAAATATGAGGAGCATGAAATGGTCTGAAAAATAGGAGGAGCATGAATTGGTGTTGAAAAACATGAAGAGCCTGAAAAGGTGTGAAAAATATGAAGAGCTTCAAAAGGTGTCAAAAATATGAGGAGCATGAAACGGTCTGAAAAATAGGAGGAGCATGAAGCGGTGATCAAAATCATGAAGAGCCTGAAAAGTTGTGAAAATTATGAAAAGCTTCAAAAGCTGTGAAATACATGAGGAGCATGTAAAGTTCTGAAAAATAGAAGGAGCATGAGGCGGTGTTGAAAAATATGAAGAGCCTGAAAAGGTGTGAAAAATATGAAGAGCTTCAAAAGGTGCCAAAAATATGAGGAGCATGAAACGGTCTGAAAAATAGGAGGAGCATGAAACGGTGTTAAAAAACATAAAGAGCCTGAAATTGTGTCAAAAATATGAAGAGCTTCAAAAGGTGTGAAAAATAGGAGGAGCTTGAAGCGGTGTTCAAAAACATGAAAAGCCTGAAAAGGTGTGAAAAATATGAAGAGCTTCAAAAGGTGTGAAAAATATGAGTAGCATGAAGCGGTGTTCAAAAACATGAAAAGCCAGAAAAGGTGTGAAAAATATGAAGAGCTTCAAAAGGTTTCAAAAATATGAGGAGCATGAAATGGTCTGAAAAACAGGAGGAGCATTAAAGGGTGTTCAAAAACATGAAGAGCCTGAAAAGGTGTGAAAAATATGAAGAGCTTCACAAGGTGTGAAAAATACGAAGAGCTTCAAAAGGTGTCAAAAAAGAGATGAGCATGAAACGGTCTGAAAAATAGTAGGAGCATGAAACGGTGTTCAGAAACATGAAGAGGCTGAAATTGTGTCCAAAAAATGAAGAGTTTCAAAAGGTGTGAAATACATGAGGAGCATGAAACGGTCTGAAAAATAGGAGGAGCATGAAGCGGTGTTCAAAAACCTGAAGAGCCTGAAAAGGTGTGAAAAATATGAAGAGGTTCAAAAGGTGTGAAAAATAGGAGGAGCATGAAGCGGTGTTCAAAAACATGAAGAGCCTGAAAAGGTGTGAAAAATATGAAGAGCTTCACAAGGTGTGAAAAATACGAAGAGCTTCAAAAGGTGTCAAAAAAGAGATGAGCATGAAACGGTCTGAAAAATAGTAGGAGCATGAAACGGTGTTCAGAAACATGAAGAGGCTGAAATTGTGTCCAAAAAATGAAGAGTTTCAAAAGGTGTGAAATACATGAGGAGCATGAAACGGTCTGAAAAATAGGAGGAGCATGAAGCGGTGTTCAAAAACCTGAAGAGCCTGAAAAGGTGTGAAAAATATGAAGACCTTCAAAAGGTGTCAAAAATATGAGGAGCATGAAACGGTCTGAAAAATAGGAGGAGCATGAAAGGGTGTTCACAAATATGAAGAGCCTGAAAGGTTTGAAAAATATGAAGAGCTTCAAAACGTATCAAAAATATGAGAAGCATTAAACGGTCTGAACAATAGGAGGAGTAAGAAGCGGTGTTGAAAAACATAAAGAGCATGAAAACGTATGAAGAATATGAAGAGCTTCAAAAGGTGTGAAAAATATGAAGAGCTTCAAAAGGTGTCCAAAATGAGATGACCATGAAACGGTCTGAAAAATAGGAGGAGCATGAAGTGGTTTTGAAAAACATGAAGAGCCTAAAAGGTGTGAAAAATATGAAGAGCTTTAAAAGATGTCAAAAATATGAGGAGCATGAAAAGTTCTGAAAAATAGGACGATCCTGAAGCGGTGTTGAAATACATGAAGAGCCTGAAACGGTGTGAAAAATATGAAGAGCTTCAAAAGGTGTGAAAAATATGAGGAGCATGATTTGGTCGGAAAAATAGTAGGACCATGAAGCGTTGTCCTAGAACATGAAGAGCCTGAAAAGGTGTGAAATACAAGAAGAGCTTCAAAAGGTCTCAAAAATATGAGGAGTATGAAACGATCTGAAAAATAGGAGGAGCATGAAGCGGTGTTCAAAAACATGAAGGGACTGAAAAGTTGTGAAAAATATGAAGAGCTTCAAAAATATTAAAAATATGAAGAGCTTCAAAAGGTGTGAAATATATGAAGAGCTTCAAAATATGTCAAAAATTAGATGAGCATGAAATGGTCTGAAAAATAGGAGGAGCATGAAGTGGTGTTGAAAAACATGAAGAGCCTGAAAAGGTGTGAAATATATGAAGAGGTTCAAAAGGTGTGAAAAATATGAAGAACTTCAAAAGCTGTCAAAAATATGAAGAGCATGAAACGGTCTGAAATATAGGAGGAGCATGAAACGGATTTCAAAAACATGAAGAGCCTGAAAAGGAGTGAAAAATATGAAGAGCTTCACAAAGTGTGAAATACATGAGGACCATGAAACGGTCTGAAAAATAAAAGGAGCATGAAGCGGTGTTGAAAAACATGAAGAGTCTCAAAAGGTGTGAAAAATATGAAGAGCTTCAATAGTTGTGAAAAATAGGAGGAGCATGAAGCATTGTTCAGGAATATGAAAAGCGTGAAAATGCGTGAAAAATCTGAAGAGCCTCAAAAGGTGTGAAAAATATGAGGAGCATGAAATGGTCTGAAAAATAGGAGGAGCATGAATTGGTGTTGAAAAACATGAAGAGCCTGAAAAGGTGTGAAAAATATGAAGAGCTTCAAAAGGTGTCAAAAATATGAGGAGCATGAAACGGTCTGAAAAATAGGAGGAGCATGAAGCGGTGTTCAAAATCATGAAGAGCCTGAAAAGGTGTGAAAATTATGAAAAGCTTCAAAAGCTGTGAAATACATGAGGAGCATGTAAAGTTCTGAAAAATAGAAGGAGCATGAGGCGGTGTTGAAAAATATGAACAGCCTGAAAAGGTGTGAAAAATATGAAGAGCTTCAAAAGGTACCAAAAATATGAGGAGCATGAAATGGTCTGAAAAATAGGAGGAGCATGAAACGGTGTTAAAAAACATAAAGAGCCTGAAATTGTGTCAAAAATATGAAGAGCTTCAAAAGGTGTGAAAAATAGGAGGAGCTTGAAGCGGTGTTCAAAAACATGAAAAGCCTGAAAAGGTGTGAAAAATATGAAGAGCTTCAAAAGGTGTGAAAAATATGAGTAGCATGAAGCGGTGTTCAAAAACATGAAAAGCCAGAAAAGGTGTGAAAAATATGAAGAGCTTCAAAAGGTTTCAAAAATATGAGGAGCATGAAATGGTCTGAAAAACAGGAGGAGCATTAAAGGGTGTTCAAAAACATGAAGAGCCTGAAAAGGTGTGAAAAATATGAAGAGCTTCACAAGGTGTGAAAAATACGAAGAGCTTCAAAAGGTGTCAGAATTATGAAGAGCTTCAAAGGTGTCTAAAAATGAGGAGCATGAAACGTTCTGAAAAATAGGAGGAGCATGAACTGGCATTGAAAAACATGAAGAGACTGAAAAGGTGTGAAATATATGAAGAGCTTCAAAAGGTGTCAAAATTTTGAAGAGCTTCAAAGGTGTCAAAAATATGAGGAGCATGAAACGGTATGAAAAATAGGAGGAGCATGAAGCGGTGTTGAAAAACATGAAGAGCCTGAAAAGGTGTGAAAAATGTGAAGAGCTTCAAAAGTTGTGAAATACAAGAGGAGCATGAAACGGTCTGAAAAAAAGGAGGAGCATAAACCGGTGTTGAAAAACATGAAGAGCCTGAAAAGGTGTGAAAAATATGAAGAGCTTCAAAAGGTGTGAAAAATATGAGGAGCAAGTAACGGTCTGAAAAATAACAGGAGCAATAAGCTTTGTTGAAAAACAGGAAGAGCCTGAAAAGGTGGGAAATATATGAAGAGCTTCAAAAGTTGTCAAAAATATGAGGAGCATGAAACGGTCTGAAAAATAGGAGGAGCATGAAACGGTGTTCAAAAACATGAAGAGCCTGAAAAGCCATGAAAAATATGAAGAGCTTCAAAAGGTGTGAAAAATATGAAGAGTTTCAAAAGCAGTGAATTACATTAGGAGCATGAAACGGACTGAAAAACAGGAGAAGGATGAAGCGGTGTTCAAAAACATGAAGAGCCTGAAAAGGTGTGAAATATATGAAGAGATTCAAAAGATGTCAAAAATATGAGGAGCATGAAATGCTCTGAAATATAGGAGGATCATGAAGCGGTGTTGAAAAACATGAAGAACCTGAAAAGGTGTGAAAAATATGAAGAGCTTCAAAAGGTGTCAAAATTATGAAGAGCTTCAAAGGTGTCTAAAATATGAGGAGCATGAAACGTTCTGAAAAATAAGAGGAGCATGAAGTGGCATTGAAAAACATGAAGAGACTGAAAAGGTGTGAAATATATGAAGAGCTTCAAAAGGTGTCAAAATTTTGAAGAGCTTCAAAGGTGTCAAAAATATGAGGAGCATGAAACGGTATGAAAAATTGGAGGAGCATGAACCGGTGTTGAAAAACATGAAGAGCCTGAAAAGGTGTGAAAAATATGAAGAGTTTGAAAATGTGTCAAAAATATGAGGAGCAGGAAACGGTCTGAAATATAGGAGGAGCATGAAGTGGTGTTTAAAAACATGAAGAGCCTGAAAAGCTGTGAAAAATATGAAGAGCATCAAAACCTGTCAAAATATGAGGAGCATGAAACGGTGTTCAAAAACATGAAACGCCTGAAAAGGTGTGGAATATATGAACAGCTTCAAAAGGTGTCAAAAATAGGAGGAGCATGAAGCGGTGTAGAAAAACATGAAGACCCTGAAAAGGTGTGAAAAATATGAAGAGCTTCAAATCGTGTCAAAAATATGAGGAGCATGAAACGGTCTGAAAATTGGAGGAGCATGAAGCAGTGTTGAAAAACATGAAGAGCCTGAAAAGCTGTGACATATATGAAGAGCTTCAAAAGGTGTCAAATATATGAGGAGCATGAAACGGTTTGAAAAATACGAGGAGCATGAAGCGGTGTTGAAACACATGAAGAGCCTGAAAAGGTGTGAAAAATATGAAGAGCTTCAAAAGGTGTCAAATATATGAGGAGCATGAAATGGTCTGAAAAATAGCAAGAGCCTGAAGTGGTATTCAAAAACATGAAGATCCTGAAAAGTTGTGAAAAACATGAAGAGCTTCAAATGGTGTGAAAAATACGAGGAGCATTAAACGGTTTGAAATATAGGAGGAGCATAAAACGGTGTTCAAAAACATGAAGAGCCTGAAAACGTTTGAAAAATATGAAGATCTACAAAAGGTGCGGAAAATATGAAGAGCTTCAAAATGTGTCATAAATAAGAGGAGCATGAAACGGTCTGAAAAATAGGAGGAGCATGAAGCGGTGTTCAAAATCATGAAGAGCCTGAAAAGGTGTGAAAATTATGAAAAGCTTCAAAAGCTGTGAAATACATGAGGAGCATGTAAAGTTCTGAAAAATAGAAGGAGCATGAGGCGGTGTTGAAAAATATGAAGAGCCTGAAAAGGTGTGAAAAATATGAAGAGCTTCAAAAGGTGCCAAAAATATGAGGAGCATGAAACGGTCTGAAAAATAGGAGGAGCATGAAACGGTGTTAAAAAACATAAAGAGCCTGAAATTGTGTCAAAAATATGAAGAGCTTCAAAAGGTGTGAAAAATAGGAGGAGCTTGAAGCGGTGTTCAAAAACATGAAAAGCCTGAAAAGGTGTGAAAAATATGAAGAGCTTCAAAAGGTGTGAAAAATATGAGTAGCATGAAGCGGTGTTCAAAAACATGAAAAGCCAGAAAAGGTGTGAAAAATATGAAGAGCTTCAAAAGGTTTCAAAAATATGAGGAGCATGAAATGGTCTGAAAAACAGGAGGAGCATTAAAGGGTGTTCAAAAACATGAAGAGCCTGAAAAGGTGTGAAAAATATGAAGAGCTTCAAAAGGTGTGAAAAATATGAGGAGCAAGTAACGGTCTGAAAAATAACAGGAGCAATAAGCTTTGTTGAAAAACAGGAAGAGCCTGAAAAGGTGGGAAATATATGAAGAGCTTCAAAAGGTGTCAACAATATGAGGAACATGAAACGGTCTGAAAAATAGGAGGAGCATGAAACGGTGTTCAAAAACATGAAGAGCCTGAAAAGGTGTGAAAAATATGAAGAGCTTCAAAAGGTGTGAAAAATATGAAGAGTTTCAAAAGCAGTGAAATACATTAGGAGCATGAAACGGACTGAAAAATAGGAGAAGGATGAAGCGGTGTTCAAAAACAAGAAGAGCCTGAAAAGGTGTGAAATATATGAAGAGATTCAAAAGATGTCAAAAATATGAGGAGCATGAAATGCTCTGAAATATAGGAGGATCATGAAGCGGTGTTGAAAAACATGAAGAACCTGAAAAGGTGTGAAAAATATGAAGAGCTTCAAAAGGTGTCAAAATTATGAAGAGCTTCAAAGGTGTCTAAAATATGAGGAGCATGAAACGTTCTGAAAAATAGGAGGAGCATGAAGTGGCATTGAAAAACATGAAGAGACTGAAAAGGTGTGAAATATATGAAGAGCTTCAAAAGGTGTCAAAATTTTGAAGAGCTTCAAAGGTGTCAAAAATATGAGGAGCATGAAACGGTATGAAAAATTGGAGGAGCATGAACCGGTGTTGAAAAACATGAAGAGCCTGAAAAGGTGTGAAAAATATGAAGAGTTTGAAAATGTGTCAAAAATATGAGGAGCAGGAAACGGTCTGAAATATAGGAGGAGCATGAAGTGGTGTTTAAAAACATGAAGAGCCTGAAAAGCTGTGAAAAATATGAAGAGCATCAAAACCTGTCAAAATATGAGGAGCATGAAACGGTGTTCAAAAACATGAAACGCCTGAAAAGGTGTGGAATATATGAACAGCTTCAAAAGGTGTCAAAAATAGGAGGAGCATGAAGCGGTGTAGAAAAACATGAAGACCCTGAAAAGGTGTGAAAAATATGAAGAGCTTCAAATCGTGTCAAAAATATGAGGAGCATGAAACGGTCTGAAAATTGGAGGAGCATGAAGCAGTGTTGAAAAACATGAAGAGCCTGAAAAGCTGTGACATATATGAAGAGCTTCAAAAGGTGTCAAATATATGAGGAGCATGAAACGGTTTGAAAAATACGAGGAGCATGAAGCGGTGTTGAAACACATGAAGAGCCTGAAAAGGTGTGAAAAATATGAAGAGCTTCAAAAGGTGTCAAATATATGAGGAGCATGAAACGGTCTGAAAAATAGCAAGAGCCTGAAGTGGTATTCAAAAACATGAAGATCCTGAAAAGTTGTGAAAAACATGAAGAGCTTCAAATGGTGTGAAAAATACGAGGAGCATTAAACGGTTTGAAATATAGGAGGAGCATAAAACGGTGTTCAAAAACATGAAGAGCCTGAAAACGTTTGAAAAATATGAAGATCTACAAAAGGTGCGGAAAATATGAAGAGCTTCAAAATGTGTCAAAAATAAGAGGAGCATGAAACGGTCTGAAAAATAGGAGGAGCATGAAGTGGTGTTGAAAAACATGAAGAGCCTGAAAATGTGTGAAATCTATGAAGAGCTTCAAAAGGTGTCAGAAATGAGAGGAGCATGAAACGGTCTGAAAAATAGGAGGAGCATGAAGTGGCATTGAAAAACATGAAGAGCTTGAAAAGGTGTGAAAAATATGAAGAGCTTCAAAAGGTGTCAAAAATAGGAGGAGCATGAAGCGGTATGAAAAATAGGAGGAGCATCAACCGGTGTTGAAAAACATGAAGAGCCTGAAAAGGTGTGAAAAATATGAAGAGTTTGAAAATGTGTCAAAAATATGAGGAGCAGGAAACGGTCTGAAAAATAGGAGCATGAAGTGGTGTTGAAAAACATGAAGAGCCTGACAAGCTGTAAAAAATATGAAGAGCATCAAAAACTGTCAAAATATGAGGAGCATGAAACGGTGTTCAAAAACATGAAACACCTGAAAAGGTGTGAAATATATGAACAGCTTCAAAAGGTATCAAAAATAGGAGGAGCATGAAGCGGTGTTGAAAAACATGAAGACCCTGAAAAGGTGTGAAAAATATGAAGAGGTTCAAAAGGTGTCAAAAATATGAGGAGCATGAAACGGTCTGAAAAATACAAGAGCATGAAGCGGTGTTGAAAAACATGAAAAGTCTGAAAAGGTGTGAAAAATATGAAGAGCTTCAAAAGGTGTGAAAAATATGAAGAGCTTCAAAAGGTGATAAAAATGAGATGAGCATGAATCGGTCTGAAAAATAGGAGGAGCATGAAGCGGTGTTGGAAATCATGAAGAGTATGAAAAGGTGTGAAAAATATGAAGAGCTTCAAAAGGTGTCAAAAATATGAGAAGCATGAAACCGTCTGAAATATAGGAGGAGCATGAAGCGGTGTTGAAAAACATGAAGAGCCTGAAAAGGTGGATAAAATATGAAGAGCTTCAAACGGTGTGAAAAATAGGAGGAGCATGAAACGGGCTGAAAAATAGCAGGAGCATGAAGCGGTGTTCAAAAACATGAAGAGCCTGAAAAGGTGTGAAAAATATGAAGAGCTTCAAAAGGTGTGAAAAATAGGAGGAGCATGAAATGGTCTGAAATATAGGAGGAGCATGAAACGGTCTGAAAAATAGGAGGAGCATGAAACGGTGTTGAAAAACATGAAGAGCCTGAAAAGGTGTGAAAATATGAAGAGCTTCAAAAGGTTTCAAAAGTATGAGGAGCATGAAACGGTCTCAAAAATAGGAGGAGCATGAAGCATTGTTGAAAAACATGAAGAGCCTGAAAAGGTGTGAAAAATATGAAGAGCTTCAAAATGTGTCAAAAATATGAGGAGCATGAAACAGTCTGAAAAATAGGAGGAGCACGAAACTGTCTGAAAATAGGAGGAGGATGAAACGGTGTTGAAAAACATGAAGAGCCTGAAAACGTGTGAAAAATAGGAGGAACTTGAAAAGGTTTCAAAAATATGAGGAGTATGGAACAGTCTGAAAAATAGGATGAGCAAGAAACGGTTTTTAAAAAGATGAACAGCAAGGAAAGGTGTGAAATATATGTAGAGGTTCAAAATTTGTCAAATTTATGAGAAGCATTAAACGGTCTGAAAAATAAGAGGGGAATGAAACGGTCTGAAAAATAGGAGGAGCATGAAACGGTGTTGAAAAACATGAAGAGCCTGAAAAGGTGTGAAAATATGAAGAGCGTCAAAACGTTTCAAAAGTATGAGAAGCATGAAACGGTCTGAAAAATAGGAGGAGCATGAAGCGATGTTGAAAAACCTGAAGAGCCTGAAAAGGTGTGAAAATATGAAGAGCTCCAAAAGTTGTCAAAAATATGAGGAGCATGAAACAGTCTGAAAAATAGAATGAGCATGAAACGGTTTTTGAAAAGATGAACAGCAAGGAAAGGTGTGAAATATATGTAGAGGTTCAAAATTTGTCAAAATTATGAGAAGCATTAAACGGTCTGAAAAATAGGAGGGGCATGAAGCGGTGTTTAAAAATATTAAGAGCCTGAAAAGGTGTGAAAAATATGTAGAGCTTCAAAAGGTGTCAAAAACATGAGGAGCATGAAACGGTCTGAAAAATAAAAGGAGCATGAAGCGGTGGTCAAAACATGAAGAGCCTGAAAAGGTGTGAAAAATATGTAGAGCTTCAAAAGGTGTCAAAAACATGAGGAGCATGAAACGGTCTGAAAAATAAAAGGAGCATGAAGCGGTGGTCAAAACATGAAGAGCCTGAAAAGGTGTGAAATATATGAAGAGCTTCAAAAGGTGTTTAAAATAAGAGGAGCATGCAACGGTCTGAAAAATAGCAGAGCAAGAAACTGTGTTTAAAAACATGAAGATCCTGAAAATGTTTGAAAAATATGAAGATTTTCAAAAGTTGTCAAAAATATGAGGAGCATGAAACGGTCTGAAAAATAGGAGAAGCATGAAGTGGTGATGAAAAACATGAAGAGCCTGTAAATGTGTGAAAAATATGAAGTGTTTGAAAAGATGTGAAATAAATGAGGATCATTAAACGGTCTGAAAAATAGGAGGAGCATGAAACGGTGTTCAAATACATGAAGAGCCTGAAAAGGTGTGAAAAATATGAAGAGCTTCAATGGGTGTGAAATACATGAGGAGCATTAAAAGGTCTGAAAAATAGGAGGAGCATGATGCTGTGTTCAAAAACTTGAAGAGCCTGATAAGTTGTGAAAAATATGAAGAGCTTCAAAAGGTGTGAAAAATATTAGGAGCATGAAACGGTCTGAAAAATAGGAGGAGCATGAAACGGTGATCAAAAACATGAAGAGCCTGAAAAGGTATGAAAAATATGGAGAGCTTCAAAGAGTGTGAAATACATGAGGAGCATGAAACGGTCTGAAAAAAAAGGAGGAGCCTGAAGCAGGGCTCAAAAACATGACGAGCCTGAAAAGGTGTGAAAAATATGAATAGCTTCAAAAGTTGTCAAAAATATGAGGAGCATGAAACGGTCTGAAAAATAGGAGGAGCATGAAACGGTGTTCAAAAACATGAAGAGCCTGAAAAGCCATGAAAAATATGAAGAGCTTCAAAAGGTGTGAAAAATATGAAGAGTTTCAAAAGCAGTGAATTACATTAGGAGCATGAAACGGACTGAAAAACAGGAGAAGGATGAAGCGGTGTTCAAAAACATGAAGAGCCTGAAAAGGTGTGAAATATATGAAGAGATTCAAAAGATGTCAAAAATATGAGGAGCATGAAATGCTCTGAAATATAGGAGGATCATGAAGCGGTGTTGAAAAACATGAAGAACCTGAAAAGGTGTGAAAAATATGAAGAGCTTCAAAAGGTGTCAAAATTATGAAGAGCTTCAAAGGTGTCTAAAATATGAGGAGCATGAAACGTTCTGAAAAATAAGAGGAGCATGAAGTGGCATTGAAAAACATGAAGAGACTGAAAAGGTGTGAAATATATGAAGAGCTTCAAAAGGTGTCAAAATTTTGAAGAGCTTCAAAGGTGTCAAAAATATGAGGAGCATGAAACGGTATGAAAAATTGGAGGAGCATGAACCGGTGTTGAAAAACATGAAGAGCCTGAAAAGGTGTGAAAAATATGAAGAGTTTGAAAATGTGTCAAAAATATGAGGAGCAGGAAACGGTCTGAAATATAGGAGGAGCATGAAGTGGTGTTTAAAAACATGAAGAGCCTGAAAAGCTGTGAAAAATATGAAGAGCATCAAAACCTGTCAAAATATGAGGAGCATGAAACGGTGTTCAAAAACATGAAACGCCTGAAAAGGTGTGGAATATATGAACAGCTTCAAAAGGTGTCAAAAATAGGAGGAGCATGAAGCGGTGTAGAAAAACATGAAGACCCTGAAAAGGTGTGAAAAATATGAAGAGCTTCAAATCGTGTCAAAAATATGAGGAGCATGAAACGGTCTGAAAATTGGAGGAGCATGAAGCAGTGTTGAAAAACATGAAGAGCCTGAAAAGCTGTGACATATATGAAGAGCTTCAAAAGGTGTCAAATATATGAGGAGCATGAAACGGTTTGAAAAATAGGAGGAGCATGAAGCGGTGTTGAAACACATGAAGAGCCTGAAAAGGTGTGAAAAATATGAAGAGCTTCAAAAGGTGTCAAATATATGAGGAGCATGAAACGGTCTGAAAAATAGCAAGAGCCTGAAGTGGTATTCAAAAACATGAAGATCCTGAAAAGTTGTGAAAAACATGAAGAGCTTCAAATGGTGTGAAAAATACGAGGAGCATTAAACGGTTTGAAATATAGGAGGAGCATAAAACGGTGTTCAAAAACATGAAGAGCCTGAAAACGTTTGAAAAATATGAAGATCTACAAAAGGTGCGGAAAATATGAAGAGCTTCAAAATGTGTCAAAAATAAGAGGAGCATGAAACGGTCTGAAAAATAGGAGGAGCATGAAGTGGTGTTGAAAAACATGAAGAGCCTGAAAATGTGTGAAATCTATGAAGAGCTTCAAAAGGTGTCAGAAATGAGAGGAGCATGAAACGGTCTGAAAAATAGGAGGAGCATGAAGTGGCATTGAAAAACATGAAGAGCTTGAAAAGGTGTGAAAAATATGAAGAGCTTCAAAAGGTGTCAAAAATAGGAGGAGCATGAAGCGGTATGAAAAATAGGAGGAGCATCAACCGGTGTTGAAAAACATGAAGAGCCTGAAAAGGTGTGAAAAATATGAAGAGTTTGAAAATGTGTCAAAAATATGAGGAGCAGGAAACGGTCTGAAAAATAGGAGCATGAAGTGGTGTTGAAAAACATGAAGAGCCTGACAAGCTGTAAAAAATATGAAGAGCATCAAAAACTGTCAAAATATGAGGAGCATGAAACGGTGTTCAAAAACATGAAACACCTGAAAAGGTGTGAAATATATGAACAGCTTCAAAAGGTATCAAAAATAGGAGGAGCATGAAGCGGTGTTGAAAAACATGAAGACCCTGAAAAGGTGTGAAAAATATGAAGAGGTTCAAAAGGTGTCAAAAATATGAGGAGCATGAAACGGTCTGAAAAATACAAGAGCATGAAGCGGTGTTGAAAAACATGAAAAGTCTGAAAAGGTGTGAAAAATATGAAGAGCTTCAAAAGGTGTGAAAAATATGAAGAGCTTCAAAAGGTGATAAAAATGAGATGAGCATGAATCGGTCTGAAAAATAGGAGGAGCATGAAGCGGTGTTGGAAATCATGAAGAGTATGAAAAGGTGTGAAAAATATGAAGAGCTTCAAAAGGTGTCAAAAATATGAGAAGCATGAAACGGTCTGAAATATAGGAGGAGCATGAAGCGGTGTTGAAAAACATGAAGAGCCTGAAAAGGTGGATAAAATATGAAGAGCTTCAAACGGTGTGAAAAATAGGAGGAGCATGAAACGGGCTGAAAAATAGCAGGAGCATGAAGCGGTGTTCAAAAACATGAAGAGCCTGAAAAGGTGTGAAAAATATGAAGAGCTTCAAAAGGTGTGAAAAATAGGAGGAGCATGAAATGGTCTGAAATATAGGAGGAGCATGAAACGGTCTGAAAAATAGGAGGAGCATGAAACGGTGTTGAAAAACATGAAGAGCCTGAAAAGGTGTGAAAATATGAAGAGCTTCAAAAGGTTTCAAAAGTATGAGGAGCATGAAACGGTCTCAAAAATAGGAGGAGCATGAAGCATTGTTGAAAAACATGAAGAGCCTGAAAAGGTGTGAAAAATATGAAGAGCTTCAAAATGTGTCAAAAATATGAGGAGCATGAAACAGTCTGAAAAATAGGAGGAGCACGAAACTGTCTGAAAATAGGAGGAGGATGAAACGGTGTTGAAAAACATGAAGAGCCTGAAAACGTGTGAAAAATAGGAGGAACTTGAAAAGGTTTCAAAAATATGAGGAGTATGGAACAGTCTGAAAAATAGGATGAGCAAGAAAAGGTTTTTAAAAAGATGAACAGCAAGGAAAGGTGTGAAATATATGTAGAGGTTCAAAATTTGTCAAATTTATGAGAAGCATTAAACGGTCTGAAAAATAAGAGGGGAATGAAACGGTCTGAAAAATAGGAGGAGCATGAAACGGTGTTGAAAAACATGAAGAGCCTGAAAAGGTGTGAAAATATGAAGAGCGTCAAAACGTTTCAAAAGTATGAGAAGCATGAAACGGTCTGAAAAATAGGAGGAGCATGAAGCGATGTTGAAAAACATGAAGAGCCTGAAAAGGTGTGAAAATATGAAGAGCTCCAAAAGTTGTCAAAAATATGAGGAGCATGAAACAGTCTGAAAAATAGAATGAGCATGAAACGGTTTTTGAAAAGATGAACAGCAAGGAAAGGTGTGAAATATATGTAGAGGTTCAAAATTTGTCAAAATTATGAGAAGCATTAAACGGTCTGAAAAATAGGAGGGGCATGAAGCGGTGTTTAAAAATATTAAGAGCCTGAAAAGGTGTGAAAAATATGTAGAGCTTCAAAAGGTGTCAAAAACATGAGGAGCATGAAACGGTCTGAAAAATAAAAGGAGCATGAAGCGGTGGTCAAAACATGAAGAGCCTGAAAAGGTGTGAAAAATATGTAGAGCTTCAAAAGGTGTCAAAAACATGAGGAGCATGAAACGGTCTGAAAAATAAAAGGAGCATGAAGCGGTGGTCAAAACATGAAGAGCCTGAAAAGGTGTGAAATATATGAAGAGCTTCAAAAGGTGTTTAAAATAAGAGGAGCATGCAACGGTCTGAAAAATAGCAGAGCAAGAAACTGTGTTTAAAAACATGAAGATCCTGAAAATGTTTGAAAAATATGAAGATTTTCAAAAGTTGTCAAAAATATGAGGAGCATGAAACGGTCTGAAAAATAGGAGAAGCATGAAGTGGTGATGAAAAACATGAAGAGCCTGTAAATGTGTGAAAAATATGAAGTGTTTGAAAAGATGTGAAATAAATGAGGATCATTAAACGGTCTGAAAAATAGGAGGAGCATGAAACGGTGTTCAAATACATGAAGAGCCTGAAAAGGTGTGAAAAATATGAAGAGCTTCAATGGGTGTGAAATACATGAGGAGCATTAAAAGGTCTGAAAAATAGGAGGAGCATGATGCTGTGTTCAAAAACTTGAAGAGCCTGATAAGTTGTGAAAAATATGAAGAGCTTCAAAAGGTGTGAAAAATATTAGGAGCATGAAACGGTCTGAAAAATAGGAGGAGCATGAAACGGTGATCAAAAACATGAAGAGCCTGAAAAGGTATGAAAAATATGGAGAGCTTCAAAGAGTGTGAAATACATGAGGAGCATGAAACGGTCTGAAAAAAAAGGAGGAGCCTGAAGCAGGGCTCAAAAACATGACGAGCCTGAAAAGGTGTGAAAAATATGAATAGCTTCAAAAGTTGTCAAAAATATGAGGAGCATGAAACGGTCTGAAAAATAGGAGGAGCATGAAACGGTGTTCAAAAACATGAAGAGCCTGAAAAGCCATGAAAAATATGAAGAGCTTCAAAAGGTGTGAAAAATATGAAGAGTTTCAAAAGCAGTGAATTACATTAGGAGCATGAAACGGACTGAAAAACAGGAGAAGGATGAAGCGGTGTTCAAAAACATGAAGAGCCTGAAAAGGTGTGAAATATATGAAGAGATTCAAAAGATGTCAAAAATATGAGGAGCATGAAATGCTCTGAAATATAGGAGGATCATGAAGCGGTGTTGAAAAACATGAAGAACCTGAAAAGGTGTGAAAAATATGAAGAGCTTCAAAAGGTGTCAAAATTATGAAGAGCTTCAAAGGTGTCTAAAATATGAGGAGCATGAAACGTTCTGAAAAATAAGAGGAGCATGAAGTGGCATTGAAAAACATGAAGAGACTGAAAAGGTGTGAAATATATGAAGAGCTTCAAAAGGTGTCAAAATTTTGAAGAGCTTCAAAGGTGTCAAAAATATGAGGAGCATGAAACGGTATGAAAAATTGGAGGAGCATGAACCGGTGTTGAAAAACATGAAGAGCCTGAAAAGGTGTGAAAAATATGAAGAGTTTGAAAATGTGTCAAAAATATGAGGAGCAGGAAACGGTCTGAAATATAGGAGGAGCATGAAGTGGTGTTTAAAAACATGAAGAGCCTGAAAAGCTGTGAAAAATATGAAGAGCATCAAAACCTGTCAAAATATGAGGAGCATGAAACGGTGTTCAAAAACATGAAACGCCTGAAAAGGTGTGGAATATATGAACAGCTTCAAAAGGTGTCAAAAATAGGAGGAGCATGAAGCGGTGTAGAAAAACATGAAGACCCTGAAAAGGTGTGAAAAATATGAAGAGCTTCAAATCGTGTCAAAAATATGAGGAGCATGAAACGGTCTGAAAATTGGAGGAGCATGAAGCAGTGTTGAAAAACATGAAGAGCCTGAAAAGCTGTGACATATATGAAGAGCTTCAAAAGGTGTCAAATATATGAGGAGCATGAAACGGTTTGAAAAATAGGAGGAGCATGAAGCGGTGTTGAAACACATGAAGAGCCTGAAAAGGTGTGAAAAATATGAAGAGCTTCAAAAGGTGTCAAATATATGAGGAGCATGAAACGGTCTGAAAAATAGCAAGAGCCTGAAGTGGTATTCAAAAACATGAAGATCCTGAAAAGTTGTGAAAAACATGAAGAGCTTCAAATGGTGTGAAAAATACGAGGAGCATTAAACGGTTTGAAATATAGGAGGAGCATAAAACGGTGTTCAAAAACATGAAGAGCCTGAAAACGTTTGAAAAATATGAAGATCTACAAAAGGTGCGGAAAATATGAAGAGCTTCAAAATGTGTCAAAAATAAGAGGAGCATGAAACGGTCTGAAAAATAGGAGGAGCATGAAGTGGTGTTGAAAAACATGAAGAGCCTGAAAATGTGTGAAATCTATGAAGAGCTTCAAAAGGTGTCAGAAATGAGAGGAGCATGAAACGGTCTGAAAAATAGGAGGAGCATGAAACGGTGTTCAAAAACATGAAGAGCCTGAAAAGCCATGAAAAATATGAAGAGCTTCAAAAGGTGTGAAAAATATGAAGAGTTTCAAAAGCAGTGAATTACATTAGGAGCATGAAACGGACTGAAAAACAGGAGAAGGATGAAGCGGTGTTCAAAAACATGAAGAGCCTGAAAAGGTGTGAAATATATGAAGAGATTCAAAAGATGTCAAAAATATGAGGAGCATGAAATGCTCTGAAATATAGGAGGATCATGAAGCGGTGTTGAAAAACATGAAGAACCTGAAAAGGTGTGAAAAATATGAAGAGCTTCAAAAGGTGTCAAAATTATGAAGAGCTTCAAAGGTGTCTAAAATATGAGGAGCATGAAACGTTCTGAAAAATAAGAGGAGCATGAAGTGGCATTGAAAAACATGAAGAGACTGAAAAGGTGTGAAATATATGAAGAGCTTCAAAAGGTGTCAAAATTTTGAAGAGCTTCAAAGGTGTCAAAAATATGAGGAGCATGAAACGGTATGAAAAATTGGAGGAGCATGAACCGGTGTTGAAAAACATGAAGAGCCTGAAAAGGTGTGAAAAATATGAAGAGTTTGAAAATGTGTCAAAAATATGAGGAGCAGGAAACGGTCTGAAATATAGGAGGAGCATGAAGTGGTGTTTAAAAACATGAAGAGCCTGAAAAGCTGTGAAAAATATGAAGAGCATCAAAACCTGTCAAAATATGAGGAGCATGAAACGGTGTTCAAAAACATGAAACGCCTGAAAAGGTGTGGAATATATGAACAGCTTCAAAAGGTGTCAAAAATAGGAGGAGCATGAAGCGGTGTAGAAAAACATGAAGACCCTGAAAAGGTGTGAAAAATATGAAGAGCTTCAAATCGTGTCAAAAATATGAGGAGCATGAAACGGTCTGAAAATTGGAGGAGCATGAAGCAGTGTTGAAAAACATGAAGAGCCTGAAAAGCTGTGACATATATGAAGAGCTTCAAAAGGTGTCAAATATATGAGGAGCATGAAACGGTTTGAAAAATACGAGGAGCATGAAGCGGTGTTGAAACACATGAAGAGCCTGAAAAGGTGTGAAAAATATGAAGAGCTTCAAAAGGTGTCAAATATATGAGGAGCATGAAACGGTCTGAAAAATAGCAAGAGCCTGAAGTGGTATTCAAAAACATGAAGATCCTGAAAAGTTGTGAAAAACATGAAGAGCTTCAAATGGTGTGAAAAATACGAGGAGCATTAAACGGTTTGAAATATAGGAGGAGCATAAAACGGTGTTCAAAAACATGAAGAGCCTGAAAACGTTTGAAAAATATGAAGATCTACAAAAGGTGCGGAAAATATGAAGAGCTTCAAAATGTGTCAAAAATAAGAGGAGCATGAAACGGTCTGAAAAATAGGAGGAGCATGAAGTGGTGTTGAAAAACATGAAGAGCCTGAAAATGTGTGAAATCTATGAAGAGCTTCAAAAGGTGTCAGAAATGAGAGGAGCATGAAACGGTCTGAAAAATAGGAGGAGCATGAAGTGGCATTGAAAAACATGAAGAGCTTGAAAAGGTGTGAAAAATATGAAGAGCTTCAAAAGGTGTCAAAAATAGGAGGAGCATGAAGCGGTATGAAAAATAGGAGGAGCATCAACCGGTGTTGAAAAACATGAAGAGCCTGAAAAGGTGTGAAAAATATGAAGAGTTTGAAAATGTGTCAAAAATATGAGGAGCAGGAAACGGTCTGAAAAATAGGAGCATGAAGTGGTGTTGAAAAACATGAAGAGCCTGACAAGCTGTAAAAAATATGAAGAGCATCAAAAACTGTCAAAATATGAGGAGCATGAAACGGTGTTCAAAAACATGAAACACCTGAAAAGGTGTGAAATATATGAACAGCTTCAAAAGGTATCAAAAATAGGAGGAGCATGAAGCGGTGTTGAAAAACATGAAGACCCTGAAAAGGTGTGAAAAATATGAAGAGGTTCAAAAGGTGTCAAAAATATGAGGAGCATGAAACGGTCTGAAAAATACAAGAGCATGAAGCGGTGTTGAAAAACATGAAAAGTCTGAAAAGGTGTGAAAAATATGAAGAGCTTCAAAAGGTGTGAAAAATATGAAGAGCTTCAAAAGGTGATAAAAATGAGATGAGCATGAATCGGTCTGAAAAATAGGAGGAGCATGAAGCGGTGTTGGAAATCATGAAGAGTATGAAAAGGTGTGAAAAATATGAAGAGCTTCAAAAGGTGTCAAAAATATGAGAAGCATGAAACCGTCTGAAATATAGGAGGAGCATGAAGCGGTGTTGAAAAACATGAAGAGCCTGAAAAGGTGGATAAAATATGAAGAGCTTCAAACGGTGTGAAAAATAGGAGGAGCATGAAACGGGCTGAAAAATAGCAGGAGCATGAAGCGGTGTTCAAAAACATGAAGAGCCTGAAAAGGTGTGAAAAATATGAAGAGCTTCAAAAGGTGTGAAAAATAGGAGGAGCATGAAATGGTCTGAAATATAGGAGGAGCATGAAACGGTCTGAAAAATAGGAGGAGCATGAAACGGTGTTGAAAAACATGAAGAGCCTGAAAAGGTGTGAAAATATGAAGAGCTTCAAAAGGTTTCAAAAGTATGAGGAGCATGAAACGGTCTCAAAAATAGGAGGAGCATGAAGCATTGTTGAAAAACATGAAGAGCCTGAAAAGGTGTGAAAAATATGAAGAGCTTCAAAATGTGTCAAAAATATGAGGAGCATGAAACAGTCTGAAAAATAGGAGGAGCACGAAACTGTCTGAAAATAGGAGGAGGATGAAACGGTGTTGAAAAACATGAAGAGCCTGAAAACGTGTGAAAAATAGGAGGAACTTGAAAAGGTTTCAAAAATATGAGGAGTATGGAACAGTCTGAAAAATAGGATGAGCAAGAAACGGTTTTTAAAAAGATGAACAGCAAGGAAAGGTGTGAAATATATGTAGAGGTTCAAAATTTGTCAAATTTATGAGAAGCATTAAACGGTCTGAAAAATAAGAGGGGAATGAAACGGTCTGAAAAATAGGAGGAGCATGAAACGGTGTTGAAAAACATGAAGAGCCTGAAAAGGTGTGAAAATATGAAGAGCGTCAAAACGTTTCAAAAGTATGAGAAGCATGAAACGGTCTGAAAAATAGGAGGAGCATGAAGCGATGTTGAAAAACCTGAAGAGCCTGAAAAGGTGTGAAAATATGAAGAGCTCCAAAAGTTGTCAAAAATATGAGGAGCATGAAACAGTCTGAAAAATAGAATGAGCATGAAACGGTTTTTGAAAAGATGAACAGCAAGGAAAGGTGTGAAATATATGTAGAGGTTCAAAATTTGTCAAAATTATGAGAAGCATTAAACGGTCTGAAAAATAGGAGGGGCATGAAGCGGTGTTTAAAAATATTAAGAGCCTGAAAAGGTGTGAAAAATATGTAGAGCTTCAAAAGGTGTCAAAAACATGAGGAGCATGAAACGGTCTGAAAAATAAAAGGAGCATGAAGCGGTGGTCAAAACATGAAGAGCCTGAAAAGGTGTGAAAAATATGTAGAGCTTCAAAAGGTGTCAAAAACATGAGGAGCATGAAACGGTCTGAAAAATAAAAGGAGCATGAAGCGGTGGTCAAAACATGAAGAGCCTGAAAAGGTGTGAAATATATGAAGAGCTTCAAAAGGTGTTTAAAATAAGAGGAGCATGCAACGGTCTGAAAAATAGCAGAGCAAGAAACTGTGTTTAAAAACATGAAGATCCTGAAAATGTTTGAAAAATATGAAGATTTTCAAAAGTTGTCAAAAATATGAGGAGCATGAAACGGTCTGAAAAATAGGAGAAGCATGAAGTGGTGATGAAAAACATGAAGAGCCTGTAAATGTGTGAAAAATATGAAGTGTTTGAAAAGATGTGAAATAAATGAGGATCATTAAACGGTCTGAAAAATAGGAGGAGCATGAAACGGTGTTCAAATACATGAAGAGCCTGAAAAGGTGTGAAAAATATGAAGAGCTTCAATGGGTGTGAAATACATGAGGAGCATTAAAAGGTCTGAAAAATAGGAGGAGCATGATGCTGTGTTCAAAAACTTGAAGAGCCTGATAAGTTGTGAAAAATATGAAGAGCTTCAAAAGGTGTGAAAAATATTAGGAGCATGAAACGGTCTGAAAAATAGGAGGAGCATGAAACGGTGATCAAAAACATGAAGAGCCTGAAAAGGTATGAAAAATATGGAGAGCTTCAAAGAGTGTGAAATACATGAGGAGCATGAAACGGTCTGAAAAAAAAGGAGGAGCCTGAAGCAGGGCTCAAAAACATGACGAGCCTGAAAAGGTGTGAAAAATATGAATAGCTTCAAAAGTTGTCAAAAATATGAGGAGCATGAAACGGTCTGAAAAATAGGAGGAGCATGAAACGGTGTTCAAAAACATGAAGAGCCTGAAAACGTGTGAAAAACCTGAAGAGCCTGAAAAGGTGTGAAACGTATGAAGAGCTTCAAAAGGTGTGAATACATGAGGAGCATGAAACGGTCTGAAAAAAATGAGGAGCATGAAGCGGTGTTGAAAAACATGAAGAGCCTGAAAAGATGTGAAAGATATGAAGCGCTTCAAAATGTGTCAAAAATATGAGGAGCATGAAATGCTCTGAAATATAGGAGGATCATGAAGCGGTGTTGAAAAACATGAAGAACCTGAAAAGGTGTGAAAAATATGAAGAGCTTCAAAAGGTGTCAAAATTATGAAGAGCTTCAAAGGTGTCTAAAATATGAGGAGCATGAAACGTTCTGAAAATAGGAGGAGCATGAAGTGGCATTGAAAAACAAGAAGAGACTGAAAAGGTGTGAAATATATGAAGAGCTTCAAAAGGTGTCAAAATTTTGAAGAGCTTCAAAGGTGTCAAAAATATGAGGAGCATGAAACGGTATGAAAAATTCGAGGAGCATGAACCGGTGTTGAAAAACATGAAGAGCCTGAAAAGGTGTGTAAAATATGAAGAGTTTGAAAATGTGTCAAAAATATGAGGAGCAGGAAATGGTCTGAAAAATAGGAGGAGCATGAAACGGTGTTCAAAAAAATGAAGAGCCTGAAAAGGTGTGAAAAATATGAAGAGCTTCAAAAGTTGTGAAATACATGAGGAGCATGAAACGGTCTGAAAAATAGGAGGAGCATGAAGCTGTGTTCAAAAACATGAAGAGACTGAAAAGGTGTGAAAAATATGAAGAGCTTCAAAAGTTGTGAAATATATGAGGAGCATGAAACGGTCTGAAAAATAGGAGGAGCATGAAGCTGTGTTCAAAAACATGAAGAGCCTGAAAAGGTGTGAAAAATATGAAGAGCTTCAAAAGGTGTGAAAAATAGGAGGAGCATGAAATGGTCTGAAATATAGGAGGAGCATGAAACGTTCTGAAAAATAGGAGGAGCATGAAGTGGCATTGAAAAACATGAAGAGACTGAAAAGGTGTGAAATATATGAAGAGCTTCAAAAGGTGTCAAAATTTTGAAAAGCTTCAAAGGTGTCAAAAATATGAGGAGCATGAAACGGTATGAAAAATTGGAGGAGCATGAACCGGTGTTGAAAAACATGAAGAGCCTGAAAAGGTGTGAAAAATATGAAGAGTTTGAAAATGTGTCAAAAATATGAGGAGCAGGAAACGGTCTGAAATATAGGAGGAGCATGAAGTGGTGTTTAAAAACATGAAGAGCCTGAAAAGCTGTGAAAAATATGAAGAGCATCAAAACCTGTCAAAATATGAGGAGCATGAAACGGTGTTCAAAAACATGAAACGCCTGAAAAGGTGTGGAATATATGAACAGCTTCAAAAGGTGTCAAAAATAGGAGGAGCATGAAGCGGTGTAGAAAAACATGAAGACCCTGAAAAGGTGTGAAAAATATGAAGAGCTTCAAATCGTGTCAAAATATGAGGAGCATGAAACGGTCTGAAAATTGGAGGAGCATGAAGCAGTGTTGAAAAACATGAAGAGCCTGAAAAGCTGTGACATATATGAAGAGCTTCAAAAGGTGTCAAATATATGAGGAGCATGAAACGGTTTGAAAAATAGGAGGAGCATGAAGCGGTGTTGAAACACATGAAGAGCCTGAAAAGGTGTGAAAAATATGAAGAGCTTCAAAAGGTGTCAAATATATGAGGAGCATGAAACGGTCTGAAAAATAGCAAGAGCCTGAAGTGGTATTCAAAAACATGAAGATCCTGAAAAGTTGTGAAAAACATGAAGAGCTTCAAATGGTGTGAAAAATACGAGGAGCATTAAACGGTTTGAAATATAGGAGGAGCATAAAACGGTGTTCAAAAACATGAAGAGCCTGAAAACGTTTGAAAAATATGAAGATCTACAAAAGGTGCGGAAAATATGAAGAGCTTCAAAATGTGTCAAAAATAAGAGGAGCATGAAACGGTCTGAAAAATAGGAGGAGCATGAAGTGGTGTTGAAAAACATGAAGAGCCTGAAAATGTGTGAAATCTATGAAGAGCTTCAAAAGGTGTCAGAAATGAGAGGAGCATGAAACGGTCTGAAAAATAGGAGGAGCATGAAGTGGCATTGAAAAACATGAAGAGCTTCAAAAGGTGTGAAAAATATGAAGAGCTTCAAAAGGTGTCAAAAATAGGAGGAGCATGAAGCGGTATGAAAAATAGGAGGAGCATCAACCGGTGTTGAAAAACATGAAGAGCCTGAAAAGGTGTGAAAAATATGAAGAGTTTGAAAATGTGTCAAAAATATGAGGAGCAGGAAACGGTCTGAAAAATAGGAGCATGAAGTGGTGTTGAAAAACATGAAGAGCCTGACAAGCTGTGAAAAATATGAAGAGCATCAAAAACTGTCAAAATATGAGGAGCATGAAACGGTGTTCAAAAACATGAAACACCTGAAAAGGTGTGAAATATATGAACAGCTTCAAAAGGTATCAAAAATAGGAGGAGCATGAAGCGGTGTTGAAAAACATGAAGACCCTGAAAAGGTGTGAAAAATATGAAGAGCTTCAAAAGGTGTCAAAAATATGAGGAGCATGAAACGGTCTGAAAAATACAAGAGCATGAAGCGGTGTTGAAAAACATGAAAAGTCTGAAAAGGTGTGAAAAATATGAAGAGCTTCAAAAGGTGTGAAAAATATGAAGAGCTTCAAAAGGTGATAAAAATGAGATGAGCATGAATCGGTCTGAAAAATAGGAGGAGCATGAAGCGGTGTTGGAAATCATGAAGAGTATGAAAAGGTGTGAAAAATATGAAGAGCTTCAAAAGGTGTCAAAAATATGAGAAGCATGAAACGGTCTGAAATATAGGAGGAGCATGAAGCGGTGTTGAAAAACATGAAGAGCCTGAAAAGGTGGATAAAATATGAAGAGCTTCAAACGGTGTGAAAAATAGGAGGAGCATGAAACGGGCTGAAAAATAGCAGGAGCATGAAGCGGTGTTCAAAAACATGAAGAGCCTGAAAAGGTGTGAAAAATATGAAGAGCTTCAAAAGGTGTGAAAAATAGGAGGAGCATGAAATGGTCTGAAATATAGGAGGAGCATGAAACGGTCTGAAAAATAGGAGGAGCATGAAACGGTGTTGAAAAACATGAAGAGCCTGAAAAGGTGTGAAAATATGAAGAGCTTCAAAAGGTTTCAAAAGTATGAGGAGCATGAAACGGTCTCAAAAATAGGAGGAGCATGAAGCATTGTTGAAAAACATGAAGAGCCTGAAAAGGTGTGAAAAATATGAAGAGCTTCAAAATGTGTCAAAAATATGAGGAGCATGAAACAGTCTGAAAAATAGGAGGAGCACGAAACTGTCTGAAAATAGGAGGAGGATGAAACGGTGTTGAAAAACATGAAGAGCCTGAAAACGTGTGAAAAATAGGAGGAACTTGAAAAGGTTTCAAAAATATGAGGAGTATGGAACAGTCTGAAAAATAGGATGAGCAAGAAACGGTTTTTAAAAAGATGAACAGCAAGGAAAGGTGTGAAATATATGTAGAGGTTCAAAATTTGTCAAATTTATGAGAAGCATTAAACGGTCTGAAAAATAAGAGGGGAATGAAACGGTCTGAAAAATAGGAGGAGCATGAAACGGTGTTGAAAAACATGAAGAGCCTGAAAAGGTGTGAAAATATGAAGAGCGTCAAAACGTTTCAAAAGTATGAGAAGCATGAAACGGTCTGAAAAATAGGAGGAGCATGAAGCGATGTTGAAAAACATGAAGAGCCTGAAAAGGTGTGAAAATATGAAGAGCTCCAAAAGTTGTCAAAAATATGAGGAGCATGAAACAGTCTGAAAAATAGAATGAGCATGAAACGGTTTTTGAAAAGATGAACAGCAAGGAAAGGTGTGAAATATATGTAGAGGTTCAAAATTTATCAAAATTATGAGAAGCATTAAACGGTCTGAAAAATAGGAGGGGCATGAAGCGGTGTTTAAAAACATTAAGAGCCTGAAAAGGTGTGAAAAATATGAAGAGCTTCAAAAGGTGTAAAATATATGAGGAGCATGAAATGGTCTGAAAAATAGGAGGAGCATGAAGCGGTGGTCAAAACATGAAGAGCCTGAAAAGGTGTGAAAAATATGTAGAGCTTCAAAAGGTGTCAAAAACATGAGGAGCATGAAACGGTCTGAAAAATAAAAGGAGCATGAAGCGGTGGTCAAAACATGAAGAGCCTGAAAAGGTGTGAAATATATGAAGAGCTTCAAAAGGTGTTTAAAATAAGAGGAGCATGCAACGGTCTGAAAAATAGCAGAGCAAGAAACTGTGTTTAAAAACATGAAGATCCTGAAAATGTTTGAAAAATATGAAGATTTTCAAAAGTTGTCAAAAATATGAGGAGCATGAAACGGTCTGAAAAATAGGAGAAGCATGAAGTGGTGATGAAAAACATGAAGAGCCTGTAAATGTGTGAAAAATATGAAGTGTTTGAAAAGATGTGAAATAAATGAGGATCATTAAACGGTCTGAAAAATAGGAGGAGCATGAAACGGTGTTCAAATACATGAAGAGCCTGAAAAGGTGTGAAAAATATGAAGAGCTTCAATGGGTGTGAAATACATGAGGAGCATTAAAAGGTCTGAAAAATAGGAGGAGCATGATGCTGTGTTCAAAAACTTGAAGAGCCTGATAAGTTGTGAAAAATATGAAGAGCTTCAAAAGGTGTGAAAAATATTAGGAGCATGAAACGGTCTGAAAAATAGGAGGAGCATGAAACGGTGATCAAAAACATGAAGAGCCTGAAAAGGTATGAAAAATATGGAGAGCTTCAAAGAGTGTGAAATACATGAGGAGCATGAAACGGTCTGAAAAAAAAGGAGGAGCCTGAAGCAGGGCTCAAAAACATGACGAGCCTGAAAAGGTGTGAAAAATATGAATAGCTTCAAAAGTTGTCAAAAATATGAGGAGCATGAAACGGTCTGAAAAATAGGAGGAGCATGAAACGGTGTTCAAAAACATGAAGAGCCTGAAAACGTGTGAAAAACCTGAAGAGCCTGAAAAGGTGTGAAACTTATGAAGAGCTTCAAAAGGTGTGAATACATGAGGAGCATGAAACGGTCTGAAAAAAATGAGGAGCATGAAGCGGTGTTGAAAAACATGAAGAGCCTGAAAAGATGTGAAAGATATGAAGCGCTTCAAAATGTGTCAAAAATATGAGGAGCATGAAATGCTCTGAAATATAGGAGGATCATGAAGCGGTGTTGAAAAACATGAAGAACCTGAAAAGGTGTGAAAAATATGAAGAGCTTCAAAAGGTGTCAAAATTATGAAGAGCTTCAAAGGTGTCTAAAATATGAGGAGCATGAAACGTTCTGAAAAATAGGAGGAGCATGAAGTGGCATTGAAAAACATGAAGAGACTGAAAAGGTGTGAAATATATGAAGAGCTTCAAAAGGTGTCAAAATTTTGAAGAGCTTCAAAGGTGTCAAAAATATGAGGAGCATGAAATGGTATGAAAAATTGGAGGAGTATGAACCGGTGTTGAAAAACATGAAGAGCCTGAAAAGGTGTGAAAAATATGAAGAGTTTGAAAATGTGTCAAAAATATGAGGAGCAGGAAACGGTCTGAAATATAGGAGGAGCATGAAGTGGTGTTTAAAAACATGAAGAGCCTGAAAAGCTGTGAAAAATATGAAGAGCATCAAAACCTGTCAAAATATGAGGAGCATGAAACGGTGTTCAAAAACATGAAACGCCTGAAAAGGTGTGGAATATATGAACAGCTTCAAAAGGTGTCAAAAATAGGAGGAGCATGAAGCGGTGTAGAAAAACATGAAGACCCTGAAAAGGTGTGAAAAATATGAAGAGCTTCAAATCGTGTCAAAAATATGAGGAGTATGAAACGGTCTGAAAATTGGAGGAGCATGAAGCAGTGTTGAAAAACATGAAGAGCCTGAAAAGCTGTGACATATATGAAGAGCTTCAAAAGGTGTCAAATATATGAGGAGCATGAAACGGTTTGAAAAATAGGAGGAGCATGAAGCGGTGTTGAAACACATGAAGAGTCTGAAAAGGTGTGAAAAATATGAAGAGCTTCAAAAGGTGTCAAATATATGAGGAGCATGAAACGGTCTGAAAAATAGCAAGAGCCTGAAGTGGTATTCAAAAACATGAAGATCCTGAAAAGTTGTGAAAAACATGAAGAGCTTCAAATGGTGTGAAAATACGAGGAGCATTAAACGGTTTGAAATATAGGAGGAGCATAAAACGGTGTTCAAAAACATGAAGAGCCTGAAAACGTTTGAAAAATATGAAGATCTACAAAAGGTGCGGAAAATATGAAGAGCTTCAAAATGTGTCAAAAATAAGAGGAGCATGAAACGGTCTGAAAAATAGGAGGAGCATGAAGTGGTGTTGAAAAACATGAAGAGCCTGAAAATGTGTGAAATCTATGAAGAGCTTCAAAAGGTGTCAGAAATGAGAGGAGCATGAAACGGTCTGAAAAATAGGAGGAGCATGAAGTGGCATTGAAAAACATGAAGAGCTTGAAAAGGTGTGAAAAATATGAAGAGCTTCAAAAGGTGTCAAAAATAGGAGGAGCATGAAGCGGTATGAAAAATAGGAGGAGCATCAACCGGTGTTGAAAAACATGAAGAGCCTGAAAAGGTGTGAAAAATATGAAGAGTTTGAAAATGTGTCAAAAATATGAGGAGCAGGAAACGGTCTGAAAAATAGGAGCATGAAGTGGTGTTGAAAAACATGAAGAGCCTGACAAGCTGTGAAAAATATGAAGAGCATCAAAAACTGTCAAAATATGAGGAGCATGAAACGGTGTTCAAAAACATGAAACACCTGAAAAGGTGTGAAATATATGAACAGCTTCAAAAGGTATCAAAAATAGGAGGAGCATGAAGCGGTGTTGAAAAACATGAAGACCCTGAAAAGGTGTGAAAAATATGAAGAGGTTCAAAAGGTGTCAAAAATATGAGGAGCATGAAACGGTCTGAAAAATACAAGAGCATGAAGCGGTGTTGAAAAACATGAAAAGTCTGAAAAGGTGTGAAAAATATGAAGAGCTTCAAAAGGTGTGAAAAATATGAAGAGCTTCAAAAGGTGATAAAAATGAGATGAGCATGAATCGGTCTGAAAAATAGGAGGAGCATGAAGCGGTGTTGGAAATCATGAAGAGTATGAAAAGGTGTGAAAAATATGAAGAGCTTCAAAAGGTGTCAAAAATATGAGAAGCATGAAACGGTCTGAAATATAGGAGGAGCATGAAGCGGTGTTGAAAAACATGAAGAGCCTGAAAAGGTGGATAAAATATGAAGAGCTTCAAACGGTGTGAAAAATAGGAGGAGCATGAAACGGGCTGAAAAATAGCAGGAGCATGAAGCGGTGTTCAAAAACATGAAGAGCCTGAAAAGGTGTGAAAAATATGAAGAGCTTCAAAAGGTGTGAAAAATAGGAGGAGCATGAAATGGTCTGAAATATAGGAGGAGCATGAAACGGTCTGAAAAATAGGAGGAGCATGAAACGGTGTTGAAAAACATGAAGAGCCTGAAAAGGTGTGAAAATATGAAGAGCTTCAAAAGGTTTCAAAAGTATGAGGAGCATGAAACGGTCTCAAAAATAGGAGGAGCATGAAGCTTTGTTGAAAAACATGAAGAGCCTGAAAAGGTGTGAAAAATATGAAGAGCTTCAAAATGTGTCAAAAATATGAGGAGCATGAAACAGTCTGAAAAATAGGAGGAGCACGAAACTGTCTGAAAATAGGAGGAGGATGAAACGGTGTTGAAAAACATGAAGAGCCTGAAAACGTGTGAAAAATAGGAGGAACTTGAAAAGGTTTCAAAAATATGAGGAGTATGGAACAGCCTGAAAAATAGGATGAGCAAGAAACGGTTTTTAAAAAGATGAACAGCAAGGAAAGGTGTGAAATATATGTAGAGGTTCAAAATTTGTCAAATTTATGAGAAGCATTAAACGGTCTGAAAAATAAGAGGGGAATGAAACGGTCTGAAAAATAGGAGGAGCATGAAACGGTGTTGAAAAACATGAAGAGCCTGAAAAGGTGTGAAAATATGAAGAGCGTCAAAACGTTTCAAAAGTATGAGAAGCATGAAACGGTCTGAAAAATAGGAGGAGCATGAAGCGATGTTGAAAATCATGAAGAGCCTGAAAAGGTGTGAAAATATGAAGAGCTTCAAAAGTTGTCAAAAATATGAGGAGCCTGAAACAGTCTGAAAAATAGAATGAGCATGAAACGGTTTTTGAAAAGATGAACAGCAAGGAAAGGTGTGAAATATATGTAGAGGTTCAAAATTTGTCAAAATTATGAGAAGCATTAAACGGTCTGAAAAATAGGAGGGGCATGAAGCGGTGTTTAAAAACATTAAGAGCCTGAAAAGGTGTGAAAAATATGAAGAGCTTCAAAAGGTGTAAAATATATGAGGAGCATGAAATGGTCTGAAAAATAGGAGGAGCATGAAGCGGTGGTCAAAACATGAAGAGCCTGAAAAGGTGTGAAAAATATGTAGAGCTTCAAAAGGTGTCAAAAACATGAGGAGCATGAAACGGTCTGAAAAATAAAAGGAGCATGAAGCGGTGGTCAAAACATGAAGAGCCTGAAAAGGTGTGAAATATATGAAGAGCTTCAAAAGGTGTTTAAAATAAGAGGAGCATGCAACGGTCTGAAAAATAGCAGAGCAAGAAACTGTGTTTAAAAACATGAAGATCCTGAAAATGTTTGAAAAATATGAAGATTTTCAAAAGTTGTCAAAAATATGAGGAGCATGAAACGGTCTGAAAAATAGGAGAAGCATGAAGTGGTGATGAAAAACATGAAGAGCCTGTAAATGTGTGAAAAATATGAAGTGTTTGAAAAGATGTGAAATAAATGAGGATAATTAAACGGTCTGAAAAATAGGAGGAGCATGAAACGGTGTTCAAATACATGAAGAGCCTGAAAAGGTGTGAAAAATATGAAGAGCTTCAATGGGTGTGAAATACATGAGGAGCATTAAAATGTCTGAAAAATAGGAGGAGCATGATGCTGTGTTCAAAAACTTGAAGAGCCTGATAAGTTGTGAAAAATATGAAGAGCTTCAAAAGGTGTGAAAAATATTAGGAGCATGAAACGGTCTGAAAAATAGAAGGAGCATGAAACGGTGATCAAAAACATGAAGAGCCTGAAAAGGTATGAAAAATATGGAGAGCTTCAAAGAGTGTGAAATACATGAGGAGCATGAAACGGTCTGAAAAAAAAGGAGGAGCCTGAAGCAGGGCTCAAAAACATGACGAGCCTGAAAAGTTGTGAAAAATATGAATAGCTTCAAAAGTTGTCAAAAATATGAGGAGCATGAAACGGTCTGAAAAATAGGAGGAGCATGAAACGGTGTTCAAAAACATGAAGAGCCTGAAAACGTGTGAAAAACCTGAAGAGCCTGAAAAGGTGTGAAACTTATGAAGAGCTTCAAAAGGTGTGAATACATGAGGAGCATGAAAAGGTCTGAAAAAAATGAGGAGCATGAAGCGGTGTTGAAAAACATGAAGAGCCTGAAAAGATGTGAATGATATGAAGCGCTTCAAAATGTGTCAAAAATATGAGGAGCATGAAACATTCTGAAAAATAGAAGGAGCAGGAAGTGGTGTTGAAAAACATGAAGAGCATGAAAAGGTGTGAAAAATATGAAGAGCTTCAAAAGGTGTCAAAAATATGAGGAGCATGAAACGGTCTGAAAAATAGGAGGAGCATGAAACGGTGTTCAAAAAAATGAAGAGCCTGAAAAGGTGTGAAAAATATGAAGAGCTTCAAAAGTTGTGAAATACATGAGGAGCATGAAACGGTCTGAAAAATAGGAGGAGCATGAAGCTGTGTTCAAAAACATGAAGAGACTGAAAAGGTGTGAAAAATATGAAGAGCTTCAAAAGTTGTGAAATATATGAGGAGCATGAAACGGTCTGAAAAATCGGAGGAGCATGAAGCTGTGTTCAAAAACATGAAGAGCCTGAAAAGGTGTGAAAAATATGAAGAGCTTCAAAAGGTGTGAAAAATAGGAGGAGCATGAAATGGTCTGAAATATAGGAGGAGCATGAAACGTTCTGAAAAATAGGAGGAGCATGAAGTGGCATTGAAAAACATGAAGAGACTGAAAAGGTGTGAAATATATGAAGAGCTTCAAAAGGTGTCAAAATTTTGAAGAGCTTCAGAGGTGTCAAAAATATGAGGAGCATGAAACGGTATGAAAAATTTGAGGAGCATGAACCGGTGTTGAAAAACATGAAGAGCCTGAAAAGGTGTGAAAAATATGAAGAGTTTGAAAATGTGTCAAAAATATGAGGAGCAGGAAACGGTCTGAAATATAGGAGGAGCATGAAGTGGTGTTTAAAAACATGAAGAGCCTGAAAAGCTGTGAAAAATATGAAGAGCATCAAAACCTGTCAAAATATGAGGAGCATGAAACGGTGTTCAAAAACATGAAACGACTGAAAAGTTGTGGAATACATGAACAGCTTCAAAAGATGTCAAAAATAGGAGGAGCATGAAGCGGTGTAGAAAAACATGAAGACCCTGAAAAGGTGTGAAAAATATGAAGAGCTTCAAATCGTGTCAAAAATATGAGGAGCATGAAAAGGTCTGAAAATTGGAGGAGCATGAAGCAGTGTTGAAAAACATGAAGAGCCTGAAAAGCTGTGACATATATGAAGAGATTCAAAAGGTGTCAAATATATGAGGAGCATGAAACGGTTTGAAAAATAGGAGGAGCATGAAGCGGTGTTGAAACACATGAAGAGCCTGAAAAGGTGTGAAAAATATGAAGAGCTTCAAAAGGTGTCAAATATATGAGGAGCATGAAACGGTCTGAAAAATAGCAAGAGCCTGAAGTGGTATTCAAAAACATGAAGATCCTGAAAAGTTGTGAAAAACATGAAGAGCTTCAAATGGTGTGAAAAATACGAGGAGCATTAAACGGTTTGAAATATAGGAGGAGCATAAAACGGTGTTCAAAAACATGAAGAGCCTGAAAACGTTTGAAAAATATGAAGATCTACAAAAGGTGCGGAAAATATGAAGAGCTTCAAAATGTGTCAAAAATAAGAGGAGCATGAAACGGTCTGAAAAATAGGAGGAGCATGAAGTGGTGTTGAAAAACATGAAGAGCCTGAAAATGTGTGAAATTTATGAAGAGCTTCAAAAGGTGTCAGAAATGAGAGGAGCATGAAACGGTCTGAAAAATAGGAGGAGCATGAAGTGGCATTGAAAAACATGAAGAGCTTGAAAAGGTGTGAAAAATATGAAGAGCTTCAAAAGGTGTCAAAAATAGGAGGAGCATGAAGCGGTATGAAAAATAGGAGGAGCATCAACCGGTGTTGAAAAACATGAAGAGCCTGAAAAGGTGTGAAAAATATGAAGAGTTTGAAAATGTGTCAAAAATATGAGGAGCAGGAAACGGTCTGAAAAATAGGAGCATGAAGTGGTGTTGAAAAACATGAAGAGCCTGACAAGCTGTGAAAAATATGAAGAGCATCAAAAACTGTCAAAATATGAGGAGCATGAAACGGTGTTCAAAAACATGAAACACCTGAAAAGGTGTGAAATATATGAACAGCTTCAAAAGGTATCAAAAATAGGAGGAGCATGAAGCGGTGTTGAAAAACATGAAGACCCTGAAAAGGTGTGAAAAATATGAAGAGGTTCAAAAGGTGTCAAAAATATGAGGAGCATGAAACGGTCTGAAAAATACAAGAGCTAGAAGCGGTGTTGAAAAACATGAAAAGTCTGAAAAGGTGTGAAAAATATGAAGAGCTTCAAAAGGTGTGAAAAATATGAAGAGCTTCAAAAGGTGATAAAAATGAGATGAGCATGAATCGGTCTGAAAAATAGGAGGAGCATGAAGCGGTGTTGGAAATCATGAAGAGTATGAAAAGGTGTGAAAAATATGAAGAGCTTCAAAAGGTGTCAAAAATATGAGAAGCATGAAACGGTCTGAAATATAGGAGGAGCATGAAGCGGTGTTGAAAAACATGAAGAGCCTGAAAAGGTGGATAAAATATGAAGAGCTTCAAACGGTGTGAAAAATAGGAGGAGCATGAAACGGGCTGAAAAATAGCAGGAGCATGAAGCGGTGTTCAAAAACATGAAGAGTCTGAAAAGGTGTGAAAAATATGAAGAGCTTCAAAAGGTGTGAAAAATAGGAGGAGCATGAAATGGTCTGAAATATAGGAGGAGCATGAAACGGTCTGAAAAATATGAGGAGCATGAAACGGTGTTGAAAAACATGAAGAGCCTGAAAAGGTGTGAAAATATGAAGAGCTCCAAAAGGTTTCAAAAGTATGAGGAGCATGAAACGGTCTCAAAAATAGGAGGAGAATGAAGCATTGTTGAAAAACATGAAGAGCCTGAAAAGGTGTGAAAAATATGAAGAGCTTCAAAATGTGTCAAAAATATGAGGAGCATGAAACAGTCTGAAAAATAGGAGGAGCACGAAACTGTCTGAAAATAGGAGCAGGATGAAACGGTGTTGAAAAACATGAAGAGCCTGAAAACGTGTGAAAAATAGGAGGAACTTGAAAAGGTTTCAAAAATATGAGGAGTATGGAACAGTCTGAAAAATAGGATGAGCAAGAAACGGTTTTTAAAAAGATGAACAGCAAGGAAAGGTGTGAAACATATGTAGAGGTTCAAAATTTGTCAAATTTATGAGAAGCATTAAACGGTCTGAAAAATAAGAGGGGAATGAAACGGTCTGAAAAATAGGAGGAGCATGAAACGGTGTTGAAAAACATGAAGAGCCTGAAAAGGTGTGAAAATATGAAGAGCGTCAAAACGTTTCAAAAGTATGAGAAGCATGAAACGGTCTGAAAAATAGGAGGAGCATGAAGCGATGTTGAAAAACATGAAGAGCCTGAAAAGGTGTGAAAATATGAAGAGCTTCAAAAGTTGTCAAAAATATGAGGAGCCTGAAACAGTCTGAAAAATAGAATGAGCATGAAACGGTTTTTGAAAAGATGAACAGCAAGGAAAGGTGTGAAATATATGTAGAGGTTCAAAATTTGTCAAAATTATGAGAAGCATTAAACGGTCTGAAAAATAGGAGGGGCATGAAGCGGTGTTTAAAAACATTAAGAGCCTGAAAAGGTGTGAAAAATATGAAGAGCTTCAAAAGGTGTAAAATATATGAGGAGCATGAAATGGTCTGAAAAATAGGAGGAGCATGAAGCGGTGGTCAAAACATGAAGAGCCTGAAAAGGTGTGAAAAATATGTAGAGCTTCAAAAGGTGTCAAAAACATGAGGAGCATGAAATGGTCTGAAAAATAAAAGGAGCCTGAAGCGGTGGTCAAAACATGAAGAGCCTGAAAAGGTGTGAAATATATGAAGAGCTTCAAAAGGTGTTTAAAATAAGAGGAGCATGCAATGGTCTGAAAAATAGCAGAGCAAGAAACTGTGTTTAAAAACATGAAGATCCTGAAAATGTTTGAAAAATATGAAGATTTTCAAAAGTTGTCAAAAATATGAGGAGCATGAAACGGTCTGAAAAATAGGAGAAGCATGAAGTGGTGATGAAAAACATGAAGAGCCTGTAAATGTGTGAAAAATATGAAGTGTTTGAAAAGATGTGAAATAAATGAGGATCATTAAACGGTCTGAAAAATAGGAGGAGCATGAAACGGTGTTCAAATACATGAAAAGCCTGAAAAGGTGTGAAAATATGAAGAGCTTCAATGGGTGTGAAATACATGAGGAGCATTAAAAGGTCTGAAAAATAGGAGGAGCATGATGCTGTGTTCAAAAACTTGAAGAGCCTGATAAGTTGTGAAAAATATGAAGAGCTTCAAAAGGTGTGAAAAATATTAGGAGCATGAAACGGTCTGAAAAATAGGAGGAGCATGAAACGGTGATCAAAAACATGAAGAGCCTGAAAAGGTATGAAAAATATGGAGAGCTTCAAAGAGTGTGAAATACATGAGGAGCATGAAACGGTCTGAAAAAAAAGGAGGAGCCTGAAGCAGGGCTCAAAAACATGACGAGCCTGAAAAGGTGTGAAAAATATGAATAGCTTCAAAAGTTGTCAAAAATATGAGGAGCATGAAACGGTCTGAAAAATAGGAGGAGCATGAAACGGTGTTCAAAAACATGAAGAGCCTGAAAACGTGTGAAAAACCTGAAGAGCCTGAAAAGGTGTGAAACTTATGAAGAGCTTCAAAAGGTGTGAATACATGAGGAGCATGAAACGGTCTGAAAAAAATGAGGAGCATGAAGCGGGGTTGAAAAACATGAAGAGCCTGAAAAGATGTGAAAGATATGAAGCGCTTAAAAATGTGTCAAAAATATGAGGAGCATGAAACATTCTGAAAAATAGAAGGAGCAGGAAGTGGTGTTGAAAAACATGAAGAGCATGAAAAGGTGTGAAAAATATGAAGAGCTTCAAAAGGTGTCAAAAATATGAGGAGCATGAAACGGTCTGAAAAATAGGAGGAGCATGAAACGGTGTTCAAAAAAATGAAGAGCCTGAAAAGGTGTGAAAAATATGAAGAGCTTCAAAAGTTGTGAAATACATGAGGAGCATGAAACGGTCTGAAAAATAGGAGGACAATGAAGCTGTGTTCAAAAACATGAAGAGACTAAAAACGTGTGAAAAATATGAAGAGCTTCAAAAGTTGTGAAATATATGAGGAGCATGAAACGGTCTGAAAAATAGGAGGAGCATGAAGCTGTGTTCAAAAACATGAAGAGCCTGAAAAGGTGTGAAAAATATGAAGAGCTTCAAAAGGTGTGAAAAATAGGAGGAGCATGAAATGGTCTGAAATATAGGAGGAGCATGAAACGTTCTGAAAAATAGGAGGAGCATGAAGTGGCATTGAAAAACATGAAGAGACTGAAAAGGTGTGAAATATATGAAGAGCTTCAAAAGGTGTCAAAATTTTGAAGAGCTTCAAAGGTGTCAAAAATATGAGGAGCATGAAACGGTATGAAAATTGGAGGAGCATGAACCGGTGTTGAAAAACATGAAGAGCCTGAAAAGGTGTGAAAAATATGAAGAGTTTGAAAATGTGTCAAAAATATGAGGAGCAGGAAACGGTCTGAAATATAGGAGGAGCATGAAGTGGTGTTTAAAAACATGAAGAGCCTGAAAAGCTGTGAAAAATATGAAGAGCATCAAAACCTGTCAAAATATGAGGAGCATGAAACGGTGTTCAAAAACATGAAACGCCTGAAAAGCTGTGGAATATATGAACAGCTACAAAAGGTGTCAAAAATAGGAGGATCAGGAAGCGGTGTAGAAAAACTTGAAGACCCTGAAAAGGTGTGAAAAATATGAAGAGCTTCAAATCGTGTCAAAAATATGAGGAGCATGAAAAGGTCTGAAAATTGGAGGAGCATGAAGCAGTGTTGAAAAACATGAAGAGCCTGAAAAACTGTGACATATATGAAGAGATTCAAAAGGTGTCAAATATATGAGGAGCATGAAACGGTTTGAAAAATAGGAGGAGCATGAAGCGGTGTTGAAACACATGAAGAGCCTGAAAAGGTGTGAAAAATATGAAGAGCTTCAAAAGGTGTCAAATATATGAGGAGCATGAAACGGTCTGAAAAATAGCAAGAGCCTGAAGTGGTATTCAAAAACATGAAGATCCTGAAAAGTTGTGAAAAACATGAAGAGCTTCAAATGGTGTGAAAAATACGAGGAGCATTAAACTGTTTGAAATATAGGAGGAGCATAAAACGGTGTTCAAAAACATGAAGAGCCTGAAAACGTTTGAAAAATATGAAGATCTACAAAAGGTGCGGAAAATATGAAGAGCTTCAAAATGTGTCAAAAATAAGAGGAGCATGAAACGGTCTGAAAAATAGGAGGAGCATGAAGTGGTGTTGAAAAACATGAAGAGCCTGAAAATGTGTGAAATCTATGAAGAGCTTCAAAAGGTGTCAGAAATGAGAGGAGCATGAAACGGTCTGAAAAATAGGAGGAGCATGAAGTGGCATTGAAAAACATGAAGAGCTTCAAAAGGTGTGAAAAATATGAAGAGCTTCAAAAGGTGTCAAAAATAGGAGGAGCATGAAGCGGTGTTGAAAAACATGAAGACCCTGAAAAGGTGTGAAAAATATGAAGAGTTTGAAAATGTGTCAAAAATATGAGGAGCATGAAACGGTCTGAAAAATACAAGAGCATGAAGCGGTGTTGAAAAACATGAAAAGTCTGAAAAGGTGTGAAAAATATGAAGAGCTTCAAAAGGTGTGAAAAATATGAAGAGCTTCAAAAGGTGATAAAAATGAGATGAGCATGAATCGGTCTGAAAAATAGGAGGAGCATGAAGCGGTGTTGGAAATCATGAAGAGTATGAAAAGGTGTGAAAAATATGAAGAGCTTCAAAAGGTGTCAAAAATATGAGAAGCATGAAACGGTCTGAAATATAGGAGGAGCATGAAGCGGTGTTGAAAAACATGAAGAGCCTGAAAAGGTGGATAAAATATGAAGAGCTTCAAACGGTGTGAAAAATAGGAGGAGCATGAAACGGGCTGAAAAATAGCAGGAGCATGAAGCGGTGTTCAAAAACATGAAGAGCCTGAAAAGGTGTGAAAAATATGAAGAGCTTCAAAAGGTGTGAAAAATAGGAGGAGCATGAAATGGTCTGAAATATAGGAGGAGCATGAAACGGTCTGAAAAATAGGAGGAGCATGAAACAGTGTTGAAAAACATGAAGAGCCTGAAAATGTGTGAAAATATGAAGAGCTTCAAAAAGGTTTCAAAAGTATGAGGAGCATGAAACGGTCTCAAAAATAGGAGGAGCATGAAGCATTGTTGAAAAACATGAAGAGCCTGAAAAGGTGTGAAAAATATGAAGAGCTTCAAAATGTGTCAAAAATATGAGGAGCATGAAACAGTCTGAAAAATAGGAGGAGCACGAAACTGTCTGAAAATAGGAGGTGGATGAAACGGTGTTGAAAAACATGAAGAGCCTGAAAACGTGTGAAAAATAGGAGGAACTTGAAAAGGTTTCAAAAATATGAGGAGTATGGAACAGTCTGAAAAATAGGATGAGCAAGAAACGGTTTTTAAAAAGATGAACAGCAAGGAAAGGTGTGAAATATACGTAGAGGTTCAAAATTTGTCAAATTTAAGAGAAGCATTAAACGGTCTGAAAAATAAGAGGGGCATGAAACGGTCTGAAAAATAGGAGGAGCATGAAACGGTGTTGAAAAACATGAAGAGCCTGAAAAGGTGTGAAAATATGAAGAGCTTCAAGACGTTTCAAAAGTATGAGAAGCATGAAACGGTCTGAAAAATAGGAGGAGCATGAAGCGATGTTGAAAAACATGAAGAGCCTAAAAAGGTGTGAAAAATATGAAGAGCTTCAAAAGTTGTCAAAAATATGAGGAGCATGAAACAGTCTGAAAAATAGAATGAGCATGAAACGGTTTTTGAAAAGATGAACAGCAAGGAAAGGTGTGAAATATATGTAGAGGTTCAAAATTTGTCAAAATTATGAGAAGCATTAAATGGTCTGAAAAATAGGAGGGGCATGAAGCGGTGTTTAAAAACATTAAGAGCCTGAAAAGGTGTGAAAAATATGAAGAGCTTCAAAAGGTGTAAAATATATGAGGAGCATGAAATGGTCTGAAAAATAGGAGGAGCATGAAGCGGTGGTCAAAACATGAAGAGCCTGAAAAGGTGTGAAAAATATGTAGAGCTTCAAAAGGTGTCAAAAACATGAGGAGCATGAAACGGTCTGAAAAATAAAAGGAGCATGAAGCGGTGGTCAAAACATGAAGAGCCTGAAAAGGTGTGAAATATATGAAGAGCTTCAAAAGGTTTTTAAAATAAGAGGAGCATGCAACGGTCTGAAAAATAGCAGAGCAAGAAACTGTGTTTAAAAACATGAAGATCCTGAAAATGTTTGAAAAATATGAAGATTTTCAAAATTTGTAAAAAATATGAGGAGCATGAAACGGTCTGAAAAATAGGAGAAGCATGAAGTGGTGATGAAAAACATGAAGAGCCTGAAAAGCTTTTAAAAATATGAAGAGCTTCAAAAGATTTCAAAAATATGAGAAGCATGAAACGACTGAAAAATAGGAGGAGCATGAAGCGGTGATTAAAAACATGAAGAGCCTGAAAAGGTGTGAAAATTATGAATAGCTTCAAAAGTTGTGAAAAATATGAGGAGCATGAAACATTATGAAAAATAGGAGGAGAGTGAAGCCGTGTTTAAAAACATGGAGAGCCTTAAAAGGTGTGAAAAATATGAAGACCTTCAAAAGGTCTCAAAAATATGAGGAGCATGAAACAGTCTGAAAAACAGGAGGAGCATGAAGCGGAGTTGAAAAACATGAAAAGCCTGAAAAGGGGTGAAAAATATGAAGAGCTTCAAAACGTGTCAAAATATGAGGAGCATGAATCGGTCTGAAAAATAGGAGAAGCATGAAGCGGTGTTGAAAAATATGAAGAGACTGAAAAGGTGTGAAAAATATGAAAGCTTCAAAACGTGTCAAAAATATTAGAAGCATGAAATGACTGAAAAATTGGAGGAACATGATTCGGTGTTGTAAAACATGAAGAGCCTGAAAAGGTGTGAAATATATGAAGAGCTTCAAATTTGTCAAAAATATGAGGAGCATGAAACAGTCTGAAAAATAGGAGGAGCATGAAGCGGTCTTCAAAAACATGAAGAGCCTGAAAAGGTGTGAAATATATGAAGAGCTTCAAAAGGTGTCAAAAATATGAGGAGCATGAAATGGTCTGAAAAATAGGAGGAGCATGAAGTGGTGGTCAAAACATGAAGAGCCTGAAAAGGTGTGAAAAATATGAAGAGCTTCAAAAGGTGTCAAAAACATGAGGAGAATGAAACGCTCTGAAAAATAGGAGGAGCATGAAGTGGTGATGAAAAACATGAAGAGCCTGAAAAGCTGTTAAAACATGAAGAGCTTCAAAAGGTTTCGAAAATATGAGAGGCATGAAACGACTGAAAAATAGGAGGAGCATGAAGCGGTGTAGAAAACATGAAGAGCCTGAAAATGTGTGAAAAATATGAAGAGCTTCAAAAGTTGTCAAAAATATGAGGAGCATGACACAATCTGAAAATTAGGATGAGAATGAATCAGTTTTGAAAAAGATGAAGAGAATGAAACGGTGTGAAAAATATGAACAACTTTAAACGGTGTCAAATATATGAGAAGCATGAAACGGTCTGAAAAATAGGAGGAGCATGAAGCGGTGTTGAAAAACATGAAGAGCCTGAAAAGTTGTGAAAAATATGAAGAGCTTCAAAAGGTGACAAAAATATGAGAAGCATGAAATTACTGAAAAATAGGAGGAGCATGAAGCAGTGTTGAAAAAATGAAGAGCCTGAAAAGGTGTGAAAAATATGAAGAGCTTCAAAATTGTCAAAAATATGAGGAGCATGAAACAGTCTGAAAATTACGATGAGAATGAAACGGTTTTGAAAAAGATGAAGAGCATGAAAAGGTGTCCAAAATATGAGGAGCTTCAAAAGGTGTCAAAAATATGAGAAGCATGAAACGTTCTGAAAAATAGGAGGAGCATGAAGCGGTGGTCAAAAACATGAAGATCTTGAGAAGGTTTGAAAAATATTAAGAGCTTCAAAAAATGTCAAAAATATGAGGAGCATGAAACTGTCTGAAAAATAGGAGGAGCATGAAGTGGTGATGAAAAATATGAAGAGCCTGAAAAGCTGTGAAAAATATGAAGAGCTTTAAAAGGTTTCAAAAATATGAGAAGCATGAAACGACTGAAAAATAGGAGGAGCATGAAGCGGTGTTGAAAAACATGAAGAGCCTGAAAATGTGTGAAAAATATGAAGAGCTTCAAAAGTTGTCAAAAATATGTGGAGCATGAAACAGTCTGAAAATTAGGATGAGAATGAAACGGTTTTGAAAAAGATGAAGAGCATGAAAACGTGTGAAAAATATGAAGAGCTTCAAAAGTTGTCAAAAATATGTGGAGCATGAAACCGTCTAAAAAATAGGAGGAGAATGAAGCTGTGTTGAAAAACATGAAGAGCCTGAAAAAGTTTGAAAAATATGAAGAACTTCAAAAGGTGTGAAAAATATGAAGAGCTTCAAAAGGCGTCAAAAATAGGAGGAGCATGAAAGAGTCTGAAAAAATGGAGGAGCATGAAACGGTGTTCAAAAATATGAAGAGCCTGAAAAGGTGTTAAAAATATGAAGAGCTTCAAAAGGTGTGAAAAATATGAGGAGCATGAAACGGTCTGAAAAATAGGAGGAGCATGAAGCAGCGTTCAAAAACATGGAGAACCTGAAAAGGTGTGAAAAATATGAAGAGCTTCAAAATGTGTCAAAAATATGAGGAGCATGAAACGGTCTGAAAAATAGGAGGAGCATGAAGCGGTGTCGAAAAACATGAAGAGACTGAAAAGGTGTGAAAAATAGGAAGAGCTTCAAAAGGTGTGAAAAATATGAAGAGCTTCAAAGGTGTCAAAAATGAGATGAGCATGAAACTGTCTGAAAAATAGGAGGAGAAGGAAGTGGTGTTGAAAAACAGGAAGAGCCTGAATAGGTTCGAAAAATATGAAGAGCCTCAAAAGGTGTCAAAAATGAGATGAACAAGAAACGCTCAGAAAAATAGGAGGAACATGAAGTGGTGTTGCAAAACATGAAGAGCCTGAAAAGGTGTGAAATATATGAAGAGCTTCAAATTTGTCAAAAATATGAGGAGCATGAAACAGTCTGAAAAATAGGAGGAGCATGAAGCGGTCTTCAAAAACATGAAGAGCCTGAAAAGGTGTGAAATATATGAAGAGCTTCAAAAGGTGTCAAAAATATGAGGAGCATGAAATGGTCTGAAAAATAGGAGGAGCATGAAGTGGTGGTCAAAACATGAAGAGCCTGAAAAGGTGTGAAAAATATGAAGAGCTTCAAAAGGTGTCAAAAACATGAGGAGAATGAAACGCTCTGAAAAATAGGAGGAGCATGAAGTGGTGATGAAAAACATGAAGAGCCTGAAAAGCTGTTAAAACATGAAGAGCTTCAAAAGGTTTCGAAAATATGAGAGGCATGAAACGACTGAAAAATAGGAGGAGCATGAAGCGGTGTAGAAAACATGAAGAGCCTGAAAATGTGTGAAAAATATGAAGAGCTTCAAAAGTTGTCAAAAATATGAGGAGCATGACACAATCTGAAAATTAGGATGAGAATGAATCAGTTTTGAAAAAGATGAAGAGAATGAAACGGTGTGAAAAATATGAACAACTTTAAACGGTGTCAAATATATGAGAAGCATGAAACGGTCTGAAAAATAGGAGGAGCATGAAGCGGTGTTGAAAAACATATAGAGCCTGAAAAGTTGTGAAAAATATGAAGAGCTTCAAAAGGTGACAAAAATATGAGAAGCATGAAATTACTGAAAAATAGGAGGAGCATGAAGCAGTGTTGAAAAAATGAAGAGCCTGAAAAGGTGTGAAAAATATGAAGAGCTTCAAAATTGTCAAAAATATGAGGAGCATGAAACAGTCTGAAAATTACGATGAGAATGAAACGGTTTTGAAAAAGATGAAGAGCATGAAAAGGTGTCCAAAATATGAGGAGCTTCAAAAGGTGTCAAAAATATGAGAAGCATGAAACCGTCTGAAAAATAGGAGGAGCATGAAGCGGTGGTCAAAAACATGAAGATCTTGAGAAGGTTTGAAAAATATTAAGAGCTTCAAAAAATGTCAAAAATATGAGGAGCATGAAACTGTCTGAAAAATAGGAGGAGCATGAAGTGGTGATGAAAAATATGAAGAGCCTGAAAAGCTGTGAAAAATATGAAGAGCTTTAAAAGGTTTCAAAAATATGAGAAGCATGAAACGACTGAAAAATAGGAGGAGCATGAAGCGGTGTTGAAAAACATGAAGAGCCTGAAAATGTGTGAAAAATATGAAGAGCTTCAAAAGTTGTCAAAAATATGTGGAGCATGAAACAGTCTGAAAATTAGGATGAGAATGAAACGGTTTTGAAAAAGATGAAGAGCATGAAAACGTGTGAAAAATATGAAGAGCTTCAAAAGTTGTCAAAAATATGTGGAGCATGAAACCGTCTAAAAAATAGGAGGAGAATGAAGCTGTGTTGAAAAACATGAAGAGCCTGAAAAAGTTTGAAAAATATGAAGAACTTCAAAAGGTGTGAAAAATATGAAGAGCTTCAAAAGGCGTCAAAAATAGGAGGAGCATGAAAGAGTCTGAAAAAATGGAGGAGCATGAAACGGTGTTCAAAAATATGAAGAGCCTGAAAAGGTGTTAAAAATATGAAGAGCTTCAAAAGGTGTGAAAAATATGAGGAGCATGAAACGGTCTGAAAAATAGGAGGAGCATGAAGCAGCGTTCAAAAACATGGAGAACCTGAAAAGGTGTGAAAAATATGAAGAGCTTCAAAATGTGTCAAAAATATGAGGAGCATGAAACGGTCTGAAAAATAGGAGGAGCATGAAGCGGTGTCGAAAAACATGAAGAGACTGAAAAGGTGTGAAAAATAGGAAGAGCTTCAAAAGGTGTGAAAAATATGAAGAGCTTCAAAGGTGTCAAAAATGAGATGAGCATGAAACTGTCTGAAAAATAGGAGGAGAAGGAAGTGGTGTTGAAAAACAGGAAGAGCCTGAATAGGTTCGAAAAATATGAAGAGCCTCAAAAGGTGTCAAAAATGAGATGAACAAGAAACGCTCAGAAAAATAGGAGGAACATGAAGTGGTGTTGCAAAACATGAAGAGCCTGAAAAGGTGTGAAATATATGAAGAGCTTCAAATTTGTCAAAAATATGAGGAGCATGAAACAGTCTGAAAAATAGGAGGAGCATGAAGCGGTCTTCAAAAACATGAAGAGCCTGAAAAGGTGTGAAATATATGAAGAGCTTCAAAAGGTGTCAAAAATATGAGGAGCATGAAATGGTCTGAAAAATAGGAGGAGCATGAAGTGGTGGTCAAAACATGAAGAGCCTGAAAAGGTGTGAAAAATATGAAGAGCTTCAAAAGGTGTCAAAAACATGAGGAGAATGAAACGCTCTGAAAAATAGGAGGAGCATGAAGTGGTGATGAAAAACATGAAGAGCCTGAAAAGCTGTTAAAACATGAAGAGCTTCAAAAGGTTTCGAAAATATGAGAGGCATGAAACGACTGAAAAATAGGAGGAGCATGAAGCGGTGTAGAAAACATGAAGAGCCTGAAAATGTGTGAAAAATATGAAGAGCTTCAAAAGTTGTCAAAAATATGAGGAGCATGACACAATCTGAAAATTAGGATGAGAATGAATCAGTTTTGAAAAAGATGAAGAGAATGAAACGGTGTGAAAAATATGAACAACTTTAAACGGTGTCAAATATATGAGAAGCATGAAACGGTCTGAAAAATAGGAGGAGCATGAAGCGGTGTTGAAAAACATGAAGAGCCTGAAAAGTTGTGAAAAATATGAAGAGCTTCAAAAGGTGACAAAAATATGAGAAGCATGAAATTACTGAAAAATAGGAGGAGCATGAAGCAGTGTTGAAAAAATGAAGAGCCTGAAAAGGTGTGAAAAATATGAAGAGCTTCAAAATTGTCAAAAATATGAGGAGCATGAAACAGTCTGAAAATTACGATGAGAATGAAACGGTTTTGAAAAAGATGAAGAGCATGAAAAGGTGTCCAAAATATGAGGAGCTTCAAAAGGTGTCAAAAATATGAGAAGCATGAAACCGTCTGAAAAATAGGAGGAGCATGAAGCGGTGGTCAAAAACATGAAGATCTTGAGAAGGTTTGAAAAATATTAAGAGCTTCAAAAAATGTCAAAAATATGAGGAGCATGAAACTGTCTGAAAAATAGGAGGAGCATGAAGTGGTGATGAAAAATATGAAGAGCCTGAAAAGCTGTGAAAAATATGAAGAGCTTTAAAAGGTTTCAAAAATATGAGAAGCATGAAACGACTGAAAAATAGGAGGAGCATGAAGCGGTGTTGAAAAACATGAAGAGCCTGAAAATGTGTGAAAAATATGAAGAGCTTCAAAAGTTGTCAAAAATATGTGGAGCATGAAACAGTCTGAAAATTAGGATGAGAATGAAACGGTTTTGAAAAAGATGAAGAGCATGAAAACGTGTGAAAAATATGAAGAGCTTCAAAAGTTGTCAAAAATATGTGGAGCATGAAACCGTCTAAAAAATAGGAGGAGAATGAAGCTGTGTTGAAAAACATGAAGAGCCTGAAAAAGTTTGAAAAATATGAAGAACTTCAAAAGGTGTGAAAAATATGAAGAGCTTCAAAAGGCGTCAAAAATAGGAGGAGCATGAAACAGTCTGAAAAAATGGAGGAGCATGAAACGGTGTTCAAAAATATGAAGAGCCTGAAAAGGTGTTAAAAATATGAAGAGCTTCAAAAGGTGTGAAAAATATGAGGAGCATGAAACGGTCTGAAAAATAGGAGGAGCATGAAGCAGCGTTCAAAAACATGGAGAACCTGAAAAGGTGTGAAAAATATGAAGAGCTTCAAAATATGTCAAAAATATGAGGAGCATGAAACGGTCTGAAAAATAGGAGGAGCATGAAGCGGTGTCGAAAAACATGAAGAGACTGAAAAGGTGTGAAAAATAGGAAGAGCTTCAAAAGGTGTGAAAAATATGAAGAGCTTCAAAGGTGTCAAAAATGAGATGAGCATGAAACTGTCTGAAAAATAGGAGGAGAAGGAAGTGGTGTTGAAAAACAGGAAGAGCCTGAATAGGTTCGAAAAATATGAAGAGCCTCAAAAGGTGTCAAAAATGAGATGAACAAGAAACGCTCAGAAAAATAGGAGGAACATGAAGTGGTGTTGCAAAACATGAAGAGCCTGAAAAGGTGTGAAAAATATGAAGAGCTTCAAAAGTTGTCAAAAATATGAGGAGCATGAAACGGCCTGAAAAATCGGAGGAGCATGAAGCGGTGTTCAAAAACATGAAGAGCATGAAAAGGTGTGAAAAATAGGAAGAGCTTCAAAAAGTGTGAAACATATGAAGAGCTTCAAAAGGTGTCAAAAATGAGATGAACATGAAACGGTCTGAAAAATAGGAGGAGCATGAAGCGGTGTTGAAAAACATGAAGAGCCTGAAAAGGTGTGAAAAATATGAAGAGCTTCAAAAGGGGTGAAAAATATGAAGAGCTTCAAAAGGTGTCAAAAATATGAGGAGCATGAAACGGTCTGAAAAATAGGAGGAGCAGGAAGCTGTTTTCAAAAATATGAAGAGCCTGAAAATGTGTGAAAAATATGAAGTGCTTCAAAATGTGTCAAAAATATGAGGAGCATGAAACGGTCTGAAAAATAGGAGGAACATGAAACGGTGTTCAAAAACAAGAAGAGCCTGAAAACGTGTGAAAAACATGAAGAGCCTGAAAAGGTGTGAAAATTATGAAGAGCTTCAAAAGGTGCCAAAAATATGAGGAAAATGAAGCGGTCTGAAAAATAGGAGGCTCATGAAACGGTGTTGAAAAACATGAAAAGCCTGAAAACGTGTCAAAAATATGAAGAGCTTCAGGCTGGCGGGTAAAGCTGGGAGGTCCCGACCGGGGGCGCCGGTTGGAGACATGATTGCAATGTGGGCCTTAGGATTTGAGCCAAAGAAAGAAGAAATTAAAAAGATGATAGCTGAAACTGACAAAGAAGGAATTGGCACCATTAATTTTGAAGAATTTTTTGCCATAATGAGTGTAAAAATGAGTGAAAAGGATGAAAAAGAAGAAATATTGAAGGCTTTCAAACTATTTGATGATGATGATACAGGAAGTATATCATTGAACAATATCAAGAGGGTTGCTAAGGAGCTAGGGGAAAATTTAACAGATGATGAACTTCAGGAAATGCTTGATGAGGCTGATCATGATGGGGATGGAGAAATAAACAAGGAAGAATTTTTGAAAATGATGCAAAAGACCACTCTTTATTAACACTGTCTTTTGTGCCTTTTGGAAAGTTGTTAACAAGTTTGTATTTGCTATAAGTTCCATAATAGCTGAATATATTCATTTTCAGTGTTTAAGTTTATATACATAAACTGGTCTCTTGATGTCTAATCCATGTGAGAAGTTACATGTTGCTACCAATATATTGTTAAATCTATAACATCAAGAAATAAAATGTAGTGGCTTCCTTAAACTATGAATCTGAAGAACAGTATTAATTACAAGTGCTATTTTTAGAGCCCCAGGTTCTAAAACTTAGATTTGTTATTTAACTTATGGAAATTGGCCCCAAATCATAAGCCAGCCATCACTTTCCTATGATTTTGCTTTTGTGCAACTCTAAAAATGAATAATTGCTTTTTAACTGATTATTCAGATATGTAAAGTCTGAAATAAAACTGGCAGCATCAAAAGGTGTGAAAAATATGAAGAGCTTCAAAAGGTGTGAAAAATATGAGGAGCATGAAATGGTCTGAAAAATTGGAGGAGCATGAAGTGGTGTTGAAAAACTTGAAGAGCCTGAAAACGTGTGAAAAATATGAAGAGCTTCAAAAGCTGTGAGAAATATGAAGAGCTTCAAAAGGTGTCAAAAATGAGAAGAGCATAAAACGGTCTGAAAAATAGGAGGATAATGAAGTGGTGTTGAAAAACATGAAGAGCCTGAAAAGTTGTGAAATATATGAAGAGATTCAAAAGGTGTCAAAAATATGAGGAGCATGAAACGGTCTGGAAAATAGGAGGAGCATGAAACAGTGTTCAAAAACATGAAGAGCCTGAAAAGGTGTGAAAAATATGAAGAGCTTCAAAAGGTGTGAAAAATATAAGGAGCATGAAACGTTCGGAAAAATAGGAGGAGCATAAAGCGATGTTCAAATACATGGACAGCCTGAAAAGGTGTGAAAAATATGAAGAGGTTCAAAAGGTGTCAAAAATATGACGAGCATGAAACCGTCTGAAAAATAGGAGGAGCATGAATCGGTGTTTAAAACACGAACAGTCTGAAAAGGTGTGAAAAATATTAAGAGCTTCAAAAGGTGTCAAAATATGAGGAGCATGAAACAATCTGAAAAATAGGAGGAGTATGAAGTGGTGTTCAAAAACATGAAGAGACTGAAAACGTGTGAAAAATATTAAGAGCTTCAAAAGGTGTCAAATATATGAGGAGCATGAAACGGTCTGAAAAATAGGAGGAGCATGAAGTGGTGTTGAAAAACATGAAGAGCCTGAAAATGTGTGAACAATTTGAAGAGCTTCAAAAGGTGTCAAAAATATGAGGATCATGAAACGGTCTGAAAAATAGGAGGAGCATGAAGTGGTGTTCAGAAACATGAAGACCGTGAAAAGTTGTGAAAAATGTGAAGAGCTTCAAAAGGTGTCAAAAATATGAGGAGCATGAAACGGTCTGAAAAATAGGAGGAGCATGAAACGGTGTTCAAAAACCTGAAGAGCCTGAAAAGGTGTGAAAAATATGAAGAGCTTCAAAAGGTGTGAAAAATATGAGGAGCATCAAATGGTCTGAAAAATAAGAGGATCATGAAGCGGTGTTGAGAAACATGAAGAGCCTGAAAAGGTGTGAAAAATATGAAGAGCTTCAAAAGGTGTCAAAAATATGAGGAGCAGGAAACGGTCTGAAATATAAGAGCAGCATAAAAAGGTGTTAAAAAACATGAAGAGCCTGAAAAGTTGTGAAAAATATGAAGAGCTTCAAAAGGTGTGAAAAATATGAGGAGCATCAAATGGTCTGAAAAATAGGAGGATCATGAAGCAGTGTTGAGAAACATGAAGAGCCTGAAAAGGTGTGAAAAATATGAAGAGCTTCAAAAGGTGTCAAAAATATGAGGAGCAGGAAACGGTCTGAAATATAAGAGCAGCATAAAACTGTGTTAAAAAACATGAAGAGCCTGAAAAGGTGTGAAAAATATGAAGAGCTTCAATGGGTGTGGAATACATGAGGAGCATGAAACGGTCTGAAAAATAGGAGGAGCATGAAGCTGGGCTCAAAAACATGAAGAACCTGAAAATTTGAGGAAAAAATGAAGAGCTTCAAAAGATTTCAAAAATATGAGGAGCATGAAACGGTCTGAAAAATAGGAGGAACATGAAACTGTGTTCAAAAACATGAAGAGCCTGAAAACGTGTGAAAAACATGAAGAGCCTGAAAAGGTGTGAAAATTTTGAAGAGCTTCAAAAGGTGCCAAAAATATGAGGAAAATGAAACGGTCTGAAAAATAGGAGGCTCATGAAACGGTGTTGAGAAACATGAAAAGCCTGAAAACGTGTCAAAAATATGAAGAGCTTCAGGCTGGCGGGTAAAGCTGGGAGGTCCCGGCCGGGGGCGCCGGTTGGAGACATGATTGCAATGTGGGCCTTAGGATTTGAGCCAAAGAAAGAAGAAATTAAAAAGATGATAGCTGAAACTGACAAAGAAGGAATTGGCACCATTAATTTTGAAGAATTTTTTGCCATAATGAGTGTAAAAATGAGTGAAAAGGATGAAAAAGAAGAAATATTGAAGGCTTTCAAACTATTTGATGATGATGATACAGGAAGTATATCATTGAACAATATCAAGAGGGTTGCTAAGGAGCTAGGGGAAAATTTAACAGATGATGAACTTCAGGAAATGCTTGATGAGGCTGATCATGATGGGGATGGAGAAATAAACAAGGAAGAATTTTTGAAAATGATGCAAAAGACCACTCTTTATTAACACTGTCTTTTGTGCCTTTTGGAAAGTTGTTAACAAGTTTGTATTTGCTATAAGTTCCATAATAGCTGAATATATTCATTTTCAGTGTTTAAGTTTATATACATAAACTGGTCTCTTGATGTCTAATCCATGTGAGAAGTTACATGTTGCTACCAATATATTGTTAAATCTATAACATCAAGAAATAAAATGTAGTGGCTTCCTTAAACTATGAATCTGAAGAACAGTATTAATTACAAGAGCTATTTTTGAGCCCCAGGTTCTAAAACTTAGATTTTTTATTTAACTTATGGAAATTGGCCCCAAATCATAAGCCAGCCATTACTTTCCTATGATTTTGCTTTTGTGCAACTCTAAAAATGAATATTTGCTTTTTAACTGATTATTCAGATATGTAAAGTCTTAAATAAAACTGGCAGCATCAAAAGGTGTGAAAAATATGAAGAGCTTCCAAAGGTGTGAAAAATATGAGGAGCATGAAATGGTCTGAAAAATTGGAGGAGCATGAAGTGGTGTTGAAAAACTTGAAGAGCCTGAAAACGTGTGAAAAATATGAAGAGCTTCAAAAGCTGTGAGAAATATGAAGAGCTTCAAAAGGTGTCAAAAATACGAGGAGCATGAAACCGTCTGAAAAATAGGAGGAGCATGAAAAGGTGTTGAAAAACATGAAGAGCCTGAAAAGGTGTGAAAAATATGAAGAGCTTCAAAAGCTGTGAGAAATATGAAGAGCTTCAAAAGGTGTCAAAAATATGAGGAACATGAAACGGTCTGAAAAACAGGAGGAGAATGAAACGGTCTGAAAAATAGGAGGAGCAGGAAGCGGTTTTCACAAATATGAAGAGCCTGAAAATGTGTGAAAAATATGAAGAGCTTCAAAAGGTGTCAAAAATATGAGGAGCATGAAACGGTCTGAAAAATAGGAGGAGAATGAAGCGGTGTTCAAAAAAATGGAGAACCTGAAAAGGTGTGAAAAATATGAAGAGCCTCAAAACTTGTCAAAAATATGAGGAGCATGAAACGTTTTGAAAAATAGGAGGAGCATGAAGCGGTGTTGAAAAACATGAAGAGCGTGAAAACGTTTGAAAAATATGAAGAGCTTCAAAAGCTGTGAGAAATATGAAGAGCTTCAAAAGGTGTCAAAAATACGAGGAGCATGAAACCGTCTGAAAAATAGGAGGAGCATGAAAAGGTGTTGAAAAACATGAAGAGCCTGAAAAGGTGTGAAAAATATGAAGTGCTTCTAAAGGTGTGAAATACATGAGGAGCATGAAACGGTCTGAAAAATAGGAGGAGCATGAAGTGGTGTTGAAAAACATGAAGAGCCTGAAAAGGTGTGAAAAATATGAAGAGCTTCAAAAGGTGTGAAAAATATGAGGAGCATCAAATGGTCTGAAAAATAGGAGGATCATGAAGCGGTGTTGAGAAACATGAAGAGCCTGAAAAGGTGTGAAAAATATGAAGAGCTTCAAAAGGTGTCAAAAATATGAGGAGCAGGAAACGGTCTGAAATATAAGAGCAGCATAAAAAGGTGTTAAAAAACATGAAGAGCCTGAAAAGGTGTGAAAAATATGAAGAGCTTCAAAAGGTGTGAAAAATATGAAGAGCTTCAATGGGTGTGGAATACATGAGGAGCATGAAACGGTCTGAAAAATAGGAGGAGCATGAAGTTGGGCTCAAAAACATGAAGAACCTGAAAATTTGAGGAAAAAATGAAGAGCTTCAAAAGATTTCAAAAATATGAGGAGCATGAAACGGTCTGAAAAATAGGAGGAACATGAAACTGCGTTCAAAAACATGAAGAGCCTGAAAACGTGTGAAAAACATGAAGAGCCTGAAAAGGTGTGAAAATTTTGAAGAGCTTCAAAAGGTGCCAAAAATATGAGGAAAATGAAATGGTCTGAAAAATAGGAGGCTCATGAAACGGTGTTGAGAAACATGAAAAGCCTGAAAACGTGTCAAAAATATGAAGAGCTTCAGGCTGGCGGGTAAAGCTGGGAGGTCCCGGCCGGGGGCGCCGGTTGGAGACATGATTGCAATGTGGGCCTTAGGATTTGAGCCAAAGAAAGAAGAAATTAAAAAGATGATAGCTGAAACTGACAAAGAAGGAATTGGCACCATTAATTTTGAAGAATTTTTTGCCATAATGAGTGTAAAAATGAGTGAAAAGGATGAAAAAGAAGAAATATTGAAGGCTTTCAAACTATTTGATGATGATGATACAGGAAGTATATCATTGAACAATATCAAGAGGGTTGCTAAGGAGCTAGGGGAAAATTTAACAGATGATGAACTTCAGGAAATGCTTGATGAGGCTGATCATGATGGGGATGGAGAAATAAACAAGGAAGAATTTTTGAAAATGATGCAAAAGACCACTCTTTATTAACACTGTCTTTTGTGCCTTTTGGAAAGTTGTTAACAAGTTTGTATTTGCTATAAGTTCCATAATAGCTGAATATATTCATTTTCAGTGTTTAAGTTTATATACATAAACTGGTCTCTTGATGTCTAATCCATGTGAGAAGTTACATGTTGCTACCAATATATTGTTAAATCTATAACATCAAGAAATAAAATGTAGTGGCTTCCTTAAACTATGAATCTGAAGAACAGTATTAATTACAAGAGCTATTTTTAGAGCCCCAGGTTCTAAAACTTAGATTTTTTATTTAACTTATGGAAATTGGCCCCAAATCATAAGCCAGCCATCACTTTCCTATGATTTTGCTTTTGTGCAACTCTAAAAATGAATATTTGCTTTTTAACTGATTATTCAGATATGTAAAGTCTTAAATAAAACTGGCAGCATCAAAAGGTGTGAAAAATATGAAGAGCTTCCAAAGGTGTGAAAAATATGAGGAGCATGAAACGGTCTGAAAAATTGGAGGAGCATGAAGTGGTGTTGGAAAACTTGAAGAGCCTGAAAACGTGTGAAAAATATGAAGAGCTTCAAAAGCTGTGAGAAATATGAAGAGCTTCAAAAGGTGTCAAAAATGAGAAGAGCATAAAACGGTCTGAAAAATAGGAGGATAATGAAGTGGTGTTGAAAAACATGAAGAGCCTGAAAAGTTGTGAAATATATGAAGAGATTCAAAAGGTGTCAAAAATATGAGGAGCATGAAACGGTCTGGAAAATAGGAGGAGCATGAAACAGTGTTCAAAAACATGAAGAGCCTGAAAAGGTGTGAAAAATATGAAAAGCTTCAAAAGGTGTGAAAAATATAAGGAGCATGAAACGGTCAGAAAAATAGGAGGAGCATAAAGCGATGTTCAAATACATGGACAGCCTGAAAAGGTGTGAAAAATATGAAGAGGTTCAAAAGGTGTCAAAAATATGACGAGCATGAAACCGTCTGAAAAATAGGAGGAGCATGAATCGGTGTTTAAAACACGAACAGTCTGAAAAGGTGTGAAAAATATTAAGAGCTTCAAAAGTTGTCAAAATATGAGGAGCATGAAACAATCTGAAAAATAGGAGGAGTATGAAGTGGTGTTCAAAAACATGAAGAGACTGAAAACGTGTGAAAAATATTAAGAGCTTCAAAAGGTGTCAAATATATGAGGAGCATGAAACGGTCTGAAAAATAGGAGGAGTATGAAGTGGTGTTGAAAAACATGAAGAGACTGAAAACGTGTGAAAAATATTAAGAGGTTCAAAAGTTGTCAAATATATGAGGAGCATGAAACAGTTTGAAAAATAGGAGGAGTATGAAGTGGTGTTCAAAAACATGAAGAGACTGAAACGTGTGAAAAACAGGAAGAGCCTGAAAAGGTGTGAAAAATATGAAGAGCTTCAAAAGGTGTGAAAAATATGAGGAGCATGAAATGGTCTGAAAAATAGGAGGATCATGAAGCGGTGTTGAAAAACATGAAGAGCCTGAAAAGGTGTGAAAAATATGAAGAGCTTCAAAAGGTGTCAAAAATATGAGGAGTAGGAAACGGTCTGAAATATAAGAGCATCAAAAAACGGTTTTAAAAAACATAAAGAGCCTGAAAAGGTGTGAAAAATATGAAGAGCATCAAAAGGTGTGAAAAATATGAGGAGCATGAAACGGTCTGAAACATCGGAGGATCATGAAGCGGTGTTGAAAAACATGAAAAGTTTGAAAAGGTGTGAATAATTTGAAGAGCTTCAAAAGGTGTCAAAAATATGAGGAGCATGAAACGGTCTGAAAATAGGAGGAGCATGAAGTGGTGTTCAAAAACTTGAAGAGCCTGAAAATTTGTGAAAAATATGAGGAGCTTCAAAAGTTGTCAAAAATATGAGGAGCATGAAACGGTGTTCAAAAACGCAAAGAGCCTGAAAGGTGTGAAAAATATAAACAGCTTCAAAAGGTGTGAAATGCATGAGGAACATTAAACGGTCTGAAAAATAGGAGGAGCATGAAGCGATATTGAAACATGAAAAGCCTGAAAAGGTGTGAAAAATATGAAGAGCTTCAAAAGGTGTCAAAAATATGAGGAACATGAAACGGTCTGAAAAACAGGAGGAGAATGAAACGGTCTGAAAAATAGGAGGAGCAGGAAGCGGTTTTCAAAAATATGAAGAGCCTGAAAATGTGTGAAAAATATGAAGAGCTTCAAAAGGTGTCAAAAATACGAGGAGCAGGAAACGGTCTGAAAAATAGGAGGAGAATGAAGCGGTGTTCAAAAAAATGGAGAACCTGAAAAGCTGTGAAAAATATGAAGAGCCTCAAAACTTGTCAAAAATATGAGGAGCATGAAACGGTTTGAAAAATAGGAGGAGCATGAAGCGGTGATGAAAAACATGAAGAGCGTGAAAACGTTTGAAAAATATGAAGAGCTTCAAAAGCTGTGAGAAATATGAAGAGCTTCAAAAGGTGTCAAAAATACGAGGAGCATGAAACCGTCTGAAAAATAGGAGGAGCATGAAAAGGTGTTGAAAAACATGAAGAGCCTGAAAAGGTGTGAAAAATATGAAGTGCTTCTAAAGGTGTGAAATACATGAGGAGCATGAAACGGTCTGAAAAATAGGAGGAGCATGAAGTGGTGTTGAAAAACATGAAGAGTCTGAAAAGGTGTGAACAATTTGAAGAGCTTCAAAAGGTGTCAAAAATATGAGGATCATGAAACGGTCTGAAAAATAGGAGGAGCATGAAGTGGTGTTCAGAAACATGAAGAGCATGAAAAGTTGTGAAAAATGTGAAGAGCTTCAAAAGGTGTCAAAAATATGAGGAGCATGAAACGGTCTGAAAAATAGGAGGAGCATGAAACGGTGTTCAAAAACAAGAAGAGCCTGAAAAGGTGTGAAAAATATGAAGAGCTTCAAAAGGTGTCAAAAATATGAGGAGCAGGAAACGGTCTGAAATATAAGAGCAGCATAAAAAGGTGTTAAAAAACATGAAGAGCCTGAAAAGGTGTGAAAAATATGAAGAGCTTCAAAAGGTGTGAAAAATATGAGGAGCATCAAATGGTCTGAAAAATAGGAGGATCATGAAGCAGTGTTGAGAAACATGAAGAGCCTGAAAAGGTGTGAACAATTTGAAGAGCTTCAAAAGGTGTCAAAAATATGAGGATCATGAAACGGTCTGAAAAATAAGAGGAGCATGAAGTGGTGTTCAGAAACATGAAGAGCGTGAAAAGTTGTGAAAAATGTGAAGAGCTTCAAAAGGTGTCAAAAATATGAGGAGCATGAAACGGTCTGAAAAATAGGAGGAGCATGAAACGGTGTTCAAAAACCTGAAGAGCCTGAAAAGGTGTGAAAAATATGAAGAGCTTCAAAAGGTGTGAAAAATATGAGGAGCATCAAATGGTCTGAAAAATAGGAGGATCATGAAGCGGTGTTGAGAAACATGAAGAGCCTGAAAAGGTGTGAAAAATATGAAGAGCTTCAAAAGGTGTCAAAAATATGAGGAGCAGGAAACGGTCTGAAATATAAGAGCAGCATAAAAAGGTGTTAAAAAACATGAAGAGCCTGAAAAGGTGTGGAAAATATGAAGAGCTTCAAAAGGTGTGAAAAATATGAGGAGCATCAAATGGTCTGAAAAATAGGAGGATCATGAAGCAGTGTTGAGAAACATGAAGAGCCTGAAAAGGTGTGAAAAATATGAAGAGCTTCAAAAGGTGTCAAAAATATGAGGAGCAGGAAACGGTATGAAATATAAGAGCAGCATAAAACTGTGTTAAAAAACATGAAGAGCCTGAAAAGGTGTGAGAAATATGAAGAGCTTCAATGGGTGTGGAATACATGAGGAGCATGAAACGGTCTGAAAAATAGGAGGAGCATGAAGCTGGGCTCAAAAACATGAAGAACCTGAAAATTTGAGGAAAAAATGAAGAGCTTCAAAAGATTTCAAAAATATGAGGAGCATGAAACGGTCTGAAAAATAGGAGGAACATGAAACTGTGTTCAAAAACATGAAGAGCCTGAAAACGTGTGAAAAACATGAAGAGCCTGAAAAGGTGTGAAAATTTTGAAGAGCTTCAAAAGGTGCCAAAAATATGAGGAAAATGAAACGGTCTGAAAAATAGGAGGCTCATGAAACGGTGTTGAGAAACATGAAAAGCCTGAAAACGTGTCAAAAATATGAAGAGCTTCAGGCTGGCGGGTAAAGCTGGGAGGTCCCGGCCGGGGGCGCCGGTTGGAGACATGATTGCAATGTGGGCCTTAGGATTTGAGCCAAAGAAAGAAGAAATTAAAAAGATGATAGCTGAAACTGACAAAGAAGGAATTGGCACCATTAATTTTGAAGAATTTTTTGCCATAATGAGTGTAAAAATGAGTGAAAAGGATGAAAAAGAAGAAATATTGAAGGCTTTCAAACTATTTGATGATGATGATACAGGAAGTATATCATTGAACAATATCAAGAGGGTTGCTAAGGAGCTAGGGGAAAATTTAACAGATGATGAACTTCAGGAAATGCTTGATGAGGCTGATCATGATGGGGATGGAGAAATAAACAAGGAAGAATTTTTGAAAATGATGCAAAAGACCACTCTTTATTAACACTGTCTTTTGTGCCTTTTGGAAAGTTGTTAACAAGTTTGTATTTGCTATAAGTTCCATAATAGCTGAATATATTCATTTTCAGTGTTTAAGTTTATATACATAAACTGGTCTCTTGATGTCTAATCCATGTGAGAAGTTACATGTTGCTACCAATATATTGTTAAATCTATAACATCAAGAAATAAAATGTAGTGGCTTCCTTAAACTATGAATCTGAAGAACAGTATTAATTACAAGAGCTATTTTTAGAGCCCCAGGTTCTAAAACTTAGATTTTTTATTTAACTTATGGAAATTGGCCCCAAATCATAAGCCAGCCATCACTTTCCTATGATTTTGCTTTTGTGCAACTCTAAAAATGAATATTTGCTTTTTAACTGATTATTCAGATATGTAAAGTCTTAAATAAAACTGGCAGCATCAACAGGTGTGAAAAATATGAAGAGCTTCCAAAGGTGTGAAAAATATGAGGAGCATGAAACGGTCTGAAAAATTGGAGGAGCATGAAGTGGTGTTGGAAAACTTGAAGAGCCTGAAAACGTGTGAAAAATATGAAGAGCTTCAAAAGCTGTGAGAAATATGAAGAGCTTCAAAAGGTGTCAAAAATGAGAAGAGCATAAAACGGTCTGAAAAATAGGAGGATAATGAAGTGGTGTTGAAAAACATGAAGAGCCTGAAAAGTTGTGAAATATATGAAGAGATTCAAAAGGTGTCAAAAATATGAGGAGCATGAAACGGTCTGGAAAATAGGAGGAGCATGAAACAGTGTTCAAAAACATGAAGAGCCTGAAAAGGTGTGAAAAATATGAAAAGCTTCAAAAGGTGTGAAAAATATAAGGAGCATGAAACGGTCAGAAAAATAGGAGGAGCATAAAGCGATGTTCAAATACATGGACAGCCTGAAAAGGTGTGAAAAATATGAAGAGGTTCAAAAGGTGTCAAAAATATGACGAGCATGAAACCGTCTGAAAAATAGGAGGAGCATGAATCGGTGTTTAAAACACGAACAGTCTGAAAAGGTGTGAAAAATATTAAGAGCTTCAAAAGTTGTCAAAATATGAGGAGCATGAAACAATCTGAAAAATAGGAGGAGTATGAAGTGGTGTTCAAAAACATGAAGAGACTGAAAACGTGTGAAAAATATTAAGAGCTTCAAAAGGTGTCAAATATATGAGGAGCATGAAACGGTCTGAAAAATAGGAGGAGCATGAAGTGGTGTTGAAAAACATGAAGAGACTGAAAACGTGTGAAAAATATTAAGAGGTTCAAAAGTTGTCAAATATATGAGGAGCATGAAACAGTTTGAAAAATAGGAGGAGTATGAAGTGGTGTTCAAAAACATGAAGAGACTGAAACGTGTGAAAAACAGGAAGAGCCTGAAAAGGTGTGAAAAATATGAAGAGCTTCAAAAGGTGTGAAAAATATGAGGAGCATGAAATGGTCTGAAAAATAGGAGGATCATGAAGCGGTGTTGAAAAACATGAAGAGCCTGAAAAGGTGTGAAAAATATGAAGAGCTTCAAAAGGTGTCAAAAATATGAGGAGTAGGAAACGGTCTGAAATATAAGAGCATCAAAAAACGGTTTTAAAAAACATAAAGAGCCTGAAAAGGTGTGAAAAATATGAAGAGCATCAAAAGGTGTGAAAAATATGAGGAGCATGAAACGGTCTGAAACATCGGAGGATCATGAAGCGGTGTTGAAAAACATGAAAAGTTTGAAAAGGTGTGAATAATTTGAAGAGCTTCAAAAGGTGTCAAAAATATGAGGAGCATGAAACGGTCTGAAAATAGGAGGAGCATGAAGTGGTGTTCAAAAACTTGAAGAGCCTGAAAATTTGTGAAAAATATGAGGAGCTTCAAAAGTTGTCAAAAATATGAGGAGCATGAAACGGTGTTCAAAAACCCAAAGAGCCTGAAAGGTGTGAAAAATATAAACAGCTTCAAAAGGTGTGAAATGCATGAGGAACATTAAACGGTCTGAAAAATAGGAGGAGCATGAAGCGATATTGAAACATGAAAAGCCTGAAAAGGTGTGAAAAATATGAAGAGCTTCAAAAGGTGTCAAAAATATGAGGAACATGAAACGGTCTGAAAAACAGGAGGAGAATGAAACGGTCTGAAAAATAGGAGGAGCAGGAAGCGGTTTTCAAAAATATGAAGAGCCTGAAAATGTGTGAAAAATATGAAGAGCTTCAAAAGGTGTCAAAAATACGAGGAGCATGAAACGGTCTGAAAAATAGGAGGAGAATGAAGCGGTGTTCAAAAAAATGGAGAACCTGAAAAGCTGTGAAAAATATGAAGAGCCTCAAAACTTGTCAAAAATATGAGGAGCATGAAACGGTTTGAAAAATAGGAGGAGCATGAAGCGGTGATGAAAAACATGAAGAGCGTGAAAACGTTTGAAAAATATGAAGAGCTTCAAAAGCTGTGAGAAATATGAAGAGCTTCAAAAGGTGTCAAAAATACGAGGAGCATGAAACCGTCTGAAAAATAGGAGGAGCATGAAAAGGTGTTGAAAAACATGAAGAGCCTGAAAAGGTGTGAAAAATATGAAGTGCTTCTAAAGGTGTGAAATACATGAGGAGCATGAAACGGTCTGAAAAATAGGAGGAGCATGAAGTGGTGTTGAAAAACATGAAGAGTCTGAAAAGGTGTGAACAATTTGAAGAGCTTCAAAAGGTGTCAAAAATATGAGGATCATGAAACGGTCTGAAAAATAGGAGGAGCATGAAGTGGTGTTCAGAAACATGAAGAGCATGAAAAGTTGTGAAAAATGTGAAGAGCTTCAAAAGGTGTCAAAAATATGAGGAGCATGAAACGGTCTGAAAAATAGGAGGAGCATGAAACGGTGTTCAAAAACCTGAAGAGCCTGAAAAGGTGTGAAAAATATGAAGAGCTTCAAAAGGTGTGAAAAATATGAGGAGCATCAAATGGTCTGAAAAATAGGAGGATCATGAAGCGGTGTTGAGAAACATGAAGAGCCTGAAAAGGTGTGAAAAATATGAAGAGCTTCAAAAGGTGTCAAAAATATGAGGAGCAGGAAACGGTCTGAAATATAAGAGCAGCATAAAAAGGTGTTAAAAAACATGAAGAGCCTGAAAAGGTGTGAAAAATATGAAGAGCTTCAAAAGGTGTGAAAAATATGAGGAGCATCAAATGGTCTGAAAAATAGGAGGATCATGAAGCAGTGTTGAGAAACATGAAGAGCCTGAAAAGGTGTGAACAATTTGAAGAGCTTCAAAAGGTGTCAAAAATATGAGGATCATGAAACGGTCTGAAAAATAGGAGGAGCATGAAGTGGTGTTCAGAAACATGAAGAGCGTGAAAAGTTGTGAAAAATGTGAAGAGCTTCAAAAGGTGTCAAAAATATGAGGAGCATGAAACGGTCTGAAAAATAGGAGGAGCATGAAACGGTGTTCAAAAACCTGAAGAGCCTGAAAAGGTGTGAAAAATATGAAGAGCTTCAAAAGGTGTGAAAAATATGAGGAGCATCAAATGGTCTGAAAAATAGGAGGATCATGAAGCGGTGTTGAGAAACATGAAGAGCCTGAAAAGGTGTGAAAAATATGAAGAGCTTCAAAAGGTGTCAAAAATATGAGGAGCAGGAAACGGTCTGAAATATAAGAGCAGCATAAAAAGGTGTTAAAAAACATGAAGAGCCTGAAAAGGTGTGGAAAATATGAAGAGCTTCAAAAGGTGTGAAAAATATGAGGAGCATCAAATGGTCTGAAAAATAGGAGGATCATGAAGCAGTGTTGAGAAACATGAAGAGCCTGAAAAGGTGTGAAAAATATGAAGAGCTTCAAAAGGTGTCAAAAATATGAGGAGCAGGAAACGGTATGAAATATAAGAGCAGCATAAAACTGTGTTAAAAAACATGAAGAGCCTGAAAAGGTGTGAAAAATATGAAGAGCTTCAATGGGTGTGGAATACATGAGGAGCATGAAACGGTCTGAAAAATAGGAGGAGCATGAAGCTGGGCTCAAAAACATGAAGAACCTGAAAATTTGAGGAAAAAATGAAGAGCTTCAAAAGATGTCAAAAATATGAGGAGCATGAAACGGTCTGAAAAATAGGAGGAACATGAAACTGTGTTCAAAAACATGAAGAGCCTGAAAACGTGTGAAAAACATGAAGAGCCTGAAAAGGTGTGAAAATTATGAAGAGCTTCAAAAGGTGCCAAAAATATGAGGAAAATGAAACGGTCTGAAAAATAGGAGGCTCATGAAACGGTGTTGAAAAACATGAAAAGCGTGAAAACGTGTCAAAAATATGAAGAGCTTCAGGCTGGCGGGTAAAGCTGGGAGGTCCCGGCCGGGGGCGCCGGTTGGAGACATGATTGCAATGTGGGCCTTAGGATTTGAGCCAAAGAAAGAAGAAATTAAAAAGATGATAGCTGAAACTGACAAAGAAGGAATTGGCACCATTAATTTTGAAGAATTTTTTGCCATAATGAGTGTAAAAATGAGTGAAAAGGATGAAAAAGAAGAAATATTGAAGGCCTTCAAACTATTTGATGATGATGATACAGGAAGTATATCATTGAACAATATCAAGAGGGTTGCTAAGGAGCTAGGGGAAAATTTAACAGATGATGAACTTCAGGAAATGCTTGATGAGGCTGATCATGATGGGGATGGAGAAATAAACAAGGAAGAATTTTTGAAAATGATGCAAAAGACCACTCTTTATTAACACTGTCTTTTGTGCCTTTTGGAAAGTTGTTAACAAGTTTGTATTTGCTATAAGTTCCATAATAGCTGAATATATTCATTTTCAGTGTTTAAGTTTATATACATAAACTGGTCTCTTGATGTCTAATCCATGTGAGAAGTTACATGTTGCTACCAATATATTGTTAAATCTACAACATCAAGAAATAAAATGTAGTGGCTTCCTTAAACTATGAATCTGAGGAACAGTATTAATTACAAGTGCTATTTTTAGAGCCCCAGGTTCTAAAACTTAGATTTTTTATTTAACTTATGGAAATTGGCCCCAAATCATAAGCCAGCCATCACTTTCCTATGATTTTGCTTTTATGCAACTCTAAAAATGAATATTTGCTTTTTAACTGATTATTCAGATATGTAAAGTCTGAAATAAAACTGGCAGCATCAAAAGGTGTGAAAAATATGAAGAGCTTCAAAAGGTGTGAAAAATATGAGGAGCATGAAATGGTCTGAAAAATTGGAGGAGCATGAAGTGGTGTTGAAAAACTTGAAGAGCCTGAAAACGTGTGAAAAATATGAAGAGCTTCAAAAGCTGTGAGAAATATGAAGAGCTTCAAAAGGTGTCAAAAATGAGAAGAGCATAAAACGGTCTGAAAAATAGGAGGATAATGAAGTGGTGTTGAAAAACATGAAGAGCCTGAAAAGTTGTGAAATATATGAAGAGATTCAAAAGGTGTCAAAAATATGAGGAGCATGAAACGGTCTGGAAAATAGGAGGAGCATGAAACAGTGTTCAAAAACATGAAGAGCCTGAAAAGGTGTGAAAAATATGAAGAGCTTCAAAAGGTGTCAAAATATGAGGAGCATGAAACAATCTGAAAAATAGGAGGAGTATGAAGTGGTGTTCAAAAACATGAAGAGACTGAAAACGTGTGAAAAATATTAAGAGCTTCAAAAGGTGTCAAATATATGAGGAGCATGAAACGGTCTGAAAAATAGGAGGAGCATGAAGTGGTGTTGAAAAACATGAAGAGACTGAAAACGTGTGAAAAATATTAAGAGGTTCAAAAGTTGTCAAATATATGAGGAGCATGAAACAGTTTGAAAAATAGGAGGAGTATGAAGTGGTGTTCAAAAACATGAAGAGACTGAAACGTGTGAAAAACATGAAGAGCCTGAAAAGGTGTGAAAAATATGAAGAGCTTCAAAAGGTGTGAAAAATATGAGGAGCATGAAATGGTCTGAAAAATAGGAGGATCATGAAGCGGTGTTGAAAAACATGAAGAGCCTGAAAAGGTGTGAAAAATATGAAGAGCTTCAAAAGGTGTCAAAAATATGAGGAGTAGGAAACGGTCTGAAATATAAGAGCATCATAAAACGGTTTTAAAAAACATAAAGAGCCTGAAAAGGTGTGAAAAATATGAAGAGCATCAAAAGGTGTGAAAAATATGAGGAGCATGAAACGGTCTGAAACATTGGAGGATCATGAAGCGGTGTTGAAAAACATGAAAAGTTTGAAAAGGTGTGAATAATTTGAAGAGCTTCAAAAGGTGTCAAAAATATGAGGAGCATGAAACCGTCTGAAAATAGGAGGAGCATGAAGTGGTGTTCAAAAACTTGAAGAGCCTGAAAATTTGTGAAAAATATGAGGAGCTTCAAAAGGTGTCAAAAATATGAGGAGCATGAAACGTTCTGAAAAATAGGAGGAGCATGAAACGGTGTTCAAAAACCCAAAGAGCCTGAAAGGTGTGAAAAATATAAACAGCTTCAAAAGGTGTGAAATGCATGAGGAGCATTAAACGGTCTGAAAAATAGGAGGAGCATGAAGCGATATTGAAACATGAAAAGCCTGAAAAGGTGTGAAAAATATGAAGAGCTTCAAAAGGTGTCAAAAATATGAGGAACATGAAACGGTCTGAAAAACAGGAGGAGAATGAAACGGTCTGAAAAATAGGAGGAGCAGGAAGCGGTTTTCAAAAATATGAAGAGCCTGAAAATGTGTGAAAAATATGAAGAGCTTCAAAAGGTGTCAAAAATACGAGGAGCATGAAACGGTCTGAAAAATAGGAGGAGAATGAAGCGGTGTTCAAAAAAATGGAGAACCTGAAAAGCTGTGAAAAATATGAAGAGCCTCAAAACTTGTCAAAAATATGAGGAGCATGAAACGGTTTGAAAAATAGGAGGAGCATGAAGCGGTGATGAAAAACATGAAGAGCGTGAAAACGTTTGAAAAATATGAAGAGCTTCAAAAGCTGTGAGAAATATGAAGAGCTTCAAAAGGTGTCAAAAATACGAGGAGCATGAAACCGTCTGAAAAATAGGAGGAGCATGAAAAGGTGTTGAAAAACATGAAGAGCCTGAAAAGGTGTGAAAAATATGAAGTGCTTCTAAAGGTGTGAAATACATGAGGAGCATGAAACGGTCTGAAAAATAGTAGGAGCATGAAGTGGTGTTGAAAACCATGAAGAGTCTGAAAAGGTGTGAACAATTTGAAGAGCTTCAAAAGGTGTCAAAAATATGAGGATCATGAAACGGTCTGAAAAATAGGAGGAGCATGAAGTGGTGTTCAGAAACATGAAGAGCGTGAAAAGTTGTGAAAAATGTGAAGAGCTTTAAAAGGTGTCAAAAATATGAGGAGCATGAAACGGTCTGAAAAATAGGAGGAGCATGAAACGGTGGTCAAAAACCTGAAGAGCCTGAAAAGGTGTGAAAAATATGAAGAGCTTCAAAAGGTGTCAAAAATATGAGGAGCATCAAATGGTCTGAAAAATAGGAGGATCATGAAGCGGTGTTGAGAAACATGAAGAGCCTGAAAAGGTGTGAAAAATATGAAGAGCTTCAAAAGGTGTGAAAAATATGAGGAGCATCAAATGGTCTGAAAAATAGGAGGATCATGAAGCAGTGTTGAGAAACATGAGGAGCCTGAAAAGGTGTGAAAAATATGAAGAGCTTCAAAAGGTGTCAAAAATATGAGGAGCAGGAAACGGTCTGAAATATAAGAGCAGCATAAAACTGTGTTAAAAAACATGAAGAGCCTGAAAAGGTGTGAAAAATATGAAGAGCTTCAATGGGTGTGGAATACATGAGGAGCATGAAACGGTCTGAAAAATAGGAGGAGCATGAAGCTGGGCTCAAAAACATGAAGCACCTGAAAATTTGAGGAAAAAATGAAGAGCTTCAAAAGATGTCAAAAATATGAGGAGCATGAAACGGTCTGAAAAATAGGAGGAACATGAAACTGTGTTCAAAAACATGAAGAGCCTGAAAACGTGTGAAAAACATGAAGAGCCTGAAAAGGTGTGAAAATTATGAAGAGCTTCAAAAGGTGCCAAAAATATGAGGAAAATGAAACGGTCTGAAAAATAGGAGGCTCATGAAACGGTGTTGAAAAACATGAAAAGCGTGAAAACGTGTCAAAAATATGAAGAGCTTCAGGCTGGCGGGTAAAGCTGGGAGGTCCCGGCCGGGGGCGCCGGTTGGAGACATGATTGCAATGTGGGCCTTAGGATTTGAGCCAAAGAAAGAAGAAATTAAAAAGATGATAGCTGAAACTGACAAAAAGGAATTGGCACCATTAATTTTGAAGAATTTTTTGCCATAATGAGTGTAAAAATGAGTGAAAAGGATGAAAAAGAAGAAATATTGAAGGCTTTCAAACTATTTGATGATGATGATACAGGAAGTATATCATTGAACAATATCAAGAGGGTTGCTAAGGAGCTAGGGGAAAATTTAACAGATGATGAACTTCAGGAAATGCTTGATGAGGCTGATCATGATGGGGATGGAGAAATAAACAAGGAAGAATTTTTGAAAATGATGCAAAAGACCACTCTTTATTAACACTGTCTTTTGTGCCTTTTGGAAAGTTGTTAACAAGTTTGTATTTGCTATAAGTTCCATAATAGCTGAATATATTCATTTTCAGTGTTTAAGTTTATATACATAAACTGGTCTCTTGATGTCTAATCCATGTGAGAAGTTACATGTTGCTACCAATATATTGTTAAATCTATAACATCAAGAAATAAAATGTAGTGGCTTCCTTAAACTATGAATCTGAAGAACAGTATTAATTACAAGAGCTATTTTTAGAGCCCCAGGTTCTAAAACTTAAATTTTTTATTTAACTTATGGAAATTGGCCCCAAATCATAAGCCAGCCATCACTTTCCTATGATTTTGCTTTTGTGCAACTCTAAAAATGAATATTTGCTTTTTAACTGATTATTCAGATATGTAAAGTCTTAAATAAAACTGGCAGCATCAAAAGGTGTGAAAAATATGAAGAGCTTTCAAAGGTGTGAAAAATATGAGGAGCATGAAACGGTCTGAAAAATTGGAGGAGCATGAAGTGGTGTTGGAAAACTTGAAGAGCCTGAAAACGTGTGAAAAATATGAAGAGCTTCAAAAGCTGTGAGAAATATGAAGAGCTTCAAAAGGTGTCAAAAATGAGAAGAGCATAAAACGGTCTGAAAAATAGGAGGATAATGAAGTGGTGTTGAAAAACATGAAGAGCCTGAAAAGTTGTGAAATATATGAAGAGATTCAAAAGGTGTCAAAAATATGAGGAGCATGAAACGGTCTGGAAAATAGGAGGAGCATGAAACAGTGTTCAAAAACATGAAGAGCCTGAAAAGGTGTGAAAAATATGAAAAGCTTCAAAAGGTGTGAAAAATATAAGGAGCATGAAACGGTCAGAAAAATAGGAGGAGCATAAAGCGATGTTCAAATACATGGACAGCCTGAAAAGGTGTGAAAAATATGAAGAGGTTCAAAAGGTGTCAAAAATATGACGAGCATGAAACCGTCTGAAAAATAGGAGGAGCATGAATCGGTGTTTAAAACACGAACAGTCTGAAAAGGTGTGAAAAATATTAAGAGCTTCAAAAGTTGTCAAAATATGAGGAGCATGAAACAATCTGAAAAATAGGAGGAGTATGAAGTGGTGTTCAAAAACATGAAGAGACTGAAAACGTGTGAAAAATATTAAGAGCTTCAAAAGGTGTCAAATATATGAGGAGCATGAAACGGTCTGAAAAATAGGAGGAGCATGAAGTGGTGTTGAAAAACATGAAGAGACTGAAAACGTGTGAAAAATATTAAGAGGTTCAAAAGTTGTCAAATATATGAGGAGCATGAAACAGTTTGAAAAATAGGAGGAGTATGAAGTGGTGTTCAAAAACATGAAGAGACTGAAACGTGTGAAAAACAGGAAGAGCCTGAAAAGGTGTGAAAAATATGAAGAGCTTCAAAAGGTGTGAAAAATATGAGGAGCATGAAATGGTCTGAAAAATAGGAGGATCATGAAGCGGTGTTGAAAAACATGAAGAGCCTGAAAAGGTGTGAAAAATATGAAGAGCTTCAAAAGGTGTCAAAAATATGAGGAGTAGGAAACGGTCTGAAATATAAGAGCATCAAAAAACGGTTTTAAAAAACATAAAGAGCCTGAAAAGGTGTGAAAAATATGAAGAGCATCAAAAGGTGTGAAAAATATGAGGAGCATGAAACGGTCTGAAACATCGGAGGATCATGAAGCGGTGTTGAAAAACATGAAAAGTTTGAAAAGGTGTGAATAATTTGAAGAGCTTCAAAAGGTGTCAAAAATATGAGGAGCATGAAACGGTCTGAAAATAGGAGGAGCATGAAGTGGTGTTCAAAAACTTGAAGAGCCTGAAAATTTGTGAAAAATATGAGGAGCTTCAAAAGTTGTCAAAAATATGAGGAGCATGAAACGGTGTTCAAAAACCCAAAGAGCCTGAAAGGTGTGAAAAATATAAACAGCTTCAAAAGGTGTGAAATGCATGAGGAACATTAAACGGTCTGAAAAATAGGAGGAGCATGAAGCGATATTGAAACATGAAAAGCCTGAAAAGGTGTGAAAAATATGAAGAGCTTCAAAAGGTGTCAAAAATATGAGGAACATGAAACGGTCTGAAAAACAGGAGGAGAATGAAACGGTCTGAAAAATAGGAGGAGCAGGAAGCGGTTTTCAAAAATATGAAGAGCCTGAAAATGTGTGAAAAATATGAAGAGCTTCAAAAGGTGTCAAAAATACGAGGAGCATGAAACGGTCTGAAAAATAGGAGGAGAATGAAGCGGTGTTCAAAAAAATGGAGAACCTGAAAAGCTGTGAAAAATATGAAGAGCCTCAAAACTTGTCAAAAATATGAGGAGCATGAAACGGTTTGAAAAATAGGAGGAGCATGAAGCGGTGATGAAAAACATGAAGAGCGTGAAAACGTTTGAAAAATATGAAGAGCTTCAAAAGCTGTGAGAAATATGAAGAGCTTCAAAAGGTGTCAAAAATACGAGGAGCATGAAACCGTCTGAAAAATAGGAGGAGCATGAAAAGGTGTTGAAAAACATGAAGAGCCTGAAAAGGTGTGAAAAATATGAAGTGCTTCTAAAGGTGTGAAATACATGAGGAGCATGAAACGGTCTGAAAAATAGGAGGAGCATGAAGTGGTGTTGAAAAACATGAAGAGTCTGAAAAGGTGTGAACAATTTGAAGAGCTTCAAAAGGTGTCAAAAATATGAGGATCATGAAACGGTCTGAAAAATAGGAGGAGCATGAAGTGGTGTTCAGAAACATGAAGAGCATGAAAAGTTGTGAAAAATGTGAAGAGCTTCAAAAGGTGTCAAAAATATGAGGAGCATGAAACGGTCTGAAAAATAGGAGGATCATGAAGCGGTGTTGAGAAACATGAAGAGCCTGAAAAGGTGTGAAAAATATGAAGAGCTTCAAAAGGTGTCAAAAATATGAGGAGCAGGAAACGGTCTGAAATATAAGAGCAGCATAAAAAGGTGTTAAAAAACATGAAGAGCCTGAAAAGGTGTGAAAAATATGAAGAGCTTCAAAAGGTGTGAAAAATATGAGGAGCATCAAATGGTCTGAAAAATAGGAGGATCATGAAGCAGTGTTGAGAAACATGAAGAGCCTGAAAAGGTGTGAACAATTTGAAGAGCTTCAAAAGGTGTCAAAAATATGAGGATCATGAAACGGTCTGAAAAATAGGAGGAGCATGAAGTGGTGTTCAGAAACATGAAGAGCGTGAAAAGTTGTGAAAAATGTGAAGAGCTTCAAAAGGTGTCAAAAATATGAGGAGCATGAAACGGTCTGAAAAATAGGAGGAGCATGAAACGGTGTTCAAAAACCTGAAGAGCCTGAAAAGGTGTGAAAAATATGAAGAGCTTCAAAAGGTGTGAAAAATATGAGGAGCATCAAATGGTCTGAAAAATAGGAGGATCATGAAGCGGTGTTGAGAAACATGAAGAGCCTGAAAAGGTGTGAAAAATATGAAGAGCTTCAAAAGGTGTCAAAATATGAGGAGCAGGAAACGGTCTGAAATATAAGAGCAGCATAAAAAGGTGTTAAAAAACATGAAGAGCCTGAAAAGGTGTGGAAAATATGAAGAGCTTCAAAAGGTGTGAAAAATATGAGGAGCATCAAATGGTCTGAAAAATAGGAGGATCATGAAGCAGTGTTGAGAAACATGAAGAGCCTGAAAAGGTGTGAAAAATATGAAGAGCTTCAAAAGGTGTCAAAAATATGAGGAGCAGGAAACGGTATGAAATATAAGAGCAGCATAAAACTGTGTTAAAAAACATGAAGAGCCTGAAAAGGTGTGAAAAATATGAAGAGCTTCAATGGGTGTGGAATACATGAGGAGCATGAAACGGTCTGAAAAATAGGAGGAGCATGAAGCTGGGCTCAAAACATGAAGAACCTGAAAATTTGAGGAAAAAATGAAGAGCTTCAAAAGATTTCAAAAATATGAGGAGCATGAAACGGTCTGAAAAATAGGAGGAACATGAAACTGTGTTCAAAAACATGAAGAGCCTGAAAACGTGTGAAAAACATGAAGAGCCTGAAAAGGTGTGAAAATTTTGAAGAGCTTCAAAAGGTGCCAAAAATATGAGGAAAATGAAACGGTCTGAAAAATAGGAGGCTCATGAAACGGTGTTGAGAAACATGAAAAGCCTGAAAACGTGTCAAAAATATGAAGAGCTTCAGGCTGGCGGGTAAAGCTGGGAGGTCCCGGCCGGGGGCGCCGGTTGGAGACATGATTGCAATGTGGGCCTTAGGATTTGAGCCAAAGAAAGAAGAAATTAAAAAGATGATAGCTGAAACTGACAAAGAAGGAATTGGCACCATTAATTTTGAAGAATTTTTTGCCATAATGAGTGTAAAAATGAGTGAAAAAGATGAAAAAGAAGAAATATTGAAGGCTTTCAAACTATTTGATGATGATGATACAGGAAGTATATCATTGAACAATATCAAGAGGGTTGCTAAGGAGCTAGGGGAAAATTTAACAGATGATGAACTTCAGGAAATGCTTGATGAGGCTGATCATGATGGGGATGGAGAAATAAACAAGGAAGAATTTTTGAAAATGATGCAAAAGACCACTCTTTATTAACACTGTCTTTTGTGCCTTTTGGAAAGTTGTTAACAAGTTTGTATTTGCTATAAGTTCCATAATAGCTGAATATATTCATTTTCAGTGTTTAAGTTTATATACATAAACTGGTCTCTTGATGTCTAATCCATGTGAGAAGTTACATGTTGCTACCAATATATTGTTAAATCTATAACATCAAGAAATAAAATGTAGTGGCTTCCTTAAACTATGAATCTGAAGAACAGTATTAATTACAAGAGCTATTTTTAGAGCCCCAGGTTCTAAAACTTAGATTTTTTATTTAACTTATGGAAATTGGCCCCAAATCATAAGCCAGCCATCACTTTCCTATGATTTTGCTTTTGTGCAACTCTAAAAATGAATATTTGCTTTTTAACTGATTATTCAGATATGTAAAGTCTTAAATAAAACTGGCAGCATCAAAAGGTGTGAAAAATATGAAGAGCTTTCAAAGGTGTGAAAAATATGAGGAGCATGAAACGGTCTGAAAAATTGGAGGAGCATGAAGTGGTGTTGGAAAACTTGAAGAGCCTGAAAACGTGTGAAAAATATGAAGAGCTTCAAAAGCTGTGAAAAATATGAAGAGCTTCAAAAGGTGTCAAAAATGAGAAGAGCATAAAACGGTCTGAAAAATAGGAGGATAATGAAGTGGTGTTGAAAAACATGAAGAGCCTGAAAAGTTGTGAAATATATGAAGAGATTCAAAAGGTGTCAAAAATATGAGGAGCATGAAACGGTCTGGAAAATAGGAGGAGCATGAAACAGTGTTCAAAAACATGAAGAGCCTGAAAAGGTGTGAAAAATATGAAAAGCTTCAAAAGGTGTGAAAAATATGACGAGCATGAAACGGTCAGAAAAATAGGAGGAGCATAAAGCGATGTTCAAATACATGGACAGCCTGAAAAGGTGTGAAAAATATGAAGAGGTTCAAAAGGTGTCAAAAATATGACGAGCATGAAACCGTCTGAAAAATAGGAGGAGCATGAATCGGTGTTTAAAACACGAACAGTCTGAAAAGGTGTGAAAAATATTAAGAGCTTCAAATGTTGTCAAAATATGAGGAGCATGAAACAATCTGAAAAATAGGAGGAGTATGAAGTGGTGTTCAAAAACATGAAGAGACTGAAAACGTGTGAAAAATATTAAGAGCTTCAAAAGGTGTCAAATATATGAGGAGCATGAAACGGTCTGAAAAATAGGAGGAGCATGAAGTGGTGTTGAAAAACATGAAGAGACTGAAAACGTGTGAAAAATATTAAGAGGTTCAAAAGTTGTCAAATATATGAGGAGCATGAAACAGTTTGAAAAATAGGAGGAGTATGAAGTGGTGTTCAAAAACATGAAGAGACTGAAACGTGTGAAAAACAGGAAGAGCCTGAAAAGGTGTGAAAAATATGAAGAGCTTCAAAAGGTGTGAAAAATATGAGGAGCATGAAATGGTCTGAAAAATAGGAGGATCATGAAGCGGTGTTGAAAAACATGAAGAGCCTGAAAAGGTGTGAAAAATATGAAGAGCTTCAAAAGGTGTCAAAAATATGAGGAGTAGGAAACGGTCTGAAATATAAGAGCATCAAAAAACGGTTTTAAAAAACATAAAGAGCCTGAAAAGGTGTGAAAAATATGAAGAGCATCAAAAGGTGTGAAAAATATGAGGAGCATGAAACGGTCTGAAACATCGGAGGATCATGAAGCGGTGTTGAAAAACATGAAAAGTTTGAAAAGGTGTGAATAATTTGAAGAGCTTCAAAAGGTGTCAAAAATATGAGGAGCATGAAACGGTCTGAAAATAGGAGGAGCATGAAGTGGTGTTCAAAAACTTGAAGAGCCTGAAAATTTGTGAAAAATATGAGGAGCTTCAAAAGTTGTCAAAAATATGAGGAGCATGAAACGGTGTTCAAAAACCCAAAGAGCCTGAAAGGTGTGAAAAATATAAACAGCTTCAAAAGGTGTGAAATGCATGAGGAACATTAAACGGTCTGAAAAATAGGAGGAGCATGAAGCGATATTGAAACATGAAAAGCCTGAAAAGGTGTGAAAAATATGAAGAGCTTCAAAAGGTGTCAAAAATATGAGGAACATGAAACGGTCGGAAAAACAGGAGGAGAATGAAACGGTCTGAAAAATAGGAGGAGCAGGAAGCGGTTTTCAAAAATATGAAGAGCCTGAAAATGTGTGAAAAATATGAAGAGCTTCAAAAGGTGTCAAAAATACGAGGAGCATGAAACGGTCTGAAAAATAGGAGGAGAATGAAGCGGTGTTCAAAAAAATGGAGAACCTGAAAAGCTGTGAAAAATATGAAGAGCCTCAAAACTTGTCAAAAATATGAGGAGCATGAAACGGTTTGAAAAATAGGAGGAGCATGAAGCGGTGATGAAAAACATGAAGAGCGTGAAAACGTTTGAAAAATATGAAGAGCTTCAAAAGCTGTGAGAAATATGAAGAGCTTCAAAAGGTGTCAAAAATACGAGGAGCATGAAACCGTCTGAAAAATAGGAGGAGCATGAAAAGGTGTTGAAAAACATGAAGAGCCTGAAAAGGTGTGAAAAATATGAAGTGCTTCTAAAGGTGTGAAATACATGAGGAGCATGAAACGGTCTGAAAAATAGGAGGAGCATGAAGTGGTGTTGAAAAACATGAAGAGTCTGAAAAGGTGTGAACAATTTGAAGAGCTTCAAAAGGTGTCAAAAATATGAGGATCATGAAACGGTCTGAAAAATAGGAGGAGCATGAAGTGGTGTTCAGAAACATGAAGAGCATGAAAAGTTGTGAAAAATGTGAAGAGCTTCAAAAGGTGTCAAAAATATGAGGAGCATGAAACGGTCTACAAAATAGGAGGAGCATGAAACGGTGTTTAAAACACGAACAGTCTGAAAAGGTGTGAAAAATATTAAGAGCTTCAAAAGTTGTCAAAATATGAGGAGCATGAAACAATCTGAAAAATAGGAGGAGTATGAAGTGGTGTTCAAAAACATGAAGAGACTGAAAACGTGTGAAAAATATTAAGAGCTTCAAAAGGTGTCAAATATATGAGGAGCATGAAACGGTCTGAAAAATAGGAGGAGCATGAAGTGGTGTTGAAAAACATGAAGAGACTGAAAACGTGTGAAAAATATTAAGAGGTTCAAAAGTTGTCAAATATATGAGGAGCATGAAACAGTTTGAAAAATAGGAGGAGTATGAAGTGGTGTTCAAAAACATGAAGAGACTGAAACGTGTGAAAAACAGGAAGAGCCTGAAAAGGTGTGAAAAATATGAAGAGCTTCAAAAGGTGTGAAAAATATGAGGAGCATGAAATGGTCTGAAAAATAGGAGGATCATGAAGCGGTGTTGAAAAACATGAAGAGCCTGAAAAGGTGTGAAAAATATGAAGAGCTTCAAAAGGTGTCAAAAATATGAGGAGTAGGAAACGGTCTGAAATATAAGAGCATCAAAAAACGGTTTTAAAAAACATAAAGAGCCTGAAAAGGTGTGAAAAATATGAAGAGCATCAAAAGGTGTGAAAAATATGAGGAGCATGAAACGGTCTGAAACATCGGAGGATCATGAAGCGGTGTTGAAAAACATGAAAAGTTTGAAAAGGTGTGAATAATTTGAAGAGCTTCAAAAGGTGTCAAAAATATGAGGAGCATGAAACGGTCTGAAAATAGGAGGAGCATGAAGTGGTGTTCAAAAACTTGAAGAGCCTGAAAATTTGTGAAAAATATGAGGAGCTTCAAAAGTTGTCAAAAATATGAGGAGCATGAAACGGTGTTCAAAAACCCAAAGAGCCTGAAAGGTGTGAAAAATATAAACAGCTTCAAAAGGTGTGAAATGCATGAGGAACATTAAACGGTCTGAAAAATAGGAGGAGCATGAAGCGATATTGAAACATGAAAAGCCTGAAAAGGTGTGAAAAATATGAAGAGCTTCAAAAGGTGTCAAAAATATGAGGAACATGAAACGGTCTGAAAAACAGGAGGAGAATGAAACGGTCTGAAAAATAGGAGGAGCAGGAAGCGGTTTTCAAAAATATGAAGAGCCTGAAAATGTGTGAAAAATATGAAGAGCTTCAAAAGGTGTCAAAAATACGAGGAGCATGAAACGGTCTGAAAAATAGGAGTAGAATGAAGCGGTGTTCAAAAAAATGGAGAACCTGAAAAGCTGTGAAAAATATGAAGAGCCTCAAAACTTGTCAAAAATATGAGGAGCATGAAACGGTTTGAAAAATAGGAGGAGCATGAAGCGGTGATGAAAAACATGAAGAGCGTGAAAACGTTTGAAAAATATGAAGAGCTTCAAAAGCTGTGAGAAATATGAAGAGCTTCAAAAGGTGTCAAAAATACGAGGAGCATGAAACCGTCTGAAAAATAGGAGGAGCATGAAAAGGTGTTGAAAAACATGAAGAGCCTGAAAAGGTGTGAAAAATATGAAGTGCTTCTAAAGGTGTGAAATACATGAGGAGCATGAAACGGTCTGAAAAATAGGAGGAGCATGAAGTGGTGTTGAAAAACATGAAGAGTCTGAAAAGGTGTGAACAATTTGAAGAGCTTCAAAAGGTGTCAAAAATATGAGGATTATGAAACGGTCTGAAAAATAGGAGGAGCATGAAGTGGTGTTCAGAAACATGAAGAGCATGAAAAGTTGTGAAAAATGTGAAGAGCTTCAAAAGGTGTCAAAAATATGAGGAGCATGAAACGGTCTGAAAAATAGGAGGAGCATGAAACAGTGTTCAAAAACCTGAAGAGCCTGAAAAGGTGTGAAAAATATGAAGAGCTTCAAAAGGTGTGAAAAATATGAGGAGCATCAAATGGTCTGAAAAATAGGAGGATCATGAAGCGGTGTTGAGAAACATGAAGAGCCTGAAAAGGTGTGAAAAATATGAAGAGCTTCAAAAGGTGTCAAAAATATGAGGAGCAGGAAACGGTCTGAAATATAAGAGCAGCATAAAAGGTGTTAAAAAACATGAAGAGCCTGAAAAGGTGTGAAAAATATGAAGAGCTTCAAAAGGTGTGAAAAATATGAGGAGCATCAAATGGTCTGAAAAATAGGAGGATCATGAAGCAGTGTTGAGAAACATGAAGAGCCTGAAAAGGTGTGAACAATTTGAAGAGCTTCAAAAGGTGTCAAAAATATGAGGATCATGAAACGGTCTGAAAAATAGGAGGAGCATGAAGTGGTGTTCAGAAACATGAAGAGCGTGAAAAGTTGTGAAAAATGTGAAGAGCTTCAAAAGGTGTCAAAAATATGAGGAGCATGAAACGGTCTGAAAAATAGGAGGAGCATGAAGCTGGGCTCAAAAACATGAAGAACCTGAAAATTTGAGGAAAAAATGAAGAGCTTCAAAAGATGTCAAAAATATGAGGAGCATGAAACGGTCGGAAAAATAGGAGGAACATGAAACTGTGTTCAAAAACATGAAGAGCCTGAAAACGTGTGAAAAACATGAAGAGCCTGAAAAGGTGTGAAAATTATGAAGAGCTTCAAAAGGTGCCAAAAATATGAGGAAAATGAAACGGTCTGAAAAATAGGAGGCTCATGAAACGGTGTTGAAAAACATGAAAAGCGTGAAAACGTGTCAAAAATATGAAGAGCTTCAGGCTGGCGGGTAAAGCTGGGAGGTCCCGGCCGGGGGCGCCGGTTGGAGACATTATTGCAATGTGGGCCTTAGGATTTGAGCCAAAGAAAGAAGAAATTAAAAAGATGATAGCTGAAACTGACAAAGAAGGAATTGGCACCATTAATTTTGAAGAATTTTTTGCCATAATGAGTGTAAAAATGAGTGAAAAGGATGAAAAAGAAGAAATATTGAAGGCCTTCAAACTATTTGATGATGATGATACAGGAAGTATATCATTGAACAATATCAAGAGGGTTGCTAAGGAGCTAGGGGAAAATTTAACAGATGATGAACTTCAGGAAATGCTTGATGAGGCTGATCATGATGGGGATGGAGAAATAAACAAGGAAGAATTTTTGAAAATGATGCAAAAGACCACTCTTTATTAACACTGTCTTTTGTGCCTTTTGGAAAGTTGTTAACAAGTTTGTATTTGCTATAAGTTCCATAATAGCTGAATATATTCATTTTCAGTGTTTAAGTTTATATACATAAACTGGTCTCTTGATGTCTAATCCATGTGAGAAGTTACATGTTGCTACCAATATATTGTTAAATCTACAACATCAAGAAATAAAATGTAGTGGCTTCCTTAAACTATGAATCTGAGGAACAGTATTAATTACAAGTGCTATTTTTAGAGCCCCAGGTTCTAAAACTTAGATTTTTTATTTAACTTATGGAAATTGGCCCCAAATCATAAGCCAGCCATCACTTTCCTATGATTTTGCTTTTATGCAACTCTAAAAATGAATATTTGCTTTTTAACTGATTATTCAGATATGTAAAGTCTGAAATAAAACTGGCAGCATCAAAAGGTGTGAAAAATATGAAGAGCTTCAAAAGGTGTGAAAAATATGAGGAGCATGAAATGGTCTGAAAAATTGGAGGAGCATGAAGTGGTGTTGAAAAACTTGAAGAGCCTGAAAACGTGTGAAAAATATGAAGAGCTTCAAAAGCTGTGAGAAATATGAAGAGCTTCAAAAGGTGTCAAAAATGAGAAGAGCATAAAACGGTCTGAAAAATAGGAGGATAATGAAGTGGTGTTCAAAAACATGAAGAGCCTGAAAAGTTGTGAAATATATGAAGAGATTCAAAAGGTGTCAAAAATATGAGGAGCATGAAACGGTCTGGAAAATAGGAGGAGCATGAAACAGTGTTCAAAAACATGAAGAGCCTGAAAAGGTGTGAAAAATATGAAGAGCTTCAAAAGGTGTCAAAATATGAGGAGCATGAAACAATCTGAAAAATAGGAGGAGTATGAAGTGGTGTTCAAAAACATGAAGAGACTGAAAACGTGTGAAAAATATTAAGAGCTTCAAAAGGTGTCAAATATATGAGGAGCATGAAACGGTCTGAAAAATAGGAGGAGCATGAAGTGGTGTTGAAAAACATGAAGAGACTGAAAACGTGTGAAAAATATTAAGAGGTTCAAAAGTTGTCAAATATATGAGGAGCATGAAACAGTTTGAAAAATAGGAGGAGTATGAAGTGGTGTTCAAAAACATGAAGAGACTGAAACGTGTGAAAAACAGGAAGAGCCTGAAAAGGTGTGAAAAATATGAAGAGCTTCAAAAGGTGTGAAAAATATGAGGAGCATGAAATGGTCTGAAAAATAGGAGGATCATGAAGCGGTGTTGAAAAACATGAAGAGCCTGAAAAGGTGTGAAAAATATGAAGAGCTTCAAAAGGTGTCAAAAATATGAGGAGTAGGAAACGGTCTGAAATATAAGAGCATCAAAAAACGGTTTTAAAAAACATAAAGAGCCTGAAAAGGTGTGAAAAATATGAAGAGCATCAAAAGGTGTGAAAAATATGAGGAGCATGAAACGGTCTGAAACATCGGAGGATCATGAAGCGGTGTTGAAAAACATGAAAAGTTTGAAAAGGTGTGAATAATTTGAAGAGCTTCAAAAGGTGTCAAAAATATGAGGAGCATGAAACGGTGTGAAAATAGGAGGAGCATGAAGTGGTGTTCAAAAACTTGAAGAGCCTGAAAATTTGTGAAAAATATGAGGAGCTTCAAAAGGTGTCAAAAATATGAGGAGCATGAAACGTTCTGAAAAATAGGAGGAGCATGAAACGGTGTTCAAAAACCCAAAGAGCCTGAAAGGTGTGAAAAATATAAACAGCTTCAAAAGGTGTGAAATGCATGAGGAGCATTAAACGGTCTGAAAAATAGGAGGAGCATGAAGCGATATTGAAACATGAAAAGCCTGAAAAGGTGTGAAAAATATGAAGAGCTTCAAAAGGTGTCAAAAATATGAGGAACATGAAACGGTCTGAAAAACAGGAGGAGAATGAAACGGTCTGAAAAATAGGAGGAGCAGGAAGCGGTTTTCAAAAATATGAAGAGCCTGAAAATGTGTGAAAAATATGAAGAGCTTCAAAAGGTGTCAAAAATACGAGGAGCATGAAACGGTCTGAAAAATAGGAGGAGAATGAAGCGGTGTTCAAAAAAATGGAGAACCTGAAAAGGTGTGAAAAATATGAAGAGCCTCAAAACTTGTCAAAAATATGAGGAGCATGAAACGGTTTGAAAAATAGGAGGAGCATGAAGCGGTGATGAAAAACATGAAGAGCGTGAAAACGTTTGAAAAATATGAAGAGCTTCAAAAGCTGTGAGAAATATGAAGAGCTTCAAAAGGTGTCAAAAATACGAGGAGCATGAAACCGTCTGAAAAATAGGAGGAGCATGAAGTGGTGTTCAGAAACATGAAGAGCGTGAAAAGTTGTGAAAAATATGAAGAGCTTTAAAAGGTGTCAAAAATATGAGGAGCATGAAACGGTCTGAAAAATAGGAGGAGCATGAAACGGTGTTCAAAAACATGAAGAGCCTGAAAAGGTGTGAAAAATATGAAGAGCTTCAAAAGGTGTGAAAAATATGAGGAGCATCAAATGGTCTGAAAAATAGGAGGATCATGAAGCGGTGTTGAGAAACATGAAGAGCCTGAAAAGGTGTGAAAAATATGAAGAGCTTCAAAAGGTGTCAAAAATATGAGGAGCAGGAAACGGTCTGAAATATAAGAGCAGCATAAAACGGTGTTAAAAAACATGAAGAGCCTGAAAAGGTGTGAAAAATATGAAGAGCTTCAAAAGGTGTGAAAAATATGAGGAGCATCAAATGGTCTGAAAAATAGGAGGATCATGAAGCAGTGTTGAGAAACATGAGGAGCCTGAAAAGGTGTGAAAAATATGAAGAGCTTCAAAAGGTGTCAAAAATATGAGGAGCAGGAAACGGTCTGAAATATAAGGGCAGCATAAAACTGTGTTAAAAAACATGAAGAGCCTGAAAAGGTGTGAAAAATATGAAGAGCTTCAATGGGTGTGGAATACATGAGGAGCATGAAACGGTCTGAAAAATAGGAGGAGCATGAAGCTGGGCTCAAAAACATGAAGAACCTGAAAATTTGAGGAAAAAATGAAGAGCTTCAAAAGATGTCAAAAATATGAGGAGCATGAAACGGTCTGAAAAATAGGAGGAACATGAAACTGTGTTCAAAAACATGAAGAGCCTGAAAACGTGTGAAAAACATGAAGAGCCTGAAAAGGTGTGAAAATTATGAAGAGCTTCAAAAGGTGCCAAAAATATGAGGAAAATGAAACGGTCTGAAAAATAGGAGGCTCATGAAACGGTGTTGAAAAACATGAAAAGCCTGAAAACGTGTCAAAAATATGAAGAGCTTCAGGCTGGCGGGTAAAGCTGGGAGGTCCCGGCCGGGGGCGCCGGTTGGAGACATGATTGCAATGTGGGCCTTAGGATTTGAGCCAAAGAAAGAAGAAATTAAAAAGATGATAGCTGAAACTGACAAAAAGGAATTGGCACCATTAATTTTGAAGAATTTTTTGCCATAATGAGTGTAAAAATGAGTGAAAAGGATGAAAAAGAAGAAATATTGAAGGCTTTCAAACTATTTGATGATGATGATACAGGAAGTATATCATTGAACAATATCAAGAGGGTTGCTAAGGAGCTAGGGGAAAATTTAACAGATGATGAACTTCAGGAAATGCTTGATGAGGCTGATCATGATGGGGATGGAGAAATAAACAAGGAAGAATTTTTGAAAATGATGCAAAAGACCACTCTTTATTAACACTGTCTTTTGTGCCTTTTGGAAAGTTGTTAACAAGTTTGTATTTGCTATAAGTTCCATAATAGCTGAATATATTCATTTTCAGTGTTTAAGTTTATATACATAAACTGGTCTCTTGATGTCTAATCCATGTGAGAAGTTACATGTTGCTACCAATATATTGTTAAATCTACAACATCAAGAAATAAAATGTAGTGGCTTCCTTAAAGTATGAATCTGAAGAACAGTATTAATTACAAGTGCTATTTTTAGAGCCCCAGGTTCTAAAACTTAGATTTTTTATTTAACTTATGGAAATTGGCCCCAAATCATAAGCCAGCCATCACTTTCCTATGATTTTGCTTTTGTGCAACTCTAAAAATGAATATTGCTTTTTAACTGATTATTCAGATATGTAAAGTCTTATATAAAACTGGCAGCATCAAAAGGTGTGAAAAATATGAAGAGCTTCAAAAGGTGTGAAAAATATGAGGAGCATGAAATGGTCTGAAAAATTGGAGGAGCATGAAGTGGTGTTGAAAAACTTGAAGAGCCTGAAAACGTGTGAAAAATATGAAGAGCTTCAAAAGCTGTGAGAAATATGAAGAGCTTCAAAAGGTGTCAAAAATGAGAAGAGCATAAAACGGTCTGAAAAATAGGAGGATAATGAAGTGGTGTTGAAAAACATGAAGAGCCTGAAAAGTTGTGAAATATATGAAGAGATTCAAAAGGTGTCAAAAATATGAGGAGCATGAAACGGTCTGGAAAATAGGAGGAGCATGAAACAGTGTTCAAAAACATGAAGAGCCTGAAAAGGTGTGAAAAATATGAAGAGCTTCAAAAGGTGTGAAAAATATAAGGAGCATGAAACGGTCGGAAAAATAGGAGGAGCATAAAGCGATGTTCAAATACATGGACAGCCTGAAGAGGTGTGAAAAATATGAGGAGCTTCAAAAGGTGTCAAAAATATGAGGAGCATGAAACGTTCTGAAAAATAGGAGGAGCATGAAGTGGTGTTCAAAAACTTGAAGAGCCTGAAAGGTGTGAAAAATATAAACAGCTTCAAAAGGTGTGAAATGCATGAGGAGCATTAAACGGTCTGAAAAACAGGAGGAGAATGAAACGGTCTGAAAAATAGGAGGAGCAGGAAGCGGTTTTCACAAATATGAAGAGCCTGAAAATGTGTGAAAAATATGAAGAGCTTCAAAAGGTGTCAAAAATATGAGGAGCATGAAACGGTCTGAAAAATAGGAGGAGAATGAAGCGGTGTTCAAAAAAATGGAGAACCTGAAAAGGTGTGAAAAATATGAAGAGCCTCAAAACTTGTCAAAAATATGAGGAGCATGAAACGGTATGAAAAATAGGAGGAGCATGAAGCGGTGTTGAAAAACATGAAGAGCGTGAAAACGTTTGAAAAATATGAAGAGCTTCAAAAGCTGTGAGAAATATGAAGAGCTTCAAAAGGTGTCAAAAATACGAGGAGCATGAAACCGTCTGAAAAATAGGAGGAGCATGAAAAGGTGTTGAAAAACATGAAGAGCCTGAAAAGGTGTGAAAAATATGAAGTGCTTCTAAAGGTGTGAAATACATGAGGAGCATGAAACGGTCTGAAAAATAGTAGGAGCATGAAGTGGTGTTGAAAAACATGAAGAGTCTGAAAAGGTGTGAACAATTTGAAGAGCTTCAAATGTGTCAAAAATATGAGGATCATGAAACGGTCTGAAAAATAGGAGGAGCATGAAGTGGTGTTCAGAAACATGAAGAGCGTGAAAAGTTGTGAAAAATGTGAAGAGCTTCAAAAGGTGTCAAAAATATGAGGAGCATGAAACGGTCTGAAAAATAGGAGGAGCATGAAACGGTGTTCAAAAACCTGAAGAGCCTGAAAAGGTGTGAAAAATATGAAGAGCTTCAAAAGGTGTGAAAAATATGAGGAGCATCAAATGGTCTGAAAAATAGGAGGATCATGAAGCGGTGTTGAGAAACATGAAGAGCCTGAAAAGGTGTGAAAAATATGAAGAGCTTCAAAAGGTGTCAAAAATATGAGGAGCAGGAAACGGTCTGAAATATAAGAGCAGCATAAAACGGTGTTAAAAAACATGAAGAGCCTGAAAAGGTGTGAAAAATATGAAGAGCTTCAAAAGGTGTGAAAAATATGAGGAGCATCAAATGGTCTGAAAAATAGGAGGATCATGAAGCAGTGTTGAGAAACATGAAGAGCCTGAAAAGGTGTGAAAAATATGAAGAGCTTCAAAAGGTGTCAAAAATATGAGGAGCAGGAAACGGTCTGAAATATAAGAGCAGCATAAAACTATGTTAAAAAACATGAAGTGCCTGAAAAGGGGTGAAAAATATGAAGAGCTTCAATGGGTGTGGAATACATGAGGAGCATGAAACGGTCTGAAAAATAGGAGGAGCATGAAGCTGGGCTCAAAAACATGAAGAACCTGAAAATTTGAGGAAAAAATGAAGAGCTTCAAAAGATGTCAAAAATATGAGGAGCATGAAATGGTCGGAAAAATAGGAGGAACATGAAACTGTGTTCAAAAACAAGAAGAGCCTGAAAACGTGTGAAAAACATGAAGAGCCTGAAAAGGTGTGAAAATTATGAAGAGCTTCAAAAGGTGCCAAAAATATGAGGAAAATGAAACGGTCTGAAAAATAGGAGGCTCATGAAACGGTGTTGAAAAACATGAAAAGCGTGAAAACGTGTCAAAAATATGAAGAGCTTCAGGCTGGCGGGTAAAGCTGGGAGGTCCCGGCCGGGGGCGCCGGTTGGAGACATGATTGCAATGTGGGCCTTAGGATTTGAGCCAAAGAAAGAAGAAATTAAAAAGATGATAGCTGAAACTGACAAAGAAGGAATTGGCACCATTAATTTTGAAGAATTTTTTGCCATAATGAGTGTAAAAATGAGTGAAAAGGATGAAAAAGAAGAAATATTGAAGGCTTTCAAACTATTTGATGATGATGATACAGGAAGTATATCATTGAACAATATCAAGAGGGTTGCTAAGGAGCTAGGGGAAAATTTAACAGATGATGAACTTCAGGAAATGCTTGATGAGGCTGATCATGATGGGGATGGAGAAATAAACAAGGAAGAATTTTTGAAAATGATGCAAAAGACCACTCTTTATTAACACTGTCTTTTGTGCCTTTTGGAAAGTTGTTAACAAGTTTGTATTTGCTATAAGTTCCATAATAGCTGAATATATTCATTTTCAGTGTTTAAGTTTATATACATAAACTGGTCTCTTGATGTCTAATCCATGTGAGAAGTTACATGTTGCTACCAATATATTGTTAAATCTATAACATCAAGAAATAAAATGTAGTGGCTTCCTTAAACTATGAATCTGAAGAACAGTATTAATTACAAGAGCTATTTTTAGAGCCCCAGGTTCTAAAACTTAGATTTTTTATTTAACTTATGGAAATTGGCCCCAAATCATAAGCCAGCCATCACTTTCCCTATGATTTTGCTTTTGTGCAACTCTAAAAATGAATATTTGCTTTTTAACTGATTATTCAGATATGTAAAGTCTTAAATAAAACTGGCAGCATCAAAAGGTGTGAAAAATATGAAGAGCTTCAAAAGGTGTGAAAAATATGAGGAGCATGAAACGGTCTGAAAAATTGGAGGAGCATGAAGTGGTGTTGAAAAACATGAAGAGCCTGAAAACGTGTGAAAAATATGAAGAGCTTCAAAAGCTGTGAGAAATATGAAGAGCTTCAAAAGGTGTCAAAAATGAGATGAACAAGAAACGGTCAGAAAAATAGGAGGAACATGAAGTGGTGTTGAAAAACATGAAGAGCCTGAAAAGGTGTGAAAAATATGAAGAGCTTCAAAAGGGGTGAAAAATATGAAGAGCTTCAAAAGGTGTCAAAAATATGAGGAGCATGAAACGGTATGAAAAATAGGAGGAGCATGAAGCTGTGTTCAAAAACATGAAGAGCATGAAAAGGTGTGAAAAATAGGAAGAGCTTCAAAAGGTGTGAAACATATGAAGAGCTTCAAAAGGTGTCAAAAATGTGATGAACATGAAACGGTCTGAAAAATAGGAGGAGCATGAAGCGGTGTTGAAAAACATGAAGAGCCTGAAAAGGTGTGAAAAATATGAAGAGCTTCAAAAGGGGTGAAAAATATGAAGAGCTTCAAAAGGTGTCAAAAATATGAGGAGCATGAAACGGTCTGAAAAATAGGAGGAGCAGGAAGCTGTTTTCAAAAATATGAAGAGCCTGAAAATGTGTGAAAAATATGAAGTGCTTCAAAATGTGTCAAAAATATGAGGAGCATGAAACGGTCGGAAAAATAGGAGGAGCATGAAGCGGTGTTGAAAAACTTGAAGAGCCTGAAAAGGTGTGAAAAATATGAAGAGCTTCAAAAGGTGTCAAAAATATGAGGATCATGAAACGGTATGAAAAATAGGAGGAGCATGAAGCTGTGTTCAAAAACATGGAGAGCCTGAAAAGCTGTGAAAAAAGGAAGAGCTTCAAAAGGTGTGAAAAATATGAAGAGCCTCAAACGAGTCAAAAATATGAGGAGCATGAAACGGTGTGAAAAATAGGATGAGCATGAAGCAGTGTTGAAAAACAGGTAGAACGTGAAAACCTGTGAAAAACATGAAGAGCTTCAAAAGTGTGAAAAATATGAAGAGCTTCAAAAGGTGTAAAAAATGAGATGAGCATGAAATGGTCTGAAAAATAGGAGGAGCAGGAAGTGGTGTTGAAAAACTTGAAGAGCCTGAAAAGGTGTGAGAAATATGAAGAGCTTCAAATGTGTCAAAAATATGAGGTGCATGAAACGGTCTGAAAAATAGGAGGAGCATGAAACGGTCTGAAAAATAGGAGGAGCATGAAACGGTGTTGAAACACATGAAGAGCCTGAAAAGGTGTGAAAAATGTGAAGAGCTTCAAAAGGTTTCAAAAATATGAGGAGCATGAAACGATCTGAAAAATTGGAGGAGCATGAAGTGGTGTTTAAAAACATGAAGACCCTGAAAAGTTGTGAAAAATATGAAGAGCTCCAAAAGGTGTCAAAATTATGAGGAGCATGAAACGGTCTGAAAAATAAAAGGAGCATGAAGCGGTGGTCAAAACCATTAAGAGCCTGAAAAGGTGTGAAAAATATGAAGAGCTTCAAAAGGTGTCAAAAATATGAGGAGCATGAAACGGTTTGAAAAATAGGAGGAGCATGAAGCGGTGTTGAAAAACATGAAGAGCCAGAAAATATGTGAAACATATGAAGAGCTTCAAAAGGTGTGAAAAATTGGAGGAGCATGAAACGGTCTGAAAAATAGGAGGAGAATGAAGCGGCGTTGAAAAATATGAAGAGCCTGAAAATGTATGAAAAATAGGAGGAGCTTCTAAAGTTATCAAAAATATGAGGAGCATGAAACGGTCTGAAAAATAAGAGGAGCATGAAGCGGTGTTGAAAAATATGAAGAGCCTGAAAAGACGTGAATATTATGAAGAGATTCAAAACTTGTCAAAAATATGAGGAGCATGAAACGGTCTGAAAAATAGGAGGAGCATGAAGCGGTGTTGAAAAACAAGAATAGCCTGAAAAGGTGTGAAAAATATGAAGAGCTTCAAAAGGTGTCAAAAATATGAGGAGCATGAAAGGTTCTGAAAAAAGAGTAGCATGAAATGGTGTTCAAAAACATGAAGAGCCTGGAAGGTGTGAAAAATATGAAGAGCCTCAAACGAGTCAAAAATATGAGGAGCATGAAACGGTGTGAAAAATAGGATGAGCATGAAGCAGTGTTGAAAAACAGGTAGAACCTGAAAACCTGTGAAAAACATGAAGAGCTTCAAAAGTGTGAAAAATATGAAGAGCTTCAAAAGGTGTAAAAAATGAGATGAGCATGAAATGGTCTGAAAAATAGGAGGAGCAGGAAGTGGTGTTGAAAAACTTGAAGAGCCTGAAAAGGTGTGAGAAATATGAAGAGCTTCAAATGTGTCAAAAATATGAGGAGCATGAAACGGTCTGAAAAATAGGAGGAGCATGAAACGGTCTGAAAAATAGGAGGAGCATGAAACGGTGTTGAAACACATGAAGAGCCTGAAAAGGTGTGAAAAATGTGAAGAGCTTCAAAAGGTTTCAAAAATATGAGGAGCATGAAACGATCTGAAAAATTGGAGGAGCATGAAGTGGTGTTTAAAAAAATGAAGACGCTGAAAATGTGTGAAAAATATGAAGAGCTCCAAAAGGTGTCAAAATTATGAGGAGCATGAAACGGTCTGAAAAATAAAAGGAGCATGAAGCGGTGGTCAAAACCATTAAGAGCCTGAAAAGGTGTGAAAAATATGAAGAGCTTCAAAAGGTGTCAAAAATATGAGGAGCATGAAGCGGTCTGAAAAATAGAAGAAGCATGAAGCAGTGGTCAAAAATATTAAGAGCCTTAAAAGGTGTGAAATATATGAATAGCTTCAAAAGGTGTGAAAAATATGAAGAGCATAAAACAGTCTGAAAAATATGAGGAGAGTGAAGTGGTGTTTAAAAACATGAAGAGCCTGAAAAGGTGTGAAAAAAATGAAGAGCTTCAAAAGGTGTCAAAAATATGAGGAGCATGAAACGGTCTGAAAAATAGGAGGAGCATGAAGCGGTCTTGAAAAACATGAAGAGCCTGAAAAGTTGTGAAAAATATGAAGAGCTTCAAAAGGTGTCAAAAATATGAGAAGCATGGAACGACTGAAAAATAGGAGGAGCATGAAGCGGTGTTGAAAAACTTGAAGAGCCTGAAAATGTGTGAAAAATACGGAGAGGTTCAAAAGGTGTCAAAAATATGAGGAGCATGAAACAGTCTGAAAATTAGGATGAGAATGAAACGGTTTTGAAAAAGATGAAGAGCATGAAAGGTGTGAAAAATATGAAGAGCTTCAAAAGTTTTCGAAAATATGAGAAGCATGAAACGGTCTGAAACATAGGTGGAGCATGAAGCGGTTGTCAAAAACGTGAAGAGCCTGAAAAGGTGTGAAAAATATGAGGAGCTTCAAAAGGTGGCAAAAATATGAGGAGCATGAATCAGTTTGAAAGATAGGATACGCATTAAACGGTTTTTAAAAAGATGAAGAGCATGAAAAGGTGTGAAAAATATGAAGAGCTTCAAAAGATGTCAAATATATGAGGAAATAAAACGAGTGAAAAATAGGAGTATAATGAAACGGTGTTGAAAAACATGAAGAGCCTGAAAAGGTGTGAAATATATGAAGAGCTTCAAAAGGTGTCAAAAATATGAGGAGCATGAAACTTTCTGAAAAATAGGAGGAGCATGAAGCGGTGTTGAAAAACATGAAGAGCCTGAAAAGGTGTGATATATTTGAGGAGATTCAAAAGGTGTCAAAAATATGAGGAGCTTGGAACAATCTGAAAAATAGGAGGAGCATGAAGCGGTGTTCAAACACATGAAGAGCCTGAAAAGGTGTGAAAAATATGAAGAGCTTCAAAAGGTGTCAAAATTGGGAGGAGCATGAAACGGTCTGAAAAATAGGAGAAGCATGAAGCGGTGGTCAAAAATATTAAGAGCCTGAAAAGGTGTGAAAATTAGGAAGAGCTTCAAAACGTGTCAAAATATGAGGAGCATGAAACAGTCTGAAAAGTAGGAGGAGAGTGAAGCGGTGTTTAAAAACATGAAGAGCCTGAAAAGCTGTGAAAATATGAAGAGCTTCAAAAGGTGTCAAATATATGAGGAGCATGAAGCGGTCGGTAAAATAGGAGGAGCATGAAGCGGTGTTGAAAAACATGAAGAGCCTGAAAAGGTGTGAAAATATGAAGAGCTTCAAAAGGTGTCAAAAATATGAGGAGAATGAAACGGTCTGAAAAACAGCAGGAGCAAGAAGCGGTGTTGAAAAACATGAAGAGCCTGAAAAGGTGGGAAAAATATGAAGAGCTTAAAAAGGTGTCAAAATTATGAGGAGCATGAAACAGTCTGAAAAATAGGAGGAGCATGAAACGGTTTTGAAAAAGATGAAGAGCATAAAAAGGTGTGAACAATGTGAAGAGCTTCAAATGGTGTAAAAATATGAAAAGCATGAAAAGGTTCGAAAATAGGAGGAGCAGGAAGCTGTGTTGAAAAAAATGAAGACCCTGAAAAGGTGTGAAAAATATGAAGAGCTTCAAAATTTGTCAAAAATATGAGGAGCATGAAACAGTCTGAAAAATAGGAGGAGCATGAAACGGTGTTCAAAAACATAAAGAGCCTGAAAAGGTGTTAAAAATATGAAGAGCTTCAAAAGGTGTTAAAAAAATGAGGAGCATGAAATGGTCTGAAAAATAGAAGGAGCATGAATAAGTGTTGAAAAACATGAAGAGCATGAAAAGGTGTGAAAAATATAAACAGCTTGAAAAGATGTGAAAAATATGAAGAGCTTCAAAAGGTGTCAAAATTATGACAAGCATGAAACGGTCTGAAAAATAGGAGGAGAATGAATCGGTGTTCAAAAACATGAAGAGCCTGAAAAGGTGTGAAATATATGAAGAGCTTCAGAAGGTGTCATAAATATGAGGAGCATGAAACAGTCTGAAAAATAGGAGGAGAATGAATCGGTGTTCAAAAACATGAAGAGCCTGAAAAGGTGTGAAATATATGAAGAGCTTCAGAAGGTGTCATAAATATGAGGAGCATGAAACAGTCTGAAAAATAGGAGGAGCATGAAGCCGTGTTCAAAAACATGAAGAGCCTGAAAAGGTGTGAAATATATGAAGAGCTTCAGAAGGTGTCGTAAATATGAGTAGCATGAAACGGTCTGAAAAATAGGAGGAGCATGAAACGGTGTTCAAAAACATGAAGCGCCTGAAAAGGTGTGAAAAATATGAAGAGCTTCAAAACGTGTGAAATATATGAAGAGCTTCAAAAGGTGTCAAAAATATGAGGAGCATGAAACGGTCTTAAAAATAGGAAGAGCATGAAACGGTGTTCAAAACTTGAAGATACTGCAAAGGTGTGAAAAATATGAAGAGCTTCAAAAGGCGTGAAAAATATGAGCAGCATGAAGCGGTGTTGAAAAACATGAAGAGCCTGAAAAAGTTTGAAATATATGAAGAGCTTCAAAAGGTGTCAAAAATATGAGGAGCATGAAACGGTCTGAAAAATAGGAGGAGCATGAACCGGTGTTGAAAAACATGAAGAGCCTGAAAGGTGTGAAATATATGAATAGCTTCAAAAGGTGTCAAAAATATGAGGAGAATGAAACGGTCTGAAAAACAGGAGGAGCATGAAGCGGTGTTGAAAAACATGAAGAGCCTGAAAATGTGTAAAATATGAAGAGCTTCAAAAGGTGTGAAAATATGAAGAGCTTCAAATGGTGTCAAATATGAGATAAGCATGAAACGGTCTGAAAAATAGGAGGAGCATGAAACGGTGTTCAAAAACATGAAGAGCTTGAAAATGTGTGAAACATATGGAGAGCTTCAAAAGGTGTAAAAAATATGAGGAGCATGAAATGGTCTGAAAAAAAGGAGGAGCATGAAGCGGTGTTGAAAACATGAAAAGCCTGAAAAGGTGTGAAAAATATGAAGAGCTATAAAAGGTGTGAAAAATATTTGGAGCATGAAACGATCTGAAGAATAGGAGGATCATGAAGGGGTGTTGCAAAACATGAAGAGCCTGAAAAGGTGTGAAAAATATGAAGAGCTTCAAAAGGTGTCAAAATATGAGGAGCATGATACGGTCTGAAAAATAGGAGGAGCATGAAGCGGTGTTGAAAAACATGAAGAGCCTGAAAAGGTGTGAAACATATGGAGAGCTTCAAAAGGTGTAAAAAATATGAGGAGCATGAAACGGTCTGAGAAATAGGAGGAGCATGAAGCGGTGATCAAAAACATGGAGAGCCTGAAAAGGTGTGAAACATATGGAGAGCTTCAAAAGGTGTAAAAAATATGAGGAGCATGAAACGGTCTGAGAAATAGGAGGAGCATGAAGCGGTGTTGAAAAACATGAAGAGCCTGAAAAAGTGTGAAAAATATGAAGAGCTTCAAAAGGTGTCAAAAATATGAGGAGCATGAAACGGTCTGAAAAATCGGAGGAGCATGAAGTGGTGTTCAAAAACATGAAGAGCCTGAAAAGGTGTGAAAAATATGAAGAGCTACAAAAGGTGTCAAAAATAAGAGGAGAATGAAACGGTCTTAAAAATAGCAGGAGCATGAAGCGGTGATCAAAAACATGGAGAGCCTGAAAAGGTGTGAACTATATGAAGAGATTCAAAAGGAGTCAAAACATGAGGAGCATGAAACGGTCTTAAAAATATGAGGAGCATGAAGCGGTGTTGAAAAACATGAAGAGCCTGAAAAGGTGTGAAAAATATGAAGAGCTATAAAAGGTGTGAAAAATATTTGGAGCATGAAACGATCTGAAGAATAGGAGGATCATGAATGGGTGTTGAAAAACATGAAGAGCCTGAAAAGGTGTGAACAATATGAAGAGCTTCAAAAGGTGTCAAAAATATGAGGAGCATGAAACGGTCTGAAAAGTAGGAGGAGCATGAAGCAGTGTTGAAAAACATGAAGAGCCTGAAAAGGTGTGAAAAATATGAAGAGCTTCAAAAGGTGTCAAAATCATGAGGAGCATGAAACGGTCTGAAAAATAGGAAAAGCATGGATCGGTGTTGAAAAACAAGAAGAGCCTGAAAAGGTGTGAAAAATATGAAGAGCTTCAAAAGGTGTGAAAAATATGAGGAGCATGAAACGGTCTGAAAAATAAGAGGAGCATGGATCGTTGTTGAAAAACAAGAAGAGCCTGAAAATGTGTGAAAATTATGAAGAGCTTCAAAAGGTTTCAAAATGTGAGGAGCATGAAATGTTCTGAAAAAGGAGTACCATGAAAAGGTGTTCAAAAACATGAAGAGCCTGGAAAGGTGTGAAAAATATGAAGAGCTTCAAAAGGTGTGAAATATGTGAAGAGATTCGAAAGGTGTCAAAATCATGAGGAGCATGAAACGGTCTGAAAAATAGGAAAAGCATGGATCGGTGTTGAAAAACAAGAAGAGCCTGAAAAGGTGTGAAAAATATGAAGAGCTTCAAAAGGTGTGAAAAATAGAAGGAGCATGAAACGGTATGACAAATAGGAGGAGCATGAAGCAGTGTTGAAAAACATGAAGAGCCTGAAAACCTGTGAAAAATATGAAGAGCTTCATAAGGTGTGAAATATGTGAAGAGATTCGAAAGGTGTGAAAAATTAGATGAGCATGAAACGGTGTGAATAATAGGAGGAGCATGAAATGCTCTGAAAAATAGGAGGAGCATGAAACGTTGTTCAAAAATATGAAGAGCCTGAAAAGGTGTGAAAAATATGAAGAGCTTCAAAAGGTGTGAAAAATATGAGGAGAATGAAACGGTCTGAAAAACAGGAGGAGCATGAAGCGGTGTTGAAAAACATGAACAGCCTGAAAATGTGTAAAATATGAAGAGCTTCAAAAGGTGTGAAAATATGAAGAGCTTCTAAAGGTGTCAAATATGAGATAAGCATGAAACGGTCTGAAAAATAGGAGGAGCATGAAACGGTGTTCAAAAACTTGAAGAGCCTGAAAAGGTGTGAAACATATGAAGAGCTTCAAAAGGTGTAAAAAATATGAGGAGCATGAAACGGTCTGATAAATAGGAGGAGCATGAAGCGGTGTTGAAAAACATGAAGAGCCTGAAAAGGTGTGAAAATATGAAGAGCTATAAAAGGTGTGAAAAATATTTGGAGCATGAAATGATCTGAAGAATAGGAGGATCATGAAAGGGTGTTGAAAAACATGAAGAGCCTGAAAAGGTGTGAAAAATATGAAGAGCTTCAAAAGGTGTCAAAAATATGAGGAGCATGAAACGGTCTGAAAAATATTAGAAGCATGAAGCGGTGTTGAAAAACATGAAGAGCCTGAAAAGGTGTGAAAAATATGAAGAGCTTCAAAAGGTGTCAAAAATATGAGGAGCATGAAACGGTCTGAAAAATCGGAGGAGCCTGAAGGGGTGTTGAAAAACATGAAGAGCCTGAAAAGGTGTGAAAAATATGAAGAGCTTCAAAAGGTGTCAAAAATATGAGGAGCATGATACGGTCTGAAAAATTGGAGGAGCATGAAGCGGTGTTGAAAAACATGAAGAGCCTGAAAAGGTGTGAAAAATATGAAGAGCTATAAAAGGTGTCAAAAATATGAGCAGCATGAAACGGTCTTAAAAATAGCAGGAGCATGAAGCGCTTATCAAAAACATGGAGAGCCTGAAAAGGTGTGAACACGATGAAGAGCTTCAAAAGGAGTGAAAGTATGAGGAGCATGAAACGGTCTGAAAAATAGGAGGAGCATGAAGCGGTGTTGAAAAACATGAAGAGCCTGAAAAGGTGTGAAAAATATGAAGAGCTTCTAAAGGTGTCAAAAATATGAGGAGCATGAAACGGTCTGAAAATTAGGAGGAGCATGAAGCGGTGTTGAAAAACATGAAGAGCCTGAAAATGTGTAACATATGAAGAGCTTCAAAAGGTGTGAAAATATGAAGAGCTTCAAAAGGTGTCAAATATGAGATGAGCATGAAACGGTCTGAAAAATAGGAGGAGCATGAAACGATGTTGAAAAACATGAAGAGCCTGAAAAGGTGTGAAAAATATGAAGAGCTTCAAAAGGTGTCTAAAATATGAGGAGCATGAAACATTTTGAAAGATAGGATACGCATTAAACGGTTTTTAAAAAGATGAAGAGCATGAAAAGGTGTGAAAAATATCAGGAGATTCAAAAGGTGGCAAAAATATGAGGAGCATGAAACATTTTGAAAGATAGGATACGCATTAAACGGTTTTTAAAAAGATGAAGAGCATGAAAAGGTGTGAAAAATATGAAGAGCTTCAAAAGATGTCAAATATATGAGGAAATAAAACGAGTGAAAAATAGGAGTAGAATGAAACGGTGTTGAAAAACATGAAGAGCCTGAAAAGGTGTGAAATATATGAAGAGCTTCAAAAGGTGTCAAAAATATGAGGAGAATGAAACTTTCTGAAAAATAGGAGGAGCATGAAGCGGTGTAGAAAAACATGAAGAGCCTGAAAAGGTGTGATATATGTGAGGAGATTCAAAAGGTGTCAAAAATATAAGGAGCTTGGAACGATCTGAAAAATAGGAGAAGCATGAAGCGGTAGTGAAAAACATGAAGAGCCTGAATAGGTTTGAAAAAAATGAAGATCTTCAAAATCTGTAAAAAATATGAGTTGCATGAAACGGTCTGAAAAATAGGAGCAGCATGAAGCGGTGGTCAAAAATATTAAGAGCCTGAAAAGGTGTGAAAATTATGAAGAGCTTCAAATCGTGTCAAAATATGAGGAGCATGAAACAGTCTGAAAAGTAGGAGGAGAGTGAAGCGGTGTTTAAAAACATGAAGAGACTGAAAAGGTGTGATAATATGAAGAGCTTCAAAAGGTGTCAAATATATGAGGAGCATGAAGCGGTCTGTAAAATAGGAGGAGCAAGAAGCGGTGTTGAAAAACATGAAGAGCCTGAAAAGGTGGGAAAAATATGAAGAGCTTCAAAAGGTGTCAAAAATATGAGGAGCATGAAACAGTCTGAAAAATAGGAGGAGCATGAAACGGTTTTGAAAAAGATGAAGAGCATAAAAAGGTGTGAACAATGTGAAGAGCTTCAAATGGTGTAAAAATATGAAAAGCATGAAAAGGTTCGAAGAATAGGAAGAGCAGGAAGCTGTGTTGAAAAAAATGAAGACCCTGAAAAGGTGTGAAAAATATGAAGAGCTTCAACATTTGTCAAAAATATGAGGAGCATGAAACAGTCTGAAAAATTGGAGGAGCATGAAACGGTGTTCCAAAACATGAAGAGCCTGAAAAGGTGTGAAAAATATGAAGAGCTTCAAAAGGTGTCAAAAATATGAGGAGCATGAAACATTCTGAAAAATAGGATGAGCATGAAATGGTTCTGCAGAAGTTGAAGAGCATGAAAAGGTGTGAAATATATGAAGAGTTTCAGCCTGTGTCAAAAACATAAGAATCATGAAATGACTGAAAAATAGGAGGCACATGAAACAGTGTTGAAAAACATGAAGAGGCTGAAAAGGTGAGAAAAATATGAAGAGCTTAAAAAGTGTCAAAAATATGAAGACAATGAAACGGTCTGAAAAATAGGAGGAGCATGAATTGTTGTTGAAAAGCATGAAGATACTGAAAAGGTGTGAAAAATATGAAGAGCTTCAAAAGGTGTGAAAAACATGAAGAGCATGATATGGTCTGAAAAATAGGAGGAGCATGAAGCGGTGTTCAAAAATATGAAGAGCCTGAAAAGGTGTGAAAAATATGACGAGCATGAAACGGTCTGAAATATAGGAGGAGCTTGAAGCGGTGTTCAAAAATATGAAGAGCCTGAAAAGGTGTGAGAAATATGAAGAGCTTCAAAAGGTGTCAAAAATATGAAGAGCTTCAAAAGCTGTCAAAAAAAAGAGGAGCATGAAGCGGTGTTGAAAAACATGAAGTGCCTGAAAAGGTGTGAAAAATATGAAGAGTTTCAAAAGGTGTGAAAAATATGAGGAGCATTTAACGGTCTGAAAAATAGGAGGAGCATGAAGCGGTGATGAATAACATGAAGAGCCTGAAAATGTTTGAAAAATATGAAGAGCTTCAAAAGGTATGAAAAATATGAAGAGCCTCAAAAGGTGTTAAAATTATGAGGAGCATGAAACGGTCTGAAAAATCGGAGGAGCATGAAGTGGTGTTCAAAGACGTGAAGAGCCTGAAAAGGTGTGAAAAATATGAAGAGCTTCTAAAGGTGTCAAAAATATGAGGTGCATGAAACGGTCTAAAAAATAGGAGGAGCAGGAAGCGGTGTTGAAAACCATGAAGAGCCTGAAAATGTGTGAAAAATATGAAGAGCTTCAAAAGGTGTGAAAATATGAAGAGCTTCAAAAGGTGTCAAATATGAGATGAGCATGAAACGGTCTGAAATATAGGAGGAGCATGTAACGGTGTTCAAAAACATGAAGAGCCTGAAAAGGTGAGAAACATATGAAGAGCTTCACAAGGTGTCAAATATATGAGGAGCATGAAACGGTCTGAAGAATATGAGAAGCATGAAGCTGTGTTGAAAAACATGAAGAGCCTGAAAAGGTGTGAGAAATATGAAGAGCTATAAAAGGTGTGAAAAATATTTGGAGCATGAAACGATCTGAAGAATAGGAGGATCATGAAGGGGTATTGTAAAACATGAAGAGCCTGAAAAGGTGTGAACAATATAAAGAGCTTCAAAAGGTGTCAAAAATATGAGGAGCATGAAACGGTCTGAAAAGTAGGAGGAGCATGAAGCAGTGTTGAAAAACATGAAGAGCCTGAAAAGGTGTGAACAATATGAAGAGCTTCAAAAGGTGTCAAAATCATGAGGAGCATGAAACGGTCTGAAAAATAGGAGGAGCATGGATCGGTGTTGAAAAACAAGAAGAGCCTGAAAAGGTGTGAAAAATATGAAGAGCTTCAAAAGGTGTGAAAAATATGAGGAGCATGAAACGGTATGAAAAATAGGAGGAGCATGAAGCAGTGTTGAAAAACATGAAGAGCCTGAAAACCTGTGAAAAATATGAAGAGCTTCAAAAGGTGTGAAATATATGAAGAGATTCGAAAGGTGTGAAAAATGAGATGAGCATGAAACGGTGTGAAAAATAGGAGGAGCATGAAATGCTCTGAAAAATAGGAGGAGCATGAAACGTTGTTCAAAAATATGAAGAGCCTGAAAAGGTGTGAAAAATATGAAGAGCTTCAAAAGGTGTGGAAAATATGAGGAGCATGAAACGGTCTGAGAAATAGGAGGAGCATGAAACGGTGTTGAAAAACATGAAGAGCCTGAAAAGGTGTGAAAAATATGAAGAGCTTCAAAAGGTGTCAAAAATATGAGAGGCATGAAACATTTTGAAAGATAGGATACGCATTAAACGGTTTTTAAAAAGATGAAGAGCATGAAAAGGTGTGAAAAATATGAGGAGATTCAAAAGGTGGCAAAAATATGAGGAGCATGAAACATTTTGAAAGATAGGATACGCATTAAACGGTTTTTAAAAAGATGAAGAGCATGAAAAGGTGTGAAAAATATGAAGAGCTTCAAAAGATGTCAAATATATGAGGAAATAAAACGAGTGAAAAATAGGAGTAGAATGAAACGGTGTTGAAAAACATGAAGAGCCTGAAAAGGTGTGAAATATATGAAGAGCTTCAAAAGGTGTCAAAAATATGAGGAGAATGAAACTTTCTGAAAAATAGGAGGAGCATGAAGCGGTGTAGAAAAACATGAAGAGCCTGAAAAGGTGTGATATATGTGAGGAGATTCAAAAGGTGTCAAAAATATGAGGAGCTTGGAACGATCTGAAAAATAGGAGAAGCATGAAGCGGTAGTGAAAAACATGAAGAGCCTGAATAGGTGTGAAAAAAATGAAGATCTTCAAAATGTGTAAAAAATATGAGTTGCATGAAACGGTCTGAAAAATAGGAGCAGCATGAAGCGGTGGTCAAAATATTAAGAGCCTGAAAAGGTGTGAAAATTATGAAGAGCTTCAAATCGTGTCAAAATATGAGGAGCATGAAACAGTCTGAAAAGTAGGAGGAGAGTGAAGCGGTGTTTAAAAACATGAAGAGACTGAAAAGGTGTGATAATATAAAGAGCTTCAAAAGGTGTCAAATATATGAGGAGCATGAAGCGGTCTGTAAAATAGGAGGAGCATGAAGCGGTGTTGAAAAACATGAAGAGCCTGAAAAGGTGTGAAAATATGAAGAGCTTCAAAAGGTGTCAAAAATATGAGGAGCATGAAACGGTCTGAAAAACAGCAGGAGCAAGAAGCGGTGTTGAAAAACTTGAAGAGCCTGAAAAGGTGGGAAAAATATGAAGAGCTTCAAAAGGTGTCAAAAATATGAGGAGCATGAAACAGTCTGAAAAATAGGAGGAGCATGAAACGGTTTTGAAAAAGATGAAGAGCATAAAAAGGTGTGAACAATGTGAAGAGCTTCAAATGGTGTAAAAATATGAAAAGCATGAAAAGGTTCGAAGAATAGGAAGAGCAGGAAGCTGTGTTGAAAAAAATGAAGACCCTGAAAAGGTGTGAAAAATATGAAGAGCTTCAACATTTGTCAAAAATATGAGGAGCATGAAACAGTCTGAAAAATTGGAGGAGCATGAAACGGTGTTCCAAAACATGAAGAGCCTGAAAAGGTGTGAAAAATATGAAGAGCTTCAAAAGGTGTCAAAAATATGAGGAGCATGAAACATTCTGAAAAATAGGATGAGCATGAAATGGTTCTGCAGAAGATGAAGAGCATGAAAAGGTGTGAAATATATGAAGAGTTTCAGCCTGTGTCAAAAACATAAGAATCATGAAATGACTGAAAAATAGGAGGCACATGAAACAGTGTTGAAAAACATGAAGAGGCTGAAAGGGTGAGAAAAATATGAAGAGCTTAAAAAGTGTCAAAAATATGAAGACAATGAAACGGTCTGAAAAATAGGAGGAGCATGAATTGTTGTTGAAAAGCATGAAGATACTGAAAAGGTGTGAAAAATATGAAGAGCTTCAAAAGGTGTGAAAAACATGAAGAGCATGATATGGTCTGAAAAATAGGAGGAGCATGAAGCGGTGTTCAAAAATATGAAGAGCCTGAAAAGGTGTGAAAAATATGACGAGCATGAAACGGTCTGAAATATAGGAGGAGCTTGAAGCGGTGTTCAAAAATATGAAGAGCCTGAAAAGGTGTGAGAAATATGAAGAGCTTCAAAAGGTGTCAAAAATATGAAGAGCTTCAAAAGCTGTCAAAAAAAAGAGGAGCATGAAGCGGTGTTGAAAAACATGAAGAGCCTGAAAAGGTGTGAAAAACATGAAGAGCCTGAAAATGTGTGAAAATTATGAAGAGCCTGAAAATGTGTGAAAATTATGAAGAGCTTCAAATGGTTTGAAAAATATGAGGAGCATGAAATGGTCTGAAAAATAGGAGGAACATGAAGCATTGTTGAAAAACATGAAGAGCCTGAAAATGTGTGAAAAATATGAAGAGCTTCAAAAGGTGTCAAAAATATGAGGAGCAGGAAACGGTCTGAAATATAAGACCAGCATAAAACTGTGTTAAAAAACATGAAGAGCCTGAAAACGTGTGAAAAACATGAAGAGCCTGAAAAGGTGTGAAAAATATGAAGAGCTTCAAAAGGTGTGAAAAATATGAGGAGCATGCATGAAATGGTCTGAAAAATAGGAGGATCATGAAGCGGTGTTGAAAAACATGAAGAGAACGAAAACGTGTGAAAAATATGAACAGCTTCAAAAGGTGTCAAAAATATGAGGAGCATGAAACGGTCTGAAAAATAGGAGGAGCAAGAAACGGTGTTGAAAAACATGAAAAGCCTGAAAACGTGTCAAAAATATGAAGAGCTTCAAAAGGTGTGAAAAATATGAATAGCTTCAAAGGGTGTCAAAAATATGAGGAGAATGAAACGGTCTGAAAAATAGGAGGAGCATGAAGCGGTGTTGAAACACATGTAGAGACTGAAAAGGTGTGAAAAATATGAAGAGTTTTAAAAGGTGTGAAAAATATTTGTCGAATGAAACTGTCTGAAAAATAGGATGAGCGTGAAGCGGTGTTGAAAAACATGTAGAGCCTGAAAACGTGTGAAAAATATGAACAGCTTCAAAAGGTGTGAAAAATATGAAAGGTTTCAAAAGGTTTCAAAAATGAGATGAGCATGATACTGTTTGAAAAATAGGAGGAGCATGAAACGGTGTTCAAAAACATGAAGAGCATGAAAAGGTGTGAAAAATATGAAGAGCCTCAAAAGTTGTCAAAAATATGAGGAGAATGAAACGGTCTGAAAATTAGGAGCAGCATGAAATGGTGTTCAAAAACATGAAGAGCCTGAAAAGATGTGAAAAATATGAAGAGCTTCAAAAGGTGTCAAAAATATGAGGAGTATAAAACGGTCTGAAAAATAGGAGGAGCATGAAGCGGTGTTGAAAAACAAGGAGAGCCTGAAAAGGTGTGAAAAATATGAAACGCTTCAAAAGCGTCAAAAATATGAGGAGCGTGAAACTTTCTGAAAAAGGAGTAGCATGAAACGGTGGTCAAAAACATGAAGAGACTGGAAATGAGTGAAAAATATGAAGAGCCTCAAAACGTGTCAAAAACATGAGGAGCATGAAATGGTATGAAAAATAGGAGGAGATTGAAGCAGTGTTGAAAAACTTGAAGAGCTTGAAAACCTGTGAATACTAAGACGAGCTTCAAAAAGTGTGAAAAATATGAAGAGCTTCAAGAGGTGTAAGAAATGAGATGAGCATGAAACGGTCTGATAAATAGGAGGAGCATGAAGTGGTGTTGAAAAACATGAAGAGCCTGAAAAGGTGTGAGAAATATGAAGAGCTTCAAAAGATGTGAAATATATGAGGAGCATGAAATGGTCTGAAAAATAGGAGGAGAATGAAACGTTGTTCAAAAACATGAAGAGCCTGAAAAGGTGTGAAATATATGAAGAGCTTCAAAAGATGTGAAAAATATGAAGAGTTTCAAAAGGTGTGAAAAATATGAAGAGCTTCAAAAGGTGTCCAAAATGAAATGAGAATGAAAAGTTCTGAAAAATAGGAGGAGCATGAAGCGGTGTTGAAAAACATGAAGAGCCTGAAAAGGTGTGAAAAATATAAAGAGCTTCAAAAGGTGTCAAAAATATGTGGAGCATCAAACGGTCTGAAAAATAGGAGGAGCATGAAGCGGTGTTCAAAAACATGGACAGCCTGAAAAAGGTGTGAAAAATATGAAGAGCTTCAAAAGGTGTCAAAAATATGAGGAGCATGAAACGTTCTGAAAAACAAGAGGAGCATGAAGGGGTGTTCAAAAATACGAAGAGCCTGAAAAGGTGTGAAAAATATGAAGAGCTTCAAAACGTGTGAAAAATATGAGGAGCATGAAACTGTCTGAAAAATAAGAGGAGCATGAAGCGGTGTTGAAAAACATGAAGAGTCTGAAAAGGTGTGAAAAATATGAAGAGCTTCAAAAGTTGTCAAAAATATGAGGAGTATGACAGGGTCTGAAAAATAGGAGGAGCATGAAACGGTGTTCAAAAACATGGAGAGCCTGAAAAGCTGTGAAAAATACGAAGAGCTTCAAAAGGTATCAAAAATATGAGGAGCAGGAAACGGTCTGAAAAACCGGAGGAGCATGAAGTGGTGTTGAAAAACATGAAGAGCCTGGAAAGGTGTGAGAAATATGAAGAGCTTCAAAAGGTGTGAAACATATGAGGAGCATGAAACGATCTGAAATATAGGAGTAGCATGAAGCGGTGTTCAAAAACATGAAGAGCCCAGAAAGGTGTGAAAATATGAAGAGCTTCAAAAGGTGTGTAACATATGAGGAGCATGAAACGTTCGGAAATATAGGAGGAGGATGAAGCGTTGTTCAAAAACATGAAGAGCCCGAAAATGTGTGAAAATATGAAGAGCTTCCAAAGGTGTCAAAAATGAGATGAGCATGAAACGGTCTGAAAAATAGGAGGATCATGAGGTGGTGTTGAAAAAAATGAAGAGCCTGAAAAGGTGTGAAATATATGAAGACCTTCAAAAGTGTGAAATACCTGAGGAGGATTAAACGGTCTGGAAATTGGGAGGAGCATGAAGCGGTGTTGAAAAACATGAAGGCCTGAAAACGTGTAAAAAATATGAAGAGCTTCAAAAGGTGTGAAAAATATGAAGAGCTTCAAAAGGTGTCAAAAATTAGATGAGCACGAAACGGTCTGAAAAGTAGGAGGAGCATGAAGTGGTGTTGAAAATAATGAACAGCCTGAAAAGGTGTGAAAAATATGAAGAGCTTCAAAAGATGTCAAAAATAAGAGGAGTATGAAACGATCTGAAACATAGGAGGAGCATGAAGCGGTGTTCAAAAACATGAAGAGCCTGAAAAGGTGTGAAAAATATGAAGAACTTCAAAAGGTGTCAAATATATGAGGAGCATGAATCGGTCTGAAAAATAGGAGGAGCATGAAGCGGTGTTGAAAAACATGAAGAGCCTGAAAACGTGTGAAAAATATGAAGAGCTTCAAAAGGTGTGAAAAATCTGAGGTGCATTAAACGGTCTGAGAAATAGTAGGAGCATAAAGCGGTGTTCAAAAACATGAAGAGCTTAAAAAGGTGTGAAAAATATGAAGAGCTTCAAAACGTGTCAAAAATATGAGGAGCATGAAATGGTCTGAAAAATAGGAGAAACATGAAGTGGTGTTGAAAAACATGAAGAGCCTGAAAACGTGTGAAAAATATAAAGAACTTCAAAAGGTGTGAAAAATATCAAGAGCTTCAAAAGGTGTCAAAAATTAGATGAGCATGAAACGGTCTGAAAAATAGGAGGAGCATGAAGTGATGTTGAAAATAATGAAGAGCCTGAAAAGGTGTGAAAAATATGAGGAGCTTCAAAAGGTGTGAAATACATGAGGAGCAGTAAACGGTGTGAAAAATAGGAGGAGCATAAAGGGGTGTTGAAAAACATGAAGAGCCTGAAAAGTTGTGAAAAATATGAAGAGCTTCAACAGGTGTCAAAAATAGGAGGAGTATGAAACGGTCTGAGAAATAGTAGGAGCATGAAGCAGAGTTCAAAAACATGAAGAGCTTAAAAAAGTGTGAAAAATATGAAGAGCTTCAAAAGGTGTAAAAAATATGAGGAGCATGAAAAGGTCTGAAAAATATGAGGAGCATGAAGCGCTGTTGAAAAACATGAAGAGCCTGAAAAGGTGTGAAAATATAAAGAGCTTCAAAAGGTGTGAAAAATATGAGGTGCATTAAACGGTCTGAAAAATAGGAGGAGCATGAAGCGGTGTTGAAAAACATGAAGAGCCTGAAAATATGTGAAAAATATGAAGAGCTTCAAAAGGTGTCAAAAATATGAGTAGTATGAAACGGTCTGAGAAATAGTAGGAGCATGAAGCGGTGTTCAAAAACATGAAGAGCTTAAAAAGGTGTGAAAAATATGAGGAGCATGAAACGGTCGGAAAAATATGAGGAGCATGAAGCGGTGTTGAAAAACATGAAGAGCCTGAAAAGGTGTGAAAAATATGAAGAGCTTCAAAAGGTGTGAAAAATCTGAGGTGCATTAAACGGTCTGAGAAATAGTAGGAGCATAAAGCGGTGTTCAAAAACATGAAGAGCTTAAAAAGGTGTGAAAAATATGAAGAGCTTCAAAAGATGTCAAAAATTAGATGAGCATGAAACGGTCTGAAAAATAGGAGAAGCATGAAGTGGTGTCGAAAAAAATGAAAAGCCTGAAAAGGTGTGAAAATTATGGAAAGCTTCTAAAGGTGTCAAAAATATCAGGAGCATGGAACGGTCTGAAAAATAGGAGCAGCATGAAGCGGTGTTCAAAAACATGAAGAGCCTGAAAAGGTGTGAAAAATATGAAGAGCTTCAAAAGGTTTCAAAAATTATATGAGCATGAATCGATCTGAAAAATAGGAGGATCATGAAGTGGTGTTGAAAAAAATGAAGAGCCTGAAAAGCTGTGAAAAACATGAAAAGCTTCAAAAGGAGTCAAAAATATGAGGGGCAAGAAACTGTCTCAAAAATAGGAGGAGCATGAAGCGGTGTTCAAAAACAAGAAGAGCCTGAAAAGGTGTGAAAAATATGAAGAGCTTAAAAAGGTGAGAAATACATGAGGAGCATGAAACGGGCTGAAAAATAGGAGAAGCATGAACTGGTGTGGAAAAACATGAAGAGCCTGAAAAGGTGTGAAAAATATGAAGAGCTTCAAAAGGTGTGAAATACATGAGGAGCATGAAACTCTCTGTAAAATAGAAGGAGCATGAAGTGGTGTTCAAAAACATGAATTGCTTGAAAAGGTGTGAAAAATATGAAGAGCTTCAAAATTGTGAAAAATATGAGGAGCATGATAGTGTCTGAAAAATAGGAGGAGCATGAAATGGTGTTCAAAAACATGAAGAGCCTGAAAAGGTGTGAAAAATATGAAGAGCTTCAAAAGGGGTTAAATACATGAGGAGCATGAAACTCTCTGAAAAATAGAAGGAGCATGAAATGGTGTTCAAAAACATGAAGAGCCTGAAAAGGTGTGAAAAATATGAACAGCTTCAAAAAGTGAGAAATACGTGAGGAGGATTAAACGCTGTGGAAAATAGGAGGAGCATGAAGCGGTGTTGAAAAACATGAAGAGCCTGAAAAGGTGTGACAAATATGAAGAGCTTCAAAAGGTGTGAAAAACATGAGGTGCATGAAACGGTCTGAAAAATAGGAGGAGCATGAAGCGGTGTTGAAAAACATGAAGAACCTGAAAACGTGTGAAACATGAAGAGGTTCAAAATGTGTGAACAATATGAAGATCTTCAAAAGGTGTCAAAAATGAGATGAGCATGAAACGGTCTGAAAAATAGAAGGAGCATGAACTGGTGTTGAAAAACATGAAGAGCTTGAAAAGGTGTGAAAATATGAAGAGCTTCAAAAGGTGTGAAACACATGAGGAGCATGAAACTCTCTGTAAAATAGAAGGAGCATGAAGTGGTGTTCAAAAACATCAATTGCCTGAAAAGGTGTGAAAAATGTGAAGACCTTCAAAAGTGTGAAATACCTGAGGAGGATTAAAAGATCTGGAAAATGGGAGGAGCATGAAGCGGTGTTGAAAAACAAGAAGGCCTGAAATCGTGTAAAAAATATGAAGAGCTTCAAAAGGTGTGAAAAATATGAAGAGCTTCAAAAGGTGTCAAAAATTAGATGAGCATGAAACGGTCTGAAAAATAGGAGGAGCTTGAAGTGGTGTTGAAAATAATGAGGAGCCTGAAAAGGTGTGAAAAATATGAAAAGCTTCAAAAGGTGTCAAAAATATGAGGAGCATGAAACTGTCTCAAAAATAAGAGGAGCATGAAGCGGTGTTCAAAAACAAGAAGTTCCTGAAAAGCTGTGAAAAATATGAAGAGCTTCAAAAGGTGTCAAAAATATGAGGAGCATGAAACTGTCTGAGAAATAGTAGGAGCATGAAGCGGTGTTCAAAAACATGGAGAGCTTAAAAAAGTGTGAAAAATATGAAGAGCTTCAAAAGGTGTGAAAAATATGAAGAGCTTCAAAAGGTGTGAAAAATCTGAGGTGCATTAAACGGTCTGAAACATAGGAGGAGCATGAAGCGGTGTTGAAAAACATGAAGAGCCTGAAAAGGTGTGAAAAATATGAAGAGCTTCAAAAGGTGTGAAATACATGAGGAGCATGAAACGGTCTGAAAAATAGGAGGAGCATGAAGTGGTGTTGAAAAACATGAAGAGCCTGAAATGTGTGAAAAATATGAAGAGCTTCAAAAGGTTTGAATAATATGAAGAGGTTCAAAAACTGTGAAATACATGAGGAGGATTAAACGGTCTGAAAAATAGGAGGAGGATGAAGCGTTGTTGAAAAACCTCAAGAGCCTGAAAAGGTGTGAAAAATAAGAAGAGCTTCAAAACGTGTCAAAAATATGAGGAGCATGAAATGGTCTGAAAAATAGGAGAAGCATGAAGTGGTGTTGAAAAACATGAAGAGCCTGAAAACGTGTGAAAAATATAAAGAACTTCTAAAGGTGTGGAAAATATGAAGAGCTTCAAAAGGTGTCAAAAATTAGATGAGCATGAAACGGTCTGAAAAATAGGAGGAGCATGAAGTGATGTTGAAAAACATGAAGAGCCTGAAAAGGTGTGAAAAATATGAAGAGCTTCAACAGGTGTCAAAAATAGGAGGAGTATGAAACGGTCTGAGAAATAGTAGGAGCATGAAGCGGAGTTCAAAAACATGAAGAGCTTAAAAAAGTGTGAAAAATATGAAGAGCCTCAAAAGGTGTAAAAAATATGAGGAGCATGAAAAGGTCTGAAAAATATGAGGAGCATGAAGCGCTGTTGAAAAACATGAAGAGCATGAAAAGGTGTGAAAAATATAAAGAGCTTCAAAAGGTGTGAAAAATATGAGGTGCATTAAACGGTCTGAAAAATAGGAGGAGCATGAAGCGGTGTTGAAAAACATGTAGAGCCTGAAAAGGTGTGAAAAATATGAAGAGCTTCAACAGGTGTCAAAAATATGAGGAGTATGAAACGGTCTGAGAAATAGTAGGAGCATGAAGCGGTGTTCAAAAACATGAAGAGCTTAAAAAGGTGTGAAAAATATGAAGAGCTTCAAAAGGTGTCAAAAATATGAGGAGCATGAAACGGTCGGAAAAATATGAGGAGCATGAAGCGGTGTTGAAAATCATGAAGAGCCTGAAAAGGTGTGAAAAATATGAAGAGCTTCAAATGGTGTGAAAAATCTGAGGTGCATTAAACGGTCTGAGAAATATTAGGAGCATAAAGCGGTGTTCAAAAACATGAAGAGCTTAAAAAGGTGTGAAAAATATGAAGAGCTTCAAATGGTGTCAAAAAAATGAGGAGCATGAAACGGTCTGAAAAGGAGGAGGAGCATGAAGCGGTGTTGAAAAAGATGAAGAGACTGAAAACGTGTGAAAAATATGAAGAGCTTCAAAAGGTGTGAAAAATATGAAGAGCTTCAAAAGGTGTCAAAAATTAGATGAGCATGAAACGGTCTGAAAAATAGGAGGAGCATGAAGTGGTGTCGAAAAAAATGAAAAGCCTGAAAAGGTGTGAAAATTATGGAAAGCTTCAAAAGGTGTCAAAAATATCAGGAGCATGGAACGGTCTGAAAAATAGGAGCAGCATGAAGCGGTGTTCAAAAACATGAAGAGCCTGAAAAGGTGTGAAAAATATGAAGAGCTTCAAAAGGTGTCAAAAATATGAGGAGCATGAAACGGTCGGAAATATATGAGGAGCATGAAGCGGTGTTGAAAAACATAAAGAGCCTGAAAAGGTGTGAAAAATATGAAGAGCTTCAAAAGATGTGAAAAATCTGAGGTGCATTAAACGGTCTGAAACATAGGAGGAGCATGAAGCGGTGTTGAAAAACATGAAGAGCCTGAAAGTGTGAAAAATATGAACAGCTTCAAAAGGTGTGAAAAATATGAAGAGCTTCAAATGGTGTCAAAAATATGAGGAGCATGAAACGGTCTGAAAACGAGGAGGAGCATGAAGCCGTGTTGAAAAAGATGAAGAGCCTGAAAACGTGTGAAAAATATGAAGAGCTTCAAAACGTGTGAAAAATATGAAGAGCTTCAAAAGGTGTGAAAAATATGAAGAGCTTCAAAAGGTGTCAAAAATTAGATGACCATGAAACGATCTGAAATATAGGAGGAGCATGAAGTGTTGTTGAAAAAAATGAAGAGCCTGAAAACGTTTGAAAAATATGAAAACATTCAAAAGGTGTCAAATATATGAGGAGCATGAAACTGTTTCAAAAATAGGAGGAGCATGAAGCGGTGTTCAAAAACAAGAAGAGCTTGAAAAGGTGTGCAAAATATGAAGAGCTTCAAAAGGTGTCAAAAATATGAGGAGCATGAAACGGTCTGAAAAAAAGGAGGAGCATGAAGCCGTGATTAAAAACATGAAGAGCCTGGAAAGGTGTGAAAAATATGAGGAGCTTCAAATGGTGTGAAATACATGAGGAGCATTAAACGGTCTGAAAAATAGGAGGAGCATGAAGTGCTGTTGAAAAAATTGAAGAGCCTGAAAAGGTGTGAAAAATATGAACAGCTTCAAAAAGTGTGAAATACGTGAGGAGGATTAAACGGTCTGGAAAATAGGAGGAACACGTAGCGGTGTTGAAAAACATGAAGGCCTGAAAACGTGTGAAAAATATGAAGAGCTACAAAAAGTGTGAAAAATATGAGGAGCATGATACGGTCTGAAAAATAGGAGGAGCATGAAGCGGTGTTGAAAAACATGAAGAGCCTGAAATGTGTGAAAGATATGAAGAGCTTCAAAAGTTTAGAAATAATGAAGAGCTTCAAAAAGTGTGAAATACATGAGGAGTATTAAACGGTCTGATAAATAGGAGGAGCATGAAGCGTTGTTGAAAAACATGAAGAGCCTGAAAAGGTGTGAAAAATATGAAGAGCTTCAAAACGTGTCAAAAATATGAGGAGCATGAAATGGTCTGAAAAATAGGAGAAGCATGAAGTGGTTTTGAAAAACATGAAGAGCCTGAAAACGTGTGAAAAATATGAAGAACTTCAAAAGGTGAGAAAAATATGAAGAGATTCAAAAGGTGTCAAAAATTAGATGAGCATGAAACGGTCTGAAAAATAGGAGGAGCATGAAGTGGTGTTGAAAATAATGAAGAGCCTGAAAAGGTGTGAAAAATATAAAAAGCTTCAAAAGGTGTCAAAAATATGAGGAGCATGAAACTGTCTCAAAAATAGGAGGAGCATGAAATGGTGTTCAAAAACATGAAGAGCCTGAAAAGGTGTGAAAAATATGAACAGCTTCAAAAACTGTGAAATACGTGAGGAGGGTTAAAAGGTCTGGAAAATAAGAGGAACATGAAGCGGTGTTGAAAAGCATGAAGGCCTGAAAACGTGTGAAAAATATGAAGAGCTTCAAAAAGTGTGAAAAATATGAAGATCTTCAAAAGTTGTCAAAAATTAGATGACCATGAAATGATCTGAAAAATAGGAGGAGCATGAAGTGTTGTGGAAAAAAATTAAGAGCCTGAAAAGTTTTGAAAAATATGAAAACCTTCAAAAGGTGTCAATAATATGAGGAGCATGAAACTGTCTCAAAAATACGAGGAGCATGAAGCGGTGTTCAAAAACAAGAAGAGCCTGAAAAGGTGTGAAAAATATGAAGAGCTTCAAAAGGTGTCAAAATATGAGGAGCTTGAAACGGTCTGAAAAAAAGGAGGAGCATGAAGCCGGGTTCAAAAACATGAAGAGCTTGAAAAGGTGTGAAAAATATGAGGAGCTTCAAATGGTGTGAAATACATGAGGAGCATTAAACGTTCTGAAAAATAGGAGGAGCATGAAGTGCTGTTGAAAAACATGAAGAGCCTGAAAAGGTGTGAAAAATATGAACAGCTTCAAAAAGTGTGAAATACGTGAGGAGGATTAAACGGTCTGGAAAATAGGAGGAACATGAAACGGTGTTCAAAACAAGAAGAGCCTGAAAACGTGTGAAAAACATGAAGAGCCTGAAAAGGTGTGAAAATTATGAAGAGCTTCAAAAGGTGCCAAAAATATGAGGAAAATGAAACGGTCTGAAAAATAGGAGGCTCATGAAACCGTGTTGAAAAACATGAAAAGCATGAAAACGTGTCAAAAATATGAAGAGCTTCAGGCTGGCGGGTAAAGCTGGGAGGTCCCGGCCGGGGGCGCCGGTTGGAGACATGATTGCAATGTGGGCCTTAGGATTTGAGCCAAAGAAAGAAGAAATTAAAAAGATGATAGCTGAAACTGACAAAGAAGGAATTGGCACCATTAATTTTGAAGAATTTTTTGCCATAATGAGTGTAAAAATGAGTGAAAAGGATGAAAAAGAAGAAATATTGAAGGCTTTCAAACTATTTGATGATGATGATACAGGAAGTATATCATTGAACAATATCAAGAGGGTTGCTAAGGAGCTAGGGGAAAATTTAACAGATGATGAACTTCAGGAAATGCTTGATGAGGCTGATCATGATGGGGATGGAGAAATAAACAAGGAAGAATTTTTGAAAATGATGCAAAAGACCACTCTTTATTAACACTGTCTTTTGTGCCTTTTGGAAAGTTGTTAACAAGTTTGTATTTGCTATAAGTTCCATAATAGCTGAATATATTCATTTTCAGTGTTTAAGTTTATATACATAAACTGGTCTCTTGATGTCTAATCCATGTGAGAAGTTACATGTTGCTACCAATATATTGTTAAATCTGTAACATCAAGAAATAAAATGTAGTGACTTCCTTAAACTATGAATCTGAAGAACAGTATTAATTACAAGTGCTATTTTTAGAGCCCCAGGTTCTAAAACTTAGATTTTTTATTTAACTTATGGAAATTGGCCCCAAATCATAAGCCAGCCATCACTTTCCCTATGATTTTGCTTTTGTGCAACTCTAAAAATGAATATTTGCTTTTTAACTGATTATTCAGATATGTAAAGTCTTAAATAAAACTGGCAGCATCAAAAGGTGTGAAAAATACGAAGAGCTTCAAAAGGTGTGAAAAATATGAGGAGCATGAAACGGTCTGAAAAATTGGAGGAGCATGAAGTGGTGTTGAAAAACATGAAGAGCCTGAAAACGTGTGAAAAATATGAAGAGCTTCAAAAGCTGTGAGAAATATGAAGAGCTTCAAAAGGTGTCAAAAATGAGAAGAGCATGAAACGGTCTGAAAAATAGGAGGATCATGAAGTGGTGTTGAAAAACATGAAGAGCCTGAAAAGTTGTGAAATATATGAAGAGCTTCAAAAGGTGTCAAAAATATGAGGAGCATGAAACGGTATGGAAAATAGGAGGATCATGAAACAGTGTTCAAAAACATGAAGAGCCTGAAAAGGTGTGAAAAATATGAAGAGCTTCAAAAGGTGTGAAAAATATAATGAGCATGAAACGGTCGGAAAAATAGGAGGAGCATGAAGCGATGTTCAAATACATGGACAGCCTGAAAAGGTGTGAAAAATATGAAGAGGTTCAAAAGGTGTCAAAAGTATGACGAGCATGAAACCGTCTGAAAAATAGGAGGAGCATGAATCGGTGTTTAAAACACGAACAGTCTGAAAAGGTGTGAAAAATATTAAGAGCTTCAAAAGGTGTCAAAATATGAGGAGCATAAAACAATCTGAAAAATAGGAGGAGTATGAAGTGGTGTTCAAAAACATGAAGAGACTGAAAACGTGTGAAAAATATTAAGAGCTTCAAAAGGTGTCAAATATATGAGGAGCATGAAACGGTCTGAAAAAATAGGAGGAGCATGAAGTGGTGTTGAAAAACATGAAGAGACTGAAAAAGTGTGAAAAATATTAAGAGGTTCAAAACTTGTCAAATATATGAGGAGCATGAAACGGTTTGAAAAATAGGAGGAGTATGAAGTGGTGTTCAAAAACATGAAGAGACTGAAACGTGTGAAAAACATGAAGAGCCTGAAAAGGTGTGAAAAATATGAAGAGCATCAAAAGGTGTGAAAAATATGAGGAGCATGAAACGGTATGGAAAATAGGAGGAGCATGAAACAGTGTTCAAAAACATGTAGAGCCTGAAAAGGTGTGAAAAATATGAAGAGCTTCAGAAGGTGTCAAAAATATGAGGAGCATGAAGCGGTCTGAAAAATAGGAGGAGCTTGAAGCTGGGCTCAAAAACATGAAGAGCCTGAAATGTTGTTGAAAAAATGAAGAGCTTCAAAAGATGTCAAAAATATGAGGAGCATAAAACGGTCTGAAAAATAGGAGGAGCATGAAGCGATGTTCAAAAACATGGAGAGCCTGAAAAGGAGTGAAAAATATGAAGAGCTTCAAAAGGTGTCAAAAATATGAGGAGCATCAAACTGTCTGAAAAATAGGAAGAGCATGAAGCCGTGTTGAAAAACATGAAGAGCCTTAAAAGGTGTGAAATATATGAAGAGCTTCAAAAGGTGTGAAAAATATGAGGAGCATGAAACCGTCTGAAAAATAGGATGATTATGAAGCGGTGTTTAAAACATGAAGAGTCTGAAAAGGTGTGAGAAATATGAAGAGCTTCAAAAGGTGTCAAAAATATGAGGAGCATGAAAAGGTCTGAAAAATAGGAGAGGCATGAAGAGGTGTTGAAAAACATGAAGTGCCTGAAAAGGTGTGGATAATATGAAGATCTATAAAAGGTGTGAAAAATATTTGGAGCATGAAACGGTGTGAAAAATAGGAGAGGCATGAAGCGGTGTTGAAAAACATGAAGAGCCTGAAAAGGTGTGAAAAATATGAAGAGCTTCAAAAGGTGTCAAAAATATGAGGAGCATGAAACGTCCTGAAAAATAGGAGGAGCATGAAATGGTGTTCAAAAACATGAAGAACCAGAAAAGATGTGAAAAATATGAAGAGCTTCAAAAGGTGTCAAAAATATGAGAAACATGAAACTTTCTGAAAAAGGAGTAGCATGAAACGGTGTTCAAAAACATGAAGAGAATCGAAAGGAGTGAAAAATATGAAGAGTTTCAAAACATGTCAAAATATGAGCAGCATGAAACGGTCTGAAAAATAGGAGGAGAATGAAACGGTCTGAAAAATAGGAGGAGCATGAAAAGGTGTGGAAAAACATGTACAGCCTGAAAAGGTGTGAAATATATGAAGAGCTTCAAAAGGTGTCCAAAATGAAATGAGAATGAAAAGGTCTGAAACATAGGAGGAGCATGAAGTGGTGTTGAAAAACATGAAAAGCCTGAAAGGTGTGAAATATATGAAGAGCTTCAAAAGGTGTCAAAAATATGAGGAGCACGAAACGGTCTGAAAAATAGGAGAAGCAAGAAACGGTCTGAAAAATAGGAGGAGCATGAAAAGGTGTGGAAAAACATGTAGAGGCTGAAAAGGTGTGAAATATATGAAGAGATTCAAAAGGTGTCAAAATTATGAGGAGCATGAAACGGTCTGAAAAATAGGAGGAGCATGAAACGGTCTGAAAAATCGGAGGAGCATGAAAAGGTGTGGAAAATCATGTAGAGCCTAAAAGGTGTGAAATATATGAAGAGCTTCAAAAGGTCAAAAATATGTGGAGCATGAAATAGTCTGAAAAATAGGAGGAGCAAGAAGCGGTCTTCAAAAACATGGAGAGCCGGAAAAGGTGTGAAAAATATGAAGAGCTTCAAAAGGTGTGAAAAATATAAAGAGCTTCAAAAGGTGTCCAAAATGGAATGAGGATGAAAAGGTCTGAAAAATAGGAGGAGCATGAAGTGGTGTTGAAAAACACGAAGAGCCTGAAAGGTGTGAAATATATGAAGAGCTTCAAAAGTGTCAAAAATATGAGGAGCATGAAACGGTCTGAAAAATAGGAGGAGCATGAAACTGTGTGGAAAAACATGGAGAGCCTGAAAAGTTGTGAAAAAAAAAGGAAGAGCTTCAAAAGGTGTCAAAAATATGACGAGCATGAAACGGTCTGAAAGATAGGAGGAGCATGAAGCGGTGTTGAAAAACATGAAGAGCCTGAAAAGGTGTGAAATATATGAAGAGCTTCAAAAAGTGTGAAAAATATGAAGAGCCTCAAAACATGTCAAGTATATGAGGAGCATGAAACGGTTTGAAATGGAGGAGAAGCATGAATTGGTGTTGAAAAACATGAAGAGCCCGAAAAGGTGTGAAAAATATGCAGAACTTCAAAACGTGTAAAAAATATGACGAGCATGAAACGGTCTGAAAGATAGGAGGAGCATGAAGCGGTGTTGAAAAACATGGAGAGCATGAAAAGGTGTGAAAAATATGAAGAGCTTCAAAAGGAGTCAAAAATATGAGGAGCATGAAATTGTTTGAAAATAGGAGGAGCATGAAACAGTGTTCCAAACATGAAGAGCCTGATAAGGTGTGAAAAATAGGAAGAGCTTCAAATGGTGTGAAAAATATGAAGAGCTTCAAAAGGTGTCAAAAATAGGAGGAGCATGAAACATTCTGAAAAAGGAGGAGCATGAAACGGTATTCAAAAACATGAAGAGACTGAAAAGGTGTGAAAAATATGAAGAGCCTCAAAAGGTGTGAAAAATATGAGGAGCATGAAACGGTCTGAAATATAGGAGCAGCATGAAGCGGAGTTCAAAAATATAAAGAGCCTGAAAATCTGTGAAAAATAGGAAGAGTTTTAAAAAGTGTCAAAAATATGAGGAGCATGAAACGGTCTGAAAAATAGGAGGAGCAAGAAACGGTCTGAAAAATAGGAGGAGAATGAAAAGGTGTGGAAAATCATGGAGAGCCTGAAAAGGTGTGAAATATATGAAGAGCTTCAAAAGGTATCAAAATTATGAGGAGCATGAAACGGTGTGAAAAATAGGAGGAGCATTAAACGGTCTGAAAAATCGGAGGAGCATGAAGTGCAGTTCAAAAATATGAAGAGCCTGAAAAGGTGTGAAAAATATTAAGAACTTCAAAACGTGTCAAAAATATGAGGAGCATGAAACGGTCTGAAAAATATGAGGAGCATGAAGCGGTGTTGGAAATCATGAAGAGCTTCCAAAGGTGAGAAAAATATGAAGAGCTTCAAAAAGTGTCAAAAATGAGATGAGCATGGAAGGGCCTGAAAAACAGGAGGAGTATGAAGTGGTGTTGAAAATCATGAAGAGCCTGAAACGGTGTGAAAAATATGAAGAGCTTCAAAATGTGTCAAAATTATGAGGAGCATGAAACGTTCTGAAAAAGAGGAGGATCATGAAACGTTGTTCAAAACATGAAGAGCATGAGAAGTTGTGAAAAATATGAAGAGCTTCAAAAGGTGTCAAAAATATGAAGAGCTTCAAAAGGTGTGAAAAATATGAAGAGCTTCAAAAGGTGTCAAAAATGAGATGAGCATGAAACGGTCTGAAAAATAGGAGGATCATGAAACGGTGTTCAGAAACATGAAGAGCCTGAAAACTTGTCAAAAATATGACGAGCTTAAAAAGGTGTGAAAAATATGAAGAGCTTCAAAAGATGTGAAATACATCAGGCACATTAAACAGTCTGAAAAATAGGAGGAGCATGAAACGGTGTCAAAAACATGAAGAGCCTGAAAAGGTGTGAATAAGATGAAGAGCTTCAAAATGTGTGAAAAATATGAGGATCATGAAACGGCCTGAAAAATAGGAGGCGCATGAAGCTCTGTTCAAAAACCTGAGAGCCTGAAATGGTGTGAAATATATGAAGAGCTGCAAAACGTGTCAAAAATATGAAGAGCATGAAGCGATCTGCAAAATAGGAGAAGCATGAAACGGTGTTCAAAAACATGAAGAGCCTGAAAAGGTGTGAAAAATATGAAGACCTTCAAAAGGTGTCAAAAATATGAAGAGCATGAATCGGTCTGAAAAATTGGAGGAGCCTGAAATGATGTTCCAAAACATTAAATGTTGAAAAGGTGTGAAAAATATGAAGAGCTTCAAAACGTGTCAAAAATATGAGAAGCTTGAAACGGTCTCAAAAATAGGAGGACCATGAAGCAGTGTTGAAAAACATGAAGAGCCTGAAAACGGGTGAAAAATATGAAGAGCTTCAAAAGGTGTGAAAAATATGGAGAGCTTCAAAAGCTGTCAAAAATGAGATGAGCATGAAACGCTCTGAAAAATAGGAGGAGCATGAAACGGTGTTCAAAAACATGAAGAGCCTGAAAAGGTGTGAAAAATATGAAGAGCTTCAAAAGGTGTGAAAAATAGGAGGAGTATGAAGCGTTGTTGAAAAACATGAAGAGCCTGGAAAGGTGTGAAAAATATGAAGAGCTTCAAAAGGTGTCAAAAATATGAGGAACATGAAACGGTCTGAAAAATAGGAGGAGAATGAGTCGGTGTTCAAAATCATGAAGAGCCTGAAAAGGTGTGAAAAATATGAAGAGCTTCAAAAGGTGTGAAACACATGAGGAGCATGAAAAGGTCTGAAAATAGGAGGAGCATGAAGCGCTGTTCAAATACATGAACACCCTGAATAGGTGTGAAAAATACGAAGATCTTCAAAAGGTGTCATAAATAGGAGGAGCATGAAACGATCTGAAAAATAGGAGGAGCATGAAGCGATGTTCAAAAACATGAAGAGCCCATAAAGCTGTGAAAAATATGAAGAGCTTCAAAAGGTGTTAAAAATATGAGGAGCATGAAACCGTCTGAAAAAGAGGAGGAACATGAAGCCGTGTTCAAAAACATGTAGAGCCTGACAAGGTGTTAAAAATATGAAGAACTTCAAAAGGTGTCAAAAATATGAGGAGCATGAAAAGGTCTGAAAAATAGGAGGAGCATGAAGCGGTGTTGAAAAACATGAAGAGCGTGAAAAGGTGTGAAACATATGAAGAGCTTTAAAAGGTGTCAAAAATGTGATGAGCATGAAACGGTATGAAAAATAGGAGGAGCATGAAGTGGGATTGAAGAACAAGAAGTGCCAGAAAAGGTGTGAAATATATGAAGAGCTCAAAATGTGTGAAAAATATGAGCAGCTTCAAAGGTGACAAAACTATGAGGAGCATGAAACAGTCTGAAAAATAGGAAGAGAATGAATCGTTGTTCAAAATAATGAAGATCCTGAAAAGGTGTGAAAAATATGAAGAGCTTCAAAAGGTGTGAAAAATAGGAGGAGCAGGAAGCGGTGTTGAAAAACATGAAGAGCCTGAAAAGGTGTGAAAAATATGAAGGGCTTCAAAAGCTGTCAAAAATATGAGGATTATGAAACGATCTGAAAAATAGCAGGAGCATGAAGCAGTGTTCAAAAACATGAAAAGGCTGAAAAGGTGTGAAATATATGAAGAGCTTCAAAAGGTGTCAAAAATAGGAGGAGCATGAAATGGTCTGAAAAATAGGAGGAGCATGAAGCGGTGTTTAAAAACATGAAGAGCCTGAAAAAGTGTGAGAAATATAAAGAGCTTCAAAACGTGTCAAAAATATGACGAGCATGAAACGGTCTGAAACATAGGAGGAGCAAGAAGTTGTGTTCAAGAAAATGAAGAGCCCGAAAAGGTGTGAAATATATGAAGAGCTTCAACAGTTGTCAAAAAGATGAGGAGCATGAAACGGTCTGAAAAATAGGGGAGCATGAAGCGGGGTTGAAAAACATGAAGAGCCTGAACAGGTGTGAAAAATATGAAGAGCTTCAAAAGGAGCGAAAAATATGAGGAGCATGAAATGGTCTGAAAAATAGGAGGAGCATGAAGTGGTGTTGAAAATCATGAAGAGCCTGAAAATGTGTGAAAAATATGAAGAGCTTCAAAAGGTGTCAAAAATATGAGGAGCATGAAACGGTCTGAAATATAGGAGGAACATGAAGCAGTGTTGAAAAACATGAAGAGCCTGAAAAGATGTGAAAAATATGAAGAGCTTCAAAAGGTGTCAAAAATATGAGGAGCATGAAACGGTGTGAAAAATAGGAGGATCATGAAACGGTGTTCAAAAACATGAAGAGCCTGAAAAGGTGTGAAAAATATGAAGAGCTTCAAAAGGTTTGAAATGTATGAGGAGCATGAAACGGTCTGAAAAATAGGAGGAGCATGAAACGATGTTCAAAAACATGAAGAGCCTGAAAGGATGTGAAAAATATGAAGAGCTTCAAAAGGTGTGAAAAAGATGAAGAGCTTCAAAAGTGTCAAAAATATGAGGAGCATGAAACGGTCTGAAAAGTAGGAGGAGCATGAAGCCATGTTCAAAAACATGAAGAGCCTGAAAAGGTGTGAAAAATATGAAGAGTTTGAAAAGGTGTCAAAATATGAGGAGCATTAAACGGCCTGAAAAATAGGAGGAGCATGAAACGGTCTGAAAAATAGGAGGAGCATGAAGCGGTGTTGAAAAACCTGAAGAGCCTGAAAAGGCGTGAAATATATGAAGAGCTTCTGAAGGTGTCAAAAATAGGAGGAGCATGAAACGGTCTGAAAAAGAGAAGGAGCATGAATCTGTGTTAAAGAAGGTGAAGAGCCTGAAAAGTTGTGAAATATATAAAGAGCTTCAAAAGGTGTCAAAAATATGAGGAGCATGAAACGGTCTGAAAAATAGGAGGAGCATGAAGTTGTGTTGAAAAATATGAAGAGCCTGAATAGGTGTGAAAAATATGAAGAGCTTCAAAAGGTGTCAAAATATGAGCAGCATGAAACGGTCTGAAAAATATTAGGAGCATGAAGCGGTGTTCAAAAACATGAAGAACCAGAAAAGGTGTGAAAAATATGAAGAGCTTCAAAATGTGTCAAACATATAAGGAGCATGAAACGGTCTGAAACATAGGAGGAGCATGAGTGGTGTTCAAAAACATGAAGACATGGAAAGGTCTGAAAAATATGAAGAGCTTCAAAAGGTGTCAAAAATATGAGGAGCCTGAAAGGGTCTGAAAAATAGGAGGAGCATGAAATGGTGTTCAAAAACGTGAAGGACCTGAAAATGTGTGAAAAATATGAAGAGCTTCAAAATGTGTCAAAAATATGAGGAGCCTGAAACGGTCTGAAAAATAGGAGGAGCATGAAATGGTGTTCAAAAATATGAAGAGCCTGAAAAGGTGTGAAATATATGAAGAGCTTCAAAAGGTGTCAAATATATGAGGAACATGAAACGGTCTAAAATATAGGAGGACCATGAAGCGGTGTTGAAAAACATGAAGAGCCTGAAAAGCTGTGAAAAATATGAAGAGCTTCAAAAGGTGTCAAAAATATGAGGAGAATGAAACGGTGTTCAAAAACATGAAAAGCCTGAAAAGGTGTGAAAAAAATGATTAGCTTCAAAAGGTGTGAAAAATATGTGGATCATGAAACGATCTGAAAAATAGGAGGGGAATGAATTGGTGTTGAAAAACATGAAGAGCCTGAAAAGATGTGAAAAATATGAAGAGCTTCAAAATGTGTCAAAAATATGAGGAGCATGAAACGGTCTGAAATAGGAGGAGCATCAAACGTAGTTGAAAAACATGAAGTGCCTGAAAACTGTGAAAAATATGAAGAGCTACAAAAGGTGTAAAATATATGAGGAGCATGAAACGGTCTGAAAAATTGGAGAAGGATGAAGCGGTGTTCAAAAGCATGAAGAGCCTGAAAATGTGTGAAAAATAGGAAGAGCTTCAAAAGGTGCCAAAATTATGAGGAGCATGAAACGGTCTGAAAAATAGGAGGAGCATGAAGCGGTGTTGAAAAACATGAAGAGCCTGAAAAGGTGTGAAAAATATAAAGAGCTTCAAAACGTGGCAAAAATATGACGACCATGAAACGGTCTGAAACATAGGAGGAGCATGAAGTTGTGTTCAAGAAAATGAAGAGCCCGAAAAGGTGTGAAATATATGAAGAGCTTCAACAGGTGTCAAAAATATGAGGAGCATGAAACGGTCTGAAAAGTAGGGGAGCATGAAGCGGGGTTGAAAAACATGAAGAGCCTGAACAGGTGTGAAAAATATGAAGAGCTTCAAAAGGAGCGAAAAATATGAGGAGCATGAAATGGTCTGAAAAATAGGAGGAGCATGAAGAGGTGTTGAAAAACATGAAGAGCCTGAAGAGGTGTGAAAAATATGAAGAGCTTCAAAAGGTGTCAAAAATATGAGGAGCATTAAATGGTATGAAAAATAGGAGGAGCATGTAACGGTGTTCAAAAATATGAAGAGCCTGAAAGGTATGAAAAATATGCAGAGCTTCAAAACGTGTCAAAAACATTAGGAGCATGAAACGGTCTGAAAAATAGGAGGAGCATGAAACGGTGTTCAAAAACATGAAGAGCCTGAAAAGGTGTGAAAAATATGAAGAGCATGAAAATGTGTGAAAAATATGAGGAGAATGAAGCTGTGTTCAAAAACATGAAAATCCTGAAAAGGTGTGAAAAATATGAAGAGCTTCAAAACGTCTCAAAAACATGAGGAGCATGAAACAGTCTGAAAATAGAAAGAGCCTGAAGCCGTGTTCAAAAACATGAAGAGCCTGAAAAGGTGTGAATAATATGAAGAGCTTCAAAAGGTGTCAAAATATAAGGAGCATGATACGGTCTAAAAATAGGTGGAGCATGAAACGGTGTTGAAAACATGAAGAGCCTGAAAAGGTATGAAAAATATGAAGAGCTTCAAAAGGTGTCAAAAATATGAGGAACATGAAACGGTGTTCAAAAACATGAAGAGCCTGAAAAAGTGTGAAAAATAGGAGGAGCTTCAAAAGGTTTCAAAAATATGAGGAGCATGTAACGGTCTGAAAAATAGGAGGAGCAAGAAGCGGCGTGCAAAAACATGAAGAGCCTGAAAAGGTGTGAAAAATATGAAGAGCTTCAAAAGGTGTGAAAAATGAAAGGAGCATGAAACGGTATGAAAAATAGAAGGAGCATGAAGTGGTGTTGAAAAAAAAGAAGAGCCTGAAAATGTGTGAAAAATATGAAGAGCTTCAAAAGGTGTGAAATACATGAGGAACATTAAGCGTTCTGAAAAATAGGAGGAGCATGAAGAGGTGTTCAAAAACATGAAGAGCCTGAAAAGGTGTGAAAAATATGAAGAGCTTCAAAAAGTGTGAAAAATAGGAGGAGCATGAAACGGTCTGAAAAATAGGAGGAGAATCAAACGGTGTTCAAAAATAAGAAGAGCCTGAAAAGGTGTGAAAAATATGAAGAGCTTCAAAAGGTGTCAAAATTATGAGGAGCATGAATCGGTCTGAAAAATAGGAGTAGCATGAAGCGGTGTTCCAAAACATGAAGATCCTGAAAAGGTGTGAAATCTATAGAGCTTCAAAATGTGTCAAAGATATGAGGAGCATGAAACGGTCTGAAAAATAGGAGGAGCATGAAACGGTGTTCCAAAACATGAACAGCCTGAAAAGTTGTGAAAAATATGAAGAGCTTCAAAAGGTATCAAAAATATGAGGAGCATGAAAAGGTCTGAAACATAGGAGGAGCATGAAGCGGTGTTCAAAAACATGAAGAGCCTGAAAAGGTGTGAAAATATGAAGAGCTTCAAAAGGTGTGAAATACATGAGAGAAATGAAACTATCTGAAAAATAGGAGGAGCATGAAGCCGTGTTGAAAAACATGAAATCCTGAAAAGGTGTGAAAAATATGAAGAGCTTCTAAAGGTGTCAAAAATATGAGGACAATGAAACGGTCTGGAAAATAGTAGGAGCATGAAGTGGTGTTGAATATGATGAAGAGCCTGAAAAGGTGTGAAATATATGAGGAGCTTGAAAATGTGTCAAAAATATGAGGAGCATGAAACGATCTGAAAAATAGGAGGTGCATGAAGTGGTGTTGAAAAACATGAAGAGCCTGAAAAGGTGTCAAAAATATGAAGAGCTTCAAAAGGTGTCAAAAATGACATGAGCTTGAATCGGTCTGAAAAATTGGAGGAGCATGAAGCGATGTTGAAAAACATGAAGAGCCTGAAAAGGTATGAGAAATATGAAGAGCTTAAAAAGGTGTTAAATATATGAGGAGCAAGAAACGGTCTCAAAAATAGGAGGAGCATGAAGCGGTGTTCAAAACCATGAAGAGCCTGAAAAGGTGTGAAAAATATGAAGACGTTCAAAAATGTGAAAAATATGAAGAGCTTCAAAGGTGTCAAATATATGAAGAGCTTCAAACGGTGTCCAAATTATGAGGAGCATGAAACGGTCTGAAAAATAGGAGGAGCATGAAGCGGGGTTGAAAAACATGAAGAGCCTGAGAACGTGTGAAAAATATTAAGAGCTTCAAAGGTGTCAAATATATGAAGAGCTTCAAACGGTGTCCAAATTATGAGGAGCATGAAACGGTCTGAAAAATAGGAGGAGCAAGAAGCGGGGTTGAAAAACATGAAGAGCCTGAGAACGTGTGAAAAACATGAAGAGCTTCAAAAGGTGTGAAAAATATGAGGAGCTTCAAAAGGTGTCAAAAATATGAGGAGCATGAAACGGTCTGAAAAATAGGAGGAGCATGATGCAGTGTTACAAAATATGAAGAGCCCGAAAACGTGTGAAAAATATGAAGATCTTCAAAAGGTATGAAAAATATGAAGAGCTTCAAAAGTTGTCAAAAAAGAGATGAGCATGAAACGGTCTGAAAAATAGGAGGAGCATGAAATTGTGTTCAAAAAAATGAAGAGCCTGAAAAGGTGTGTAGTATATGAAGATTTCAGAAAGTGTCAAAATATGAGGAGCATGAAAAGGTCTGAAAAATAGGAGGAGCATGAAGCGGTGTTGAAAAACATGAAGAGCCTGAAAACGTGTCAAAAATATGAAGAGCTTCAAAGGTGTGAAAAATATGAAGCACTTCAAAAGGTGTCAAAAATGAGAAGAGCATGAAACGGTCTGGAAAATAGGAGGAGCATGAAGTGGTGTTGAAAAACATGAAGAGACTGAAAAGGTGTGAAAAATATGAAGAGCTTCAAAAAGTGTCAAAAATATGAGGAGCAAGAAACGGTCTGAAAAATAGGAGAATCATGCAGCGGTGTTGAAAACTATAAACAGCCTGAAAAAGTGTGAAAAATATGAAGAGCTTCAAAAGGTGTCAAAAATATGAGTATCATGAAACGATCTGAAAAATAGGAGGAGCATAAAGCGGTGTTCAAAAATATGAAGAGCCTGAAAAGGTGTGAAAAATATGAAAAGCCTCCAAACGTGTCAAAAATATGAGGAGCATGAAACGGTCTGAAAAATACGAGCAGTATGAAACGGTGTTCAAAAACATGAAGAGCCTGAAAAGGTGTGACAAATATGAAGAGCTTCAATAGGTATCAAAAATAAGAGGAGCATGAAACGGTCAGAAAAATAGGAGGAACATGATGCGGTGTTCAAAAACATGAAGAGCCTGAAAATTTGTGAAATATATGAAGAGCTTCAAACGGTGTCAAAATTATGAGGAGCATGAAACGGTCTGAAAAACAGGAGGAGCATGAAGCGGGGTTGAAAAACATGAAGAGCCTGAAAACGTGTGAAAAATATGAAGAGCTTCAAAAGGTGTGAACAATATGGGGAGCTCAAAAATTGTCAAAAATATGAGGAGCCTGAAACGGTCTGCAAAATAGGAGGAGCATGAAAAGGTGTTCAAAAACATGAACATCCTGAAAACTTGTGAAAAATAAGAAGAGCTTCAAAAGGTGTGAAAAATATGAAGAGCTTCAAAATGTGTCAAAAATGAGATGAGCATGAAACGGTCTGAAACATAGGAGGAGCATGAAGTCGTGTTGAAAAACATGAAGAGCCTGAAAAGGTGTGAAATATACGAACAGCCTCAAAAGGTGTCAAAAATATGAGGAGCATGAAACGGTCTGAAATATATGAGGAGCATGAAACGTTGTTCAAAAACATGAAGAGACTGAAAAGGTGTGAAAAATATGAGGAGCTTCAAAAGGTGTGAAAAATATGAAGAGGTTCAAAAGGTGTCAAAATTGAGTTGAGCATGATACAGTCTGAAAAATAGGAGGAGCATGAAGTGGTGTTGAAAAACATGAAGAGCCTGAAAAGGTGTGAAAAATATGAAGAGCTTCAAAAGGTGGCAAAATTATGAGGAGCATGAAACGGTCTGAAAAATAGGAGGAGCATGATGCGGTTTTGAAAAATATGAAGAGCCAGAAAACGTGTGAAAAATATGAAGATCTTCAAAAGGTATGAAAAATATGAAGAGCTTCAAAAGGTGTCAAAAAAGAGATGAGCATGAAACGGTCTGCAAAATAGGAGGAGCATGAAGTTGTGTTCAAAAAAATGAAGAGCCTGAAAAGGTGTGTAGTATATGAAGATTTTAGAAGGTGTCAAAAATATGAGGAGCATTAAACGGTCTGAAAAACAGGAGGAGCATGAAGTGATGTTGAAAAACTTGAAGAGCCTGAAAAGTTGTGAAAAATATGAAGAGCTTCAAAACGTGTGAAAATGATGAGGAGCATGAAACAGTCTGAAAAATGGGAGGATCATGAAGCGGTGTTGAAAAACATGAAGAGCCTTAAAACGTGTGAAAAATATGAAGAGCTTCAAAAGATATGAAACACATGAGGAGCTTGAAAGGGTCTGAAAAACAGGAGGAGCATGAAGTGGTGTTGAAAAACATGTATAGCCTGAAAAGGTGTGAAATATATGAAGAGCTTCAAAAGGTGTCAAAAATATGAGGAGCATGAAAAGGTCTGAAAAATAGGAGGACCATGAAGCGTTGTTGAAAAACATGAAGAGCCTGAAAAGCTTTGAAAAATATGAAAGCTTCAAAATGTGTGAAAAATATGAGGAGCATGAAACGGTATGAAAAATAGGAGCAGCATGATGCGATGTTGAAAGACATGTATAGCCTGAAAATGTGTTAAATATGTAAAGAGCTTCAAAGGTGTCAAAAATAAGAGGAGCATGAAACTGTCTGAAAAATAGGAGGAGCATGAAGCCGTGTTGAAAAATATGACGAGCCTGAAAAGGTGTGAAAAAATATGAAGAGCTTTAAATGGTGTCAAAAATTTGAGGAGCATGAAACGATCTGAAAAAGAGGAGGAGCATGAAGCGGTTTTGAAAAACATGAAGAGCGTGTAAAGGTGCGAAATATATGAAGGGCTTCAAAAGGTGTCAAAAATATGAGGAGCATGAAACGGTCTGAAATATTGGAGTAGAATGAAGTGGTGTTGAGAAACATGAAGAGCCTGAAAAGGTGTGAAAATCTGAAGAGCTTCAAAAATGGTGTCAAAAATATGAGGAGAATGAAACGGTCTGAAAAATAGGAGGAGCATGAAACGGTGTTCAAAAACATGAAGGGCCTGAAAAGCTGTGAAAAATATGAAGAGCTTCAAAAGGTGTCAAAAATATGAGGAGCATGAAACGGTCTGAAAAATAGGAGGAGCATTAAGCGGTGTTGAAAAACATGAAGAACCTGAAAACCTGTGAAAAATATGAAAAGCTTCAAAAGGTGTGAAAAATATGAGCAGCAGGAAACGGTCTTAAAATAGGAGAAGCATGAGGCGGTGTTGAGAAACATGAAGAGGCTGAAAAGGTGTGAAATATATGAAGAGCTTCAAAAGGTGTCAAAAATATGAGGAGCATGAAACGGTCTGAAAAATAGGAGGAGCATGAAGCGGTGTTGAAAAACATGAAGAACCTGAAAAGGTGTGAAATACATGAAGAGCTTCAAAAGGAGTCAAAAATATGACGAGCATGAAACGCTCTAAAAAATAGGAGGAGCATGAAACGGTGTTGAAAAACATGAAGAGGCAGAAAAGGTGTGAAAGACATGAAGAGCTTCAAAAGGTATCAAAAATATGAGGAGCATGAAACGGTCTGAAAAAAAGGAGAAGCATGAATCTGTGTTAAAGAACATGAAGAGCCTGAAAAGTTGTGAAATATATGAAGAGTTTCAAAAGGTGTCAAAAAAATGAGGAGCAGGAAACGATCTGAAAAATAGGAGGAGCATGAAGCGGTGTTGAAAAAAATGAAGAGCCTGAAAAGGTGTGAAAAATATGAAGAGCTTCAAAAGGTGTCAAAAATATGAGGAGAATGAAACGGTCTGAAAAATAGGAGGAGCAAGAAACGGTGGTGAAAACCATGAAGAGCCTGAAATGGTGTGAAAAATATGAAGAGCTTTAAAAGTTGTCAAAAATATGAGGAGCATGAAACGATCTGAAAAATAGGAGGAGCATGAAGTAGTCTTGAAAAACATGAAGAGCCTGAAAAGGTGTGAAAAATATGAAGAGCTTCAAATCGTGTCAAAAATATGAGGAGTATGAAACTGTGTGAAAAATAGGAGGAGCATGAAGCGGTGTTGAAAAAAATGAAGAGCGTGAAAAGGTGTGAAAAATATGAAGAGCATGAAAATGTGTGAAAAATATGAGGAGCATAAACTGTGTTCAAAAACATGAAGATCCAGAAAAGGTGTGAAAAATATGAAGAGCGTCAAAATGTCTCAAAAACATCAGGAGCATGAAACGGTCTGAAAATAGAAGGAGCATGAAGCGGTGTTCAAAAACATGAAGAGCCTGAAAAGGTGTGAAAAATATGAAGAGCTTCAAAAGGTGTCAAAAATATGAAGAGCTTCAAAAGGTGCCAAAAATGATATGAGCATGAATCGGTCTGAAAAATAGGAGGAGCATGAAATTGTGTTCAAAAAAATGAAGAGCCTGAAAAGGTCTGAAAAATATGAAGAGCTTCAAAAGATGTGAAATACATGAGGAGCATGAAACGGTCTGAAAAATAGGAGGATCATGAAGTGGTGTTGAAAAATATGAAGAGCCTGAAAACGTGTGAAAAATATGAAGAGCTGCAAAAAGTGCCAAGAATGAGATGAGCATGAAATGGTCTGAAAAATAGGAGGAGCATGAAGTGGTGGAGAAAAACATGAAGAGCCTGAAAAGTTGTAAAAAATATGAAGAGCTTCAAAAGGTGTAAAAAACATGAAGAGCTTCAAAAGTTGTGAAATATATGAGGAGCATGAAACGGTCTGAAAAATAGGAGGAGCACGAAGCGGTGTTCAAAAAAATGAAGAGCCTGAAATGGTGTGAAAAATATGAAGAGCTTCAAAAAGTATCAAAATATGAAGACATTCAAAGGTGTCAAAATTATGAGGAGCAAGAAACGGTCTGAAAATAGGAGGAGCATGAAACGGTGTTGAAAAACATGAAGAGCCTGGAAAGGTGTGAAAAATATGAAGAGCTACAAAAGGTGTCAAAAATATGAGGAGCATGAAACGGTCTGAAAAATAGGAGGATCATGAAGCGGTGTTGAAAAATATGAAGAGCTTGAAAAGGTGTGAAAAATATGAAGAGCTTCAAAAGGTGTCAAAAATATGAGGAGCATGAAACAGTCTGAAAAATATGAGGAGCATGAAACGGTGTTCAAAAACATGAAGAGCCTGAAAAGGTGTCAAAAATATGAAGAGCTTCAAAAGGTGTGAAATACATGAGAAGCATAAAACGGTCTGAAAAATAGGAGGAGCATGAAGCGGTGTTGAAAAACATGAAGAGCCTGAAAAAGTGTGAAAAATATGAGGTGCATGAAACGGTCTGAAAAATAGGAGGAGCATGAAGCCGTGTTGAAAAAAATGAAGAGCCTGGAAGGGTGTAAAAAATATGAAGAGCTTCAAAAGGTGTCAAAAATATAAGGAACATGAAACGGTCTGAAAAATAGGAGAAGCATGAAGTGGTGTTAAAATAATGAAGAACCTGAAAAACTGTGTAAAATATGAAGAGCCGCAAAATGTGTGAAATACATGAGGAGCATGAAACGGTCTGAAAAATAGGAGGAGCATGAAGCGGTGTTCAAAAATATGAAGAGCCTGAAAATTTATGAAAACTATGAAGCGCTTCAGAAGGTGTCAAAAATGAGATGAGCATGAAACGGTCTGAAAAATAGGAGGAGCATGAAGTGGTGTTTAAAAACATTAAGAGCCTGAAAATGTGTAAATATATGAAGACTTTAAAAGATTTTAGAAATGAGAGGAGCATGAAACGGTCTGAAAAATAGGAGGAGCATAAAGCGGTGTTGAAAAACATGAAGAGCCTGAAAAGGTGTGAAAAATATGAATAGTTTCAAATGATGTGAAAAATATGAAGAACTTCAAAAGATGTCAAAAATGAGATGTCCATGAAACGGTCTGAGAAATAGGAGAAGCATGAAGTGGTGTTGAAAAACATGAAGAGCTTGAAAAAGTGTGAAATATATGAAGAGCTTCAAAAGGTGTGAAAAATATGAAGAGCTTCAACTGGTGTGAAATACATGAGGAGTATGAAACTGTCTGAAAAATAGGAGGAGCATGAAACGGTGTTGAAAAACATGAAGAGCATGAAAATGTGTGAAAAATATGAAGAGCTTCAAAAGGTGTCAAAAATATGAGGAGCATGAAACGGTCTGAAAAATAGGAGGAGCACGAAGCGGTGTTCACAAACATGACGAGCCAGAAAAGGTGTGAAAAATATGAAGAGCTTCAAAAGGTGTCAAAAATTAGATTAGCATGAAACGGTCTGAAAAATAGGAGGAGCATGAAGTGGTGTTGAAAAACATGAAGAGCCTGAAAAAGTGTAAAATATATGAATTGCTTCAAAAGGTGTTAAAAATAGGAGGAGCATGAAGCGGTGTTCAAAAACATGAAGAGCCAGAAAAGGTGTGAAAAATTGGAAGAGCCTCAAAAGGTTTGAAAAATATGAAGAGCTTCAAAAGCTGTCAAAAATGAGATGAGCATGAAACGGTCTGAAAAATAGGAGGGGCATGAAGTTGTGTTGAAAAACACGAAGAGCCTGAAAAGGGGTGAAAAATATGAAGAGCTTCAAAAGGTGTCAAAAATATGTGGAGCATGAAACGGTCTGAAATATAGGAGGAGCATGAAACGGTGTTCAAAAAAATAAAGAGCCTGAAAAGGTGTGAAAAATATGAAGAGCTTCAAAAGGTATCAAAATATGAGGAGCATGAAACGGTCTGAAAAATAGGAGGCGCATGAAGCGGTGTTCAAAAACATGAAGAGCCTGAAAAGGTGTGAAATATATGAAGAGCCTCAAAACGTGTCAAAAATAAGAGAAGCATGAAACGGTCTGTAAAATAGGAGGAGCATGAAGCGGTGTTGAAAAACATGAAAGACTTAAAACGTGTGAAATATATGAAGAGCCTCAAAACGTGTCAAAAATAAGAGAAGCATGAAACGGTCTGAAAAATAGGAGGAGCATGAAGCGGTGTTGAAAAACATGAAGAGACTTAAAACGTGTGAAATATATGAAGAGCTTCAAAAAGTGTGAAAAATATGAAGAGCTTCAAAAGGTGTGAAATGCATGAGGAGCATGAAGCGGTCTGAAAAATAGGAGCAGCCTAAAGCGGTGTTGAAAAACATGAAGAACCTGAAAAGGTGTGAAAAATATGAAGAGCTTCAAAAGGTGTGAAAATTATGAGGAGCATGAAACGGTCTGAAAAATAGGAGCATGAAGCCGTGTTGAAAAACATGAAGAGCCTGAAAGGGTGTAACAAATATGAAGAGCTTCAGAAGCTGTCAAAAATGAGATGAGCATGAAACGGTCTGAAAAATAGGTGGAGCATGATGTGGTGTTGAAAAACATGAAGAGCCTGAAAAGTTGTGAAAAATATGAAGACCTTCAAAATGTGTCAAAAATATGAGGAGCATGAAACGGTCTGAAAAATAGGAGGAGCATGAAACGGTGTTCAAAAACATGAAGAGCCTGAAAAGCTGTGAAAAATATGAAGAGCTTCAAAAGGTGTGAAATACATGAGAAGCATAAAACGGTCTGAAAAATAGGAGGAGCATGAAGCGGTGTTGAAAAACATGAAGAGCCTGAAAAGGTGTGAAAAATATGAGGTGCATGAAACGGTCTGAAAAATAGGAGGAGCATGAAGCCGTGTTGAAAAAAATGAAGAGCCTGGAAGGGTGTAAAAAATATGAAGAGCTTCAAAAGGTGTCAAAAATATAAGGAACATGAAACGGTCTGAAAAATAGGAGAAGCATGAAGTGGTGTTAAAATAATGAAGAACCTGAAAAACTGTGTAAAATATGAAGAGCCGCAAAATGTGTGAAATACATGAGGAGCATGAAACGGTCTGAAAAATAGGAGGAGCATGAAGCGGTGTTCAAAAATATGAAGAGCCTGAAAATTTATGAAAACTATGAAGCGCTTCAGAAGGTGTCAAAAATGAGATGAGCATGAAACGGTCTGAAAAATAGGAGGAGCATGAAGTGGTGTTTAAAAACATTAAGAGCCTGAAAATGTGTAAATATATGAAGACTTTAAAAGATTTTAGAAATGAGAGGAGCATGAAACGGTCTGAAAAATAGGAGGAGCATAAAGCGGTGTTGAAAAACATGAAGAGCCTGAAAAGGTGTGAAAAATATGAATAGTTTCAAATGATGTGAAAAATATGAAGAACTTCAAAAGATGTCAAAAATGAGATGTCCATGAAACGGTCTGAGAAATAGGAGAAGCATGAAGTGGTGTTGAAAAACATGAAGAGCTTGAAAAAGTGTGAAATATATGAAGAGCTTCAAAAGGTGTGAAAAATATGAAGAGCTTCAACTGGTGTGAAATACATGAGGAGTATGAAACTGTCTGAAAAATAGGAGGAGCATGAAACGGTGTTGAAAAACATGAAGAGCATGAAAATGTGTGAAAAATATGAAGAGCTTCAAAAGGTGTCAAAAATATGAGGAGCATGAAACGGTCTGAAAAATAGGAGGAGCACGAAGCGGTGTTCACAAACATGACGAGCCAGAAAAGGTGTGAAAAATATGAAGAGCTTCAAAAGGTGTCAAAAATTAGATTAGCATGAAACGGTCTGAAAAATAGGAGGAGCATGAAGTGGTGTTGAAAAACATGAAGAGCCTGAAAAAGTGTAAAATATATGAATTGCTTCAAAAGGTGTTAAAAATAGGAGGAGCATGAAGCGGTGTTCAAAAACATGAAGAGCCAGAAAAGGTGTGAAAAATTGGAAGAGCCTCAAAAGGTTTGAAAAATATGAAGAGCTTCAAAAGCTGTCAAAAATGAGATGAGCATGAAACGGTCTGAAAAATAGGAGGGGCATGAAGTTGTGTTGAAAAACACGAAGAGCCTGAAAAGGGGTGAAAAATATGAAGAGCTTCAAAAGGTGTCAAAAATATGTGGAGCATGAAACGGTCTGAAATATAGGAGGAGCATGAAACGGTGTTCAAAAAAATAAAGAGCCTGAAAAGGTGTGAAAAATATGAAGAGCTTCAAAAGGTATCAAAATATGAGGAGCATGAAACGGTCTGAAAAATAGGAGGCGCATGAAGCGGTGTTCAAAAACATGAAGAGCCTGAAAAGGTGTGAAATATATGAAGAGCCTCAAAACGTGTCAAAAATAAGAGAAGCATGAAACGGTCTGTAAAATAGGAGGAGCATGAAGCGGTGTTGAAAAACATGAAAGACTTAAAACGTGTGAAATATATGAAGAGCCTCAAAACGTGTCAAAAATAAGAGAAGCATGAAACGGTCTGAAAAATAGGAGGAGCATGAAGCGGTGTTGAAAAACATGAAGAGACTTAAAACGTGTGAAATATATGAAGAGCTTCAAAAAGTGTGAAAAATATGAAGAGCTTCAAAAGGTGTGAAATGCATGAGGAGCATGAAGCGGTCTGAAAAATAGGAGCAGCCTAAAGCGGTGTTGAAAAACATGAAGAACCTGAAAAGGTGTGAAAAATATGAAGAGCTTCAAAAGGTGTGAAAAATATGAGGAGCATGAAACGGTCTGAAAAATAGGAGCATGAAGCCGTGTTGAAAAACATGAAGAGCCTGAAAGGGTGTAACAAATATGAAGAGCTTCAGAAGCTGTCAAAAATGAGATGAGCATGAAACGGTCTGAAAAATAGGTGGAGCATGATGTGGTGTTGAAAAACATGAAGAGCCTGAAAAGTTGTGAAAAATATGAAGACCTTCAAAATGTGTCAAAAATATGAGGAGCATGAAACGGTCTGAAAAATAGGAGGAGCATGAAACGGTGTTCAAAAACATGAAGAGCCTGAAAAGCTGTGAAAAATATGAAGAGCCTCAAGGTGTGAAATACTTGAGGAGCATGAATCGGTCTGAAAAATAGGAGGAGCATGAAGCGGTGTTGAAAAACATGAAGAGCCTGAAAAAGTGTGAAAAATATGAAGAGCTTCAAAAGGTGTCAAAACTATGAGGAGTATGAAACGGTCTGAAAAATAGAAGCAGCATGAAACGGTGTTCAAAAACATGAAGAGCCTGAAAAGGTGTTAAAAATATGAAGAGCTTCAAAAGTTGTCAAAAATATGAGGAGCATGAAACGATCTGAAAAATAGGAGGAGCATGAAGCGGTGTTCACAAACATGACGAGCCAGAAAAGGTGTGAAAAATATGAAGAGCTTCAAAAGGTGTTAAAAATAGGAGGAGCATGAAACGGTCTGAAAAATAGGAGGAGCATGAAGTGGTGTTGAAAAACATGAAGAGCCTGAAAAAGTGTAAAATATATGAAGAGCTTCAAAAGGTGTTAAAAATAGGAGGAGCATGAAGCGGTGTTCAAAAACATGAAGAGCCAGGAAAGGTGTGAAAAATAGGAAGAGCCTCAAAAGGTTTGAAAAATATGAAGAGCTTCAAAAGCTGTCAAAAATGAGATGAGCATGAAACGGTCTGAAAAATAGGAGGGGCATGAAGTTGTGTTGAAAAACATGAAGAGCCTGAAAAGGGGTGAAAAATATGCAGAGTTTCAAAAGGTGTCAAAAATATGTGGAGCATGAAACGGTCTGAAATATAGGAGGAGCATGATACGGTGTTCAAAAAAATGAAGAGCCTGAAAAGGTGTGAAAAATATGAAGAGCTTCAAAAGGTGTGAAATACATGAGGAGCATGAAACGGTCTGAAAAATAGGAGCAGCCTAAAGCGGTGTTGAAAAACATGAAGAACCTGAAAAGGTGTGAAAAATATGAAGAGCTTCAAAAGGTGTGAAAAATATGAGGAGCATGAAACGGTCTGAAAAATAGGAGGAGCATGAAGCCGTGTTGAAAAACATGAAGAGCCTGAAAGGGTGTAACAAATATGAAGAGCTTCAGAAGCTGTCAAAAATGAGATGAGCATGAAACGGTCTGAAAAATAGGAGGAGCATGAAGTGGTGTTGAATAACATGAAGAGCCTGAAAAAGTGTGAAATATATGAAGAGCTTCAAAAGGTGTGAAGTACATGAGGAGAATGAAACCTTCTGAAAAATAGGAGGAGCATGAAGCGGTGTTCCAATACATGAAGAGCCTGAAAACGTGTGAAATATATGAAGAGATTCAAAAGGTGTCAAAAATATGAGGAGCATGAAACGGTCTGAAAAAAACGAGAAGCAGGAAACCGTGTTCAAAAGTATGAAGAGCCTGAAAAGGTGTGAGAAATTTGAAGTTCTTCAAAAGGTGTGAAAATTAGGAGGAGCATGAAGCGGTGTTCCAAAACATGAAGAGCCTGAAAATGTGTGTAAAATATGAAGAGCTTCAAAACGTGTCAAAAATATGAGGAGCATGAAATGGTCTGAAAAATAGGAAGGTCAAGAAGCGGTGCTGAAAAACATGAAGATCTGAAAACCTGTGAAAAATATGAAGAGCTTCAAAAGGTGTGAAAAATATGAAGAGCTTCAAAAGGTGTCAAAAATGAGATGAGCATGAAACGGTCTGAAAAATAGGTGGAGCATGAAGTGGTGTTGAAAAACATGAAGAGCCTGAAAAGGTGTGAAATATATGAAGAGATTCAAATGGTGACAAAAATATGAGGAGCATGTAACGGTTTGGAAAATAGGACGAGCATGAAGTGGTGTTGAAAAACATGAAGAGCCTGGAAGGGTGAAAATAATTTGAAGAGCTTCAAAAGGTGTCAAAAATATAAGGAACATGAAATGGTCTGAAAAATAGAAGAAGCATGAAGTGGTGTTGAAAATAATGAAGAACCTGAAAAGGTGTGTAAAATATGAAGAGCCGCAAAATGTGTGAAATATATGAGGAGCATGAAACGGTCTGAAAAATAGGAGGAGCATGAAGCGGTGTTCAAAAATATGAAGAGCCTGAAAATTTGTGAAAACTATGAAGCGCTTCAGAAGGTGTCAAAAATGAGATGAGCATGAAACGGTCTGAAAAATAGGAGGAGCATGAAGTGGTGTTTAAAAACATTAAGAGCCTGAAAATGTGTGAAATATATGAAGACTTTAAAAGATTTTAGAAATGAGAGGAGCATGAAACGGTCTGAAAAATAGGAGGAGCATAAAGCGGTGTTGAAAAACATGAAGAGCCTGAAAAGGTGTGAAAAATATGAATAGTTTCAAATGATGTGAAAAATATGAAGAACTTCAAAAGCTGTCAAAAATGTGAGGAGCATGAAACGGTCTGAAAAATAGGAGGAGCATGAAACCGTGTCAAAAACATGAAGAGCCTGAAAATGTGTGTAAAATATGAAGAGCTTCAAAACGTGTCAAAAATATGAGGAGCATGAAATGGTCTGAAAAATAGGAGGATCAAGAAGCGGTGTTGAAAAACATGAAAATCTGAAAACCTGTGAAAAATATGAAGAGCTTCAAAAGGTGTGAAAAATATGAAGAGCTTCAAAAGGTGTCAAAAATGAGATGAGCATGAAACGGTCTGAAAAATAGGTGGAGCATGAAGTGGTGTTGAAAAACATGAAGAGCCTGAAAAGGTGTGAAAAATATAAAGAGCTTCAAAAGCTGTGAAATACATGTGGAGCATGAAACGGTCTGAAAAATAGGAGGAGCATGAAAAGGTGTTCAAAAACATGAAAGCCTGAAAAGGTGAGAAAAATATGAAGAGCTTCAAAAGGTGTTAAATACATGAGGAGCATGAAACGGTCTGAAAAATAGGAGGATCATGAAGCGGTGTTGAAAAACATGAAGAGTCTGAAAAGTTATGAAAAATATGAAGAGGTTCAAAAGGTGTCAAAAATGTGAGGAGCATGAAACGGTCTGAAAAATAGGAGGTGCATGAAGCGGTGTTTAATAACATGAAGAGCCTGAAAATGTGTGTAAAATATGAAGAGCTTCAAAAGGTGTCAAAAATTAGATTAGCATGAAACGGTCAGAAAAATAGGAGGAGCATGAAGAGGTGTTGAAAAACATGAAGAGCCTGAAAATGTGTAAACTATATGAAGAGCTTCAAAAGGTGTTAAAAATAGGAGGAGCATGAAGCGGTGTTCATAAACATGAAGAGCCTGAAAATGTGTGTAAAATATGAAGAGCTTCAAAACGTGTCAAAAATATGAGGAGCATGAAACGGTCTGAAAAATAGGTGGATCAAGAAGCGGTGTTGAAAAACATGAAGAGCCTGAAAAGTTGTTAAAAATATGAAGAGCTTCAAAGGTGTCAAAAACGTGAGGAGCATGGAACGGTCTGAAAAATAGGAGGACCATGAAATCGTGTTCAAAAACATGAAGAGCGTGAAAAGGTGTGAAAAATATAAAGAGCTTCAAAATGTGTGAAATACATGACGAGCATGAAACGGTCTGAAAAGGAGGAGGAGCATGAAGCCGTGTTCAAAATCATGAAGAGCCTAAAAACGTGTGAAAAATGTGAAGTGCTTCAAAAGGTGTGAAAAATAGGAGAAGCATGAAGCGTTGTTGAAAAACATGAAGAGCCTGAAAAGGTGTGAAAAATATGAAGAACTTCAAAATGTGTGAAATACATGAGGAGCATTAATCGGTCTGAAAAATAGGAGTAGCATGAAGCGGTGTTGAAAAACATGAAGAGCCTGAAAAGGAGTGAAAAATATGAAGAGCTTCAAAAGGTGTGAAATTTATGAAGAGCATGAAACGGTCTGAATTATAGGAGGAGCATGAAACGGTGTTCAAAAACATGAATAGCCTGAAAAGGTGTGAAAAATATGAAGAGCTACAAAAGGTGTGAAAAATATGAAGAGCTTCAAAAGGTGTGAAATACATGAGGAGAATGAAACGGTCAGAAAAATTGGAGGGGCAAGAAGCGTTGTTGAAAAACATGAACAACCTGAAAAGGTGTTAAAAATATGAAGAGCTTCAAAAGGTGTCAAAAATGTGAGGAGCATGAAACGGTCTGAAAAATAGGAGGAGCATGAAACCGTGTCAAAAACATGAAGAGCCTGAAAAGGTGTGAAATATATGAAGAGATTCAAAAGGTGTCAAAAATATGAGGAGCATGTAACGGTTTGGAAAATAGGACGAGCATGAAGTGGTGTTGAAAAACATGAAGAGCCTGAAAAGATGTGAAAAATATGAAGAGCTTCAAAAGGTGTCCACAATATGAGGAGCAAGAAACTGTCTGAGAAATAGGAGGAGCATGAAGTGGTGCTGAAAAACATGAAGAGCCTAAAAGGTGTGAAAAATAAGAAAAGCTTCAAAAGATGTCACAAATATGAGGAGGATGAAACGGTCTGAAAAATTGGAGGATCATGAAGCGCTGTTGAAAAACATGAAGAGTCTGAAAAGTGGTGAAAAATATGAAGAGCTTCAAAAGGTGTCAAAAATGTGAGGAGCATGAAGCGGTCTGAAAAATAGGAGGAGCATGAAACAGTGTCAAAAACATGAAGAGCCTGAAAAGGTGTGAAATATATGGAGAGATTCAAAAGGTGTCAAAAATATGAGGAGCATGTAACGGTTTGGAAAATAGGACGAGCATGAAGTGGTATTGAAAAACATTAAGAGCCTGAAAAGATGTGAAAAATATGAAGAGCTTCAAAATGTGTCCACAGTATGAGGACATGAAACTGTCTGAGAAATAGGAGGAGCATGAAGTGGTGCTTAAAAACATGAAGAGCCTAAAAGGTGTGAAAAATAAGAAAAGCTTCAAAAGATGTCACAAATATGAGGAGCATGAAACGGTCTGAAAAATTGGAGGATCATGAAGCGGTGTTGAAAAACATGAAGAGTCTGAAAAGTCGTGAAAAATATGAAGAACTTCAAAAGGTGTCAAAAATGTGAGGAGCATGAAACGGTCTGAAAAATAGGAGGAGCATGAAACCGTGTCAAAAACATTAAGAGCCTGGAAAGGTGTGATAAATGAAGAGCTTCAAAAGGTGTGAAATACATGAGGAGCATGAAACGGTCTGAATAGGAGCATGAAGTGGTGTTTAAAAACATGAAGAGCCTGAAAAGGTGTGAAAAATATGAAGAGCTTCAAAACGTGTCAAAACTATGAGGAGTATGAAACAGTCTGAAAATAGGAGCAGCATGAAGGGCTGTTCAAAAACATGAAGAGCCTGAAAAGGTGAAAAAAATGAAGAGCTTCAAAAGGTGTGAAAAATAGGAGGAGCATGAAGCGGTGTTGAAAAACATGAAGAGCCTGAAAACGTTTGAAAAATATGAAGAGCTTCAAAAGGTGTGAAAAATATGAACACTTTCAAAAAGTGTCAAAAATGAGATGAGCATGAAGCGGTCTGAAAAATGGTGGAGCGTGAAGTGTTGTTGAAAAACCTGAAGAGCCTGAAATCATGTGAAAAATATGAAGAGCGTCAAAAGGTGTCAAAAATGTGAGGAGCATGAAACAGTCTGAAAAATAGGAGGAGCATGAAACCGTGTGAAAAACATGAAGAGCCTGAAAAGGTGTGAAAAATATGAAGAGCTTCAAAAGTTGTGAAAAATAAGAGGAGCATGAAGCGGTGTTGAAAAACATGAAGAGCCTGAAAAGGTGTGAAAAATATGAAGAGCTTCAAAAGTTGTGAAAAATAAGAGGAGCATGAAGCGGTGTTGAAAAACATGAAGAGCCTGAAAAGGTGTGAAAAATATGAAGAGCTTCAAAAGATTTCAAAAATATGAGGATCATGAGAAGTTCTGAAGAATAGGAGGAGCATGAAGCGGTGTTGAAAAACATGAAGAGCCTGAAATGGTGTGAAAAATATGAAGCGCTTCAAAAGGTGTCAAAAATATGAGGAGCATGAAACGGTCTGAAAAATAGGAGGAGCATGAAGTGGTTTTGAAAAACATGAAGAGCCAGACAACATGCGAAATATATGAAGCGCTTCAAAAGGTGTGAAATACATGAGGAGCATGAAACAGTCTAAAAAATCGGAGGAGCATGAAGCAGTGTTCAAAAACATGAAGAAGCGGAAAAGGTGTGTAAAATATGAAGAGCTTCAAAAGGTGTGAAAATTATGAGGAGCATGAAAAGGTCTGAAAAATAGGAGGAGCATGAAGCGGTGTTGAAAAACATGAAGAGCCTGAAAAGGTGGGTAAAATATGAAGAGCTTCAAAAGTTGTCAAAAATATGAGGAGCATGAAACGGTCTGAAAAATAGGAGGATCATGAAGCGGTGTTGAAAAACCTGAAGAGTCTGAAAAGGTGTGAAAATTATGAAGAGCGTCAAAAGATTTCAAAAATATGAGGATCATGAAAAGTTCTGAAGAATAGGAGGAGCATGAAGCGGTGTTGAATAACATGAAGAGCCTGAAATGGTGTGAAAAATATGAAGCGCTTCAAAAGGTGTCAAAAATATGAGGAGCATGAAACGGTCTGAAAAATATGAGGAGCATGAAGCGGTGTTGAAGAACATGAAGAGCCTGAAAAGGTGTGAAAAATATGAAGTGCTTCAAAAGATGTCAAAATTATGAGGAGCATGAAACAGTCTGAAAAATAGGAGGAGCATGAATTGGTTTTGAAAAACATGAAGAGCCTGAAAACATGCGAAATATATGAAGCGCTTCAAAAGGTGTGAAATACATGAGGAGCATGAAACTGTCTAAAAAATAGGAGGAGCATGAAGCAGTGTTCAAAAACATGAAGAACCGGAAAAGGTGTGTAAAATATGAAGAGCTTCAAAAGGTGTGAAAATTATGAGGAGCATGAAAAGGTCTGAAAAATAGGAGGAGCATGAAGCGGTGTTGAAAAATATGAAGAGCCTGAAAAGGTGGGTAAAATATGAAGAGTTTCAAAAGTTGTCAAAAATATGAGGAGCATGAAACGGTCTGAAAAATAGGAGGCGCATTAAACGGTGTTCAAAAACATGAAGAGCCTGAAATGGTGTGAAAAACATGAAGAGCTTCAAAAGGTTGGAAATACAGGAGGAGCATGAAACGGTCTGAAAAATAGGAGGAGCATGAAGCGGTGTTCAAAAACATGAAGAGCGTGAAAACGTGTGAAAAATATGAAGAGCTTCAAAAGGTGTCAAAAATATGAGGAGCATGAAACGGTCTGAAAAATAGGAGGAGCATGAAACGGTGTTCAAAAATATGAAGAGCCTGAAAAGGTGTGAAAAATATGAAGAGCTTCAAAAGGTGTCAAAAATACGAGGAGCATGAAACGGTCTGAAAAATAGGAGGAGCATGAAGCGGTGTTCAAAAACATGAAGAGCGTGAAAACGTGTGAAAAATATGAAGAGCTTCAAAAGGTGTCAAAAATATGAGGAGCATGAAACGGTCTGAAAAATAGGAGGAGCATGAAACGGTGTTCAAAAATATGAAGAGCCTGAAAAGGTGTGAAAAATATGAAGAGCTTCAAAAGGTGTCAAAAATACGAGGAGCATGCAACGGTCTGAAAAATAGGAGGAGCATGAAGTGGTGTTGAAAAACATGAAGAGCCTAAAAAGGTGTGAAAAATATGAAGAGCTTCAAAACGCGTCAAAATATGAGGAGCATGAAACGGGCTGAAAAACAGGAGGATCATGAAGCCATGTTGAAAAACATGGGGAGCCTGAAAAGGTATGAAAAATATGACGAGCTTCAAAAAGTCTCAAAAATATGAGGAGCATGAAATGGTCTGAAAAATAGGAGAAGCATGAAACGGTGTTCAAAAACATGAAGAGCCTGAAAAGCTGTGAAAAATGTGAACAGCTTCTAAAGGTGTGAAATAAATGAGGAGCATGAAACGATTTGAAAAATAGGAGGAGCATGAAAGGGTGTTCAAAAACATGAAGAGCCTGAAAAGGTGTGAAAAATATGAAGAGCTTCAAAAGGTTTGAAATACATGAGGAGCATGAAACGGTCTCAAAAATGGGAGGAGCATGAAGCGGTGTTGAAAAACAGGAAGAGCCTGAAAAGGTGTGAAAAATATGAAGAGCTACAATAGCTGTCAAAAATATGAGGAGCATCAAACGGTCTGAAAATTAGAAGGAGCAAGAAACTGTGATCAAAAACATGAAGAGCCTGAAAAGGTGTGAAAAATATGAAGGGCTTCAAAAGGTGTGAAATTTATGAGGAGCATGAAACGGTCTGAAAAATAGGAGGAGCATGAAGCAGTGTTCAAAAACATGAAGAGCCTGAAAAGGTGTCAAAATATGAAGAGCTTCAAAAGGTTGGAAATACATGAGGAACATGAAACGGTCTGAAAAAAAGGAGGAGCATGAAGCGGTGTTGAAAAACATGAAGAGCCTGAAAATGTGGGTAAAATATGAAGAGCTTCAAAAGGTGTCAAAAATATGAGGAGCATGAAACGGTCTGAAAAATAGGAGGAGTATTAAACGGTGTTCAAAAATATGAAGAGCCTGAAATGGTGTGAAAAATATGAAGAGATTCAAAAGGTTGGAAATACATGAGGAGCATGAAACTGTCTGAAATATAGGAGGAGCATGAAGCTGTGTTGAAAAACATGAACAGCTGAAAAGGTGGGTAAAATATGAAGAGCTTTAAAAGGTGTCAAAAATATGAAGAGCATGAAACGGTCTGAAAAATAGGAGGAGCAATAAACGGTGTTCAAAAACATGAAGAGCCTGAAAAGCTGTGAAAAATATGAAGAGCTTCAAAAGGTGTCAGTAATAGGAGGAGCATGAAACCGTCTGAAATATAGGAGGAGCATGAAGCGGTGTTGAAAAACATGAAGAGCCTGAAAAGGTGTGAAAAACATGAAGAGCTTAAAAGTTGTGAGAAATATGAAGAGCTTCAAAAGGTGTCAAAAATGAGACGAGCATGAAACGGTCTGGAAAGTAGGACGAGCATGAAGCGGTGTTGAAAATCATGAAGAGCCAGAAAATGTGTGAAAAATATGAAGAGCTTCAAAAAGTATCAAAAATATGAAGAGCATGAAACGGTCTGAAAAATAGGAGGAGCATGAAGTGGTGTGAAAAACATGAAGAGCCTAAAAAGGTTTGAAAAATATGAAGAGCTACAAAACCTGTCAAAAATATGAGGAGCATGAAACGGTCTGAAAAACAGGAGGATCATGAAGCCGTGTTGAAAAACATCGGGAGTCGGAAAACGTGTGAAAAATATGAACAGCTTCAAAAGGTGTCAAAAATATGAGGAGTATGAAACGGTCTGAAAAATAGGAGGAGCATGAAACGGTGTTCAAAAACATGAAGAGCCTGAAAAGGTGTGAAAAATATGAAGAGCTTCAAAAGGTGTCAAAAATATGAGGAGCATGACACGCTCTGAAAAATAGGAGAAGCATGAAGCGGTGTTGAAAAACATGAAGAACCTGAAAAGATGTGAAAAATATGAAGATCTTCAAAAGGTGTCAAAAATATGAGGAGCATGAAACGGTCTGAAAAATAGGAGGAGCATGAAGCAGTGTTCAAAAACATGATGTACCGGAAAAGGTGTGAAAAATATGAAGAGCTTTAAAAGGAGTGAAAATAATGAGGAGCATGAAACGGTCTGACAAATAGGAGGAGCATGAAACGGTGTTCAAAAACATGAAGAGCCTGAAAAGGTGTGAAAAATATGAAGAGCTTCAAAAGGTGTCAAAAATATGAGGAGCATGACACGCTCTGAAAAATAGGAGAAGCATGAAGCGGTGTTGAAAAACATGAAGAACCTGAAAAGATGTGAAAAATATGAAGATCTTCAAAAGGTGTCAAAAATATGAGGAGCATGAAACGGTCTGAAAAATAGCAGGAGCAAGAAATGGTGTTCAAAAACATAAAGAGCAAGAAAATGTGTGAAAAATATGAAGAGCTTCAAAAGGTGTGAAAAATATGAGGAGCATGTACGGTGTGAAAAATAGGAGGAGGATGAAGCGGTGTTGAAAAACATGAAGAGACTGAAAATGTGTGACAAATATGAAGAGCTTCAAAAGGTGTCAAAAATATGAGGGGCATGAAACGGTCTGAAAAATTGGAGGAGCAAGAAACGGAGTTCAAAAACATGAAGAGCCAGAAAAGGTGTGAAAAATATGAAGAGCTACAAAAGATTTCAAAAATATGAGGAGCATGAACTGTCTGAAAAATAGGAGGAGCATGAACCGGTGTTGAAAAACATGAAGAGCCTGAAAAGATGTGAAAAATATGAAGATCTTCAAAAGGTGTCAAAAATATGAGGAGCATGAAACGGTCTGAAAAATAGGAGGAGCAAGAAATGGTGTTCAAAAACATAAAGAGCCAGAAAATGTGTGAAAAATATGAAGAGCTTCAAAAGGTGTCAAAAATATGAGGAGCATGAAACGGTCTGAAAAATAGGAGGAGCATGAAGCGGTGTTGAAAAACATGAAGAGCCTGAAAAGGTGTGAAAAATATGAAGAGCTTCAAAAGCTGTCAAAAATATGAGGAGAATGAAACGGTCTGAATATTGGAGGAGCAAGAAACGGAGTTCAAAAACATTAAGAGCCAGAAAAGGTGTGAAAAATATGAAGAGCTTCAAAGGTTGTCAAAAATATGAGGAGCATGAATGGTCTGAAAAATAGGAGGAGCATGAAGCGGTGTTCGAAAACATGAAGAATCTGAAAAGGTGTGAAAAATATGAAGAGCTTCAAAAGGTGTCATATATATGAGGAGCATGAAACGGTCTGAAAAATAGGAGGAGCATGAAGCGGTATTCAAAAACATGAAGAGCCAGAAAAGGTGTGAAAAATATGAAGAGCTTCAAAAGGTGTCAAAAATATAAGGAGCAAGAAACGGTATGAAAAATAGGAGGAGCATGAAGCGGTATTCAAAAACATGAAGAGCCTGAAAAGCTGTGAAATTATGTCAAGCTTCAAAAGATGTGAAAAATATGAGGAGCAGGAAACGGTCTGAAAAATAGTAGGAGCATGAAGCGGTGTTAAAGAACATGAAGAGCCTGAAAAGGTGTGAAATATATGAAGAGCTTCAAAAGGTGTCAAAAATATGAGGGGCATGAAAAGGTCTGAAAAATAGGAGGAGCATGAACTGATGTTAAAAAACATGAAGAGCTTCAAAAGGTGTGAAAAATATGAAGAGCTTCAAAAGGGGTCAAAAATTAAATGAGCATGAAACGGTCTGAAATAGGAGGAGCATTAAGCTGTGTTGAAAATCATGAAGAGCCTGAAAAGGTGTGAAAAATATGAAGAGCTTCAAAAATGTGAAAAATATGAACAGCTTCAAAAGGTCTCAAAAATTATATGAGCATGAAACGGTCTGAAAAATAGGAGGAGCATTAAACGGTGTGGAAAAAATTGAAGAGCCTGAAAAGGTGTGGAAAAATAGGAAGAGCTTCAAAATGTGTCAAATATATGAGGAGAATGAAACGGTCTGAAAAATAGGAGGAGCATGAAACGGTCTGAAAAATAGGAAGAGCATGAAACGGTCTGAAAAGTAGGAGGATCATGAAGCGGTGTTGAAAATCGTGAAGAGCCTGAAATGGTGTGAAAAATGTGAAGAGCTTCAACAGGTGTCAAAAACTTGAGGAGAATGAAACGGTCTGAAAAATAGGAGGAGCATGAAGCTGTGTTCAAAAACATGAAGAGCCGGAAAAGGTGTGAAAAATATGAAGAGCTTCAAAAAGTGTCAAAATTATGAGGAGCAAGAAACGGTCTGAAAAATAGGAGTAGCATGAAATGATCTGAAAAATAGGAGGAGCATGAAGCTGTGTTGAAAAACATGAAGAGCCTGAAAAGGTGTGCAAAATATGAAGAGCTTCAAAAGGTGTAAAAATGAGAGCAGCATGAAACGGTCTGAAAAATAGGAGGAGCATGAATTGGAGCTGAAAAACATGAAGTGCCTGAAAAGGTGTGCCAAATATGAAGAGTTTCAAAAGGTGTAAAAAATGAGATGAGCATGAAACGGTCTGAAAAATAGGAGGAGCATGAACTGGTGCTGAAAAACATGAAGAGCCTGAAAAGGTGTGAAAAATATGAAGAGCTTTAAAAGGTGTGAAAAATATGACGAGCATGAAACGGTCTGAAAAATAGGAGGAGCATGAAGCTGTGTTCAAAAACATGAAGAGCCAGAAAAGGTGTGAAAAATATGAAGAGCTTCAAAACGTGTCAAAAATATGAGGAGTAAGAAACGGTCGGAAAATAGGAGGAGCATGAAATGATCTGAAAAATAGGAGGAGCATGAAGCTGTGTTCAAAAACATGAAAAGCCTGAAAAGGTGTGAAAAATATGAAGAGCTTCAAAAGGTGTAAAAAATTTGAGCAGCATGAAACGGTCTGAAAAATAGGAGGAGCATGAAGTGGAGCTGAAAAACCTGAAGAGCCTGAAAAGGTGTACAACATATGAAGAGCTTCAAAAGGTGTGAAAAATATGAGGAGCATGAAACGGTCTGAAAAATAGGAGGAGCATGGAACGGTGTTCAAAAACATGAAGAGCCTGAAAAGGTGTGAAAAATATGAAGAGCTTCAAAAAGTGTCAAATATATGAGGAGAAAGAAACGGTCTGAAAAAAAGGAGGAGCATGAAGCGTTCTTGAAAATCTTGAAGAGCTTGAAAAGGTGTGAAAAATATGAAGAGCTTCAAAAGGTTTCAAAAATATGAGGATCATGAAACAGTCTGAAAAATAGAAGCAACATGAAACGGTCTGAAAAATAAGAGGAGGATGAAATGGTGTTGAAAAACAGGAAGAGCCTGAAAATGTGAGAAAAATATGAAGAGCTTCAAAAGGTTTCAAAAATATGAGGAGCATGAAACTTTCTGAAAAAGAGGAGGAGCATGAACCGGTGTTGAAAAACATAAAGAGCCTGAAAAGGTGTGAAAAATTTGAAGAGGTTTAAAAGGTGTCAAAAATATGAGGAGCATGAAACTCTCTGAAAAATAGGAGGATCATGAAACCGTGTTCAAAAACATGAAGAGCCTGAAAAGGTGTGAAAAATATGAAGAGCCTTAAAAAATGTCAAAAATATGAGGAGTATGAAATGGTCTGAAAAATAGGAGGAGCAAGAAGCGGTGTTGAAAAACATGAAGAGCCTGAAAAGGTGTGAAAAATATGAAGAGCTTCAAAAGGTGTGAAAAATATGAAGAGCTTCAAAAGCTGTCAAATGAGATGAACATGAAACGGTCTGAAAAATAGCAGGAGCATGAAGCGGTGTTCAAAAACATGAAGAGCCTGAAAAGGGGTGAAAAATATGAAGAGCTTAAAAAGGTGCCAAAATTATGAGGAGCATTAAACGGTCTGAAAAATAGGAGGAGCATGAAGCTGTGTTCAACAACATGAAGAGACTGAAAAAGTGCGAAAAATATTAAGAGCCTGAAAAGGTGTGAAAATTATGAAGAGCTTCAAAAGGTGTCAAAACTGAGATGAGCATGAAACGGTCTGAAAAATAGGAGGAGCATTAAGCGGTGTTGAAAATCATGAAGAGCCTGAAAAGGTGTGAAAAATATGAAGAGCTTCAAAAATGTGAAAAATATGAAGAGCTTCAAAAGGTCTCAAAAATTAGATGAGCATGAAACGGTCTGAAAAATAGGAGGAGCATTAAACGGTGTGGAAAAACATGAAGAGCCTGAAAAGGTGTGGAAAAATAGGAAGAGCTTCAAAATGTGTCAAATATATGAGGAGAATGAAACGGTCTGAAAAATAAGAGGAGCATGAAACGGTCTGAAAAATAGGAAGAGCATGAAACGGTCTGAAAAATAGGAGGATCATGAAGCGGTGTTGAAAATCGTGAAGAGCCTGAAAAGGTGTGAAAAATGTGAAGAGTTTCAACAGGTGTCAAAAACTTGAGGAGAATGAAACGGTCTGAAAAATAGGAGGAGCATGAAGCTGTGTTGAAAAACATGAAGAGCCTGAAAAGGTGTGAAAAATATGAAGAGCTTCAAAAAGTGTAAAAAATGAGAGCAGCATGAAACGGTCTGAAAAAGAGGAGGAGCATGAAGTGGAGCTGAAAAACATGAAGTGCCTGAAAATGTGTGCAAAATATGAAGAGCTTCAAAAGGTGTGAAAAATACGAAGAGCTTCAAAAGATGTCAAAAATGAGATGAACATGAAACGGTCTGAAACATTGGAGGCGCATGAAGCGGTGTTGAAAATCATGAAGAGCCTGAAAAAGTGTGAAATATATGAAGAGCTTCAAAAGGTGTGAAAAATATGAAGAGTTTCAAAAGGTGTCAAAAATATGAGGAGCATGAAACGGTCTGAAAAATAGGAGGAGCATGAAACTGTGTTCAAAAACATGAAGAGCCTGAAAAGGTGTGAAAAATATTAAAAGCTTCAAAACGTGTGAAAATATGAGTAGCATGAAACGGACTGAAAAATAGGAGAAGCATGAAGTGGTGTTGAAAAACATGAGGAGCCTGAAAATGTGTGAAAAATATGAAGAGCTTCAAAAGGTGTGAAAAATATGAAGAGCTTCAAAAGGTGTGAAATACATGAGAAGCTTGAAACGGTCTGAAAAATAGGAGGAGCATGAAGCGGTCTTCAAAAACATGAAGAGCCTGAAAAGGTGTGAAAAATATGTGGAGCTTCAAAAGGTGTCAAAATATGAGGAGCATGAAACCGTCTGAAAAGTAGGAGGAGCATTAAGCGGTGTTGAAAAACATGGAGAGCCTGAAAAGGTGTGAAAAATAGGAAGATCTTGAAAAGGTGTCAAAAATATGAGTAGCATGAAACGGTCTGAAAAATAGGAGGAGCATAAGTGGTGATGAAAAACATGAAGAGCCTGAAAAGGTGTGAAAAATATGAAGAGCTTCAAAAGGTGTGAAAAATATGAAGAGCTTCTAAAGGTGTCAAAATTAAGAGGAGCAAATAAACCGTCTGAAAAATATGAAGGAACATGAAACGATTTGAAAAATAGGAGGAGCATGAAACGTGATGAAAAACATGAACAGCTTCAAAAGGTGTGAAAAATATTAGGATTATGAAACGATCTGAAAAATAGGAGGAGCATGAACGGGTCTTGAACAACATGAAGAGCATGAAAAGGTGTGAAAAATATGAAGAGCTTAAAAAGGTGTCAAAAGTATGAGGAGCACGGAACGGTCTGAAAAATAGGAGAACCACGAAGCTGTGTTGAAAAACATGACAGCATGAAAAGGTGTGAAAAATATGAAGAGCTGCAAAAGTTGTGAAAAATATGAAGAGCATGAAAAGGTCTGAAAAATAGGAGGAGCATGAAGCGCTGTTGAAAAACATGAAGTGCCTGAAAAGGTGTGAAAAATATGAAGAGCTTCAAAAGGTGTGAAAAATATGAGGAGCATGAAATGGACTGAAAAATATGAGGTGCATGAAACGGTCTGATTAATAGGAGGAGCATGAAACGGTGTTGAAAAACATGAAGAGCATTGAAAGGTGTGAAAAATATGAAGAGCTTCAAAAGGTGTCAAAACTGTGAGGATCATGAAATGATCAGAAAGATAGGAGGAGCATGAACCGGTGGTCAGAAACATGAAGAGCCTGAAAAGGTGTGAAATATATGAAGAGCTTCAAAAGGTGTGAAAAATATGAATAGCTTCAGAAGGTGTTAAAAATATGAGGAGCATGAAACGGTCTGAAACATAGGTGGAGCATCAAAATGTGTTGAAAATCGTGAAGATCATGAAAGGTTTGAAAAATATGAAGAGCTCCAAAAGGAGTCAAAAATAGAAGTAGCATGAAACGGTGTTCAAAAACTTGAAGAGCCTGAAAATGTGTGAAAAATATGAAGAGATTTAAAGGTGTCAAAAATATGAGGAGCATGAAACGGTCTGAAAAATAGGAGGAGCATGAAGCGGTGTTGAAAAACATGAAGAGCCTGAAAAGGTGTGAAAAATATGAAGAGCTTCAAAAGGTGTGAAAAATATGAGGAGCATGAAACGGTCTGAAAAATAGGAGGAGCATAAAGCGGTGTTCAAAAACATGAAGAGCATGAAAAGGTGTGAAAAATATGAAGAACTTCAAAAGGTGTGAAATAAATGAGGAGCATGATACGGTCTGAAAAATAATAGAAGCATGAAGTTATGTTGAAAAACATGAAGAGCCTGAAAAGGTGTGAAAAATCTGAATATCTTCAAAAGGTGTGAAAAATATGAGGAGAATGAAACGGTCTGAAAAATAGGAGGAGCATGAAGCGGTGTTCAAAAACATGAAGAGCCACAAAAAGTGTGAAATATATGAAGAGCTTTAAAAGGTGTCAAAATATGAGGAGCATGAAACGTTCTGAAAAATAGGAGGATCATTAAACGTGGTTCAAAAACATGAAGAGCCTGAAAAGGTGTGAAAAATATGAAGAGCCTCAAAAAATGTCAAATATATAAGGAGTATGAAATGGTCTCAAAATAGGAGGAGCAAGAAGCGGTGTTGAAAAACATGAAGAGCCTGAAACCGTGTGAATAATATGAAGAGCTTCAAAAATGTGAAAAATATGAAGAGCTTCAAAAGGTGTGAAAAATATGAAGAGCTTCAAAAGTTGTCAAAAATGAGATGTGCATGAAACGGACTGAAATATAGGAGGAGCATGAAGTGATGTTGAAAAATATGAAGAGCCTGAAAATGTGTGAAATATAGGAAGAGCTTCAAAAGGTGTCAAAAATATGAGGAGCATGAAATGGTCTGAAAAGTAGGAGGAGCATGAAGCGGTGTTGAGAAACATGAAGAGCCTGAAAAGGTGTGAAAAATATGAAGAGCTTCAAAAGGTGTCAAAAATATGAGGAGCATGAAATGGTCTGAAAAGTAGGAGGAGCATGAAGTGGTTGTGAAAAACTTCAAGAGCCTGAAAAGGTGTGCAAAATATGAAGAGCTTCAAAAGGTGTGAAATTCATGAGGAGATGAAACGGTCTGAAAAAGAGGAGGGGCATGAAGCGGTGTTCAAAAACATGCAGAGACTGAAAAGGTGTGAAAAATATGAAGAGCTTCAAAAAGTGTCAAATATATGAGGAGAAAGAAACGGTCTGAAAAAAAGGAGGAGCATGAAGCGTTCTTGAAAATCTTGAAGAGCTTGAAAAGGTGTGAAAAATATGAAGAGCTTCAAAAGGTTTCAAAAATATGAGGATCATGAAACAGTCTGAAAAATAGAAGCAACATGAAACGGTCTGAAAAATAAGAGGAGGATGAAATGGTGTTGAAAAACAGGAAGAGCCTGAAAATGTGAGAAAAATATGAAGAGCTTCAAAAGGTTTCAAAATATGAGGAGCATGAAACTTTCTGAAAAAGAGGAGGAGCATGAACCGGTGTTGAAAAACATAAAGAGCCTGAAAAGGTGTGAAAAATTTGAAGAGGTTTAAAAGGTGTCAAAAATATGAGGAGCATGAAACTCTCTGAAAAATAGGAGGATCATGAAACCGTGTTCAAAAACATGAAGAGCCTGAAAAGGTGTGAAAAATATGAAGAGCCTTAAAAAATGTCAAAAATATGAGGAGTATGAAATGGTCTGAAAAATAGGAGGAGCAAGAAGCGGTGTTGAAAAACATGAAGAGCCTGAAAAGGTGTGAAAAATATGAAGAGCTTCAAAAGGTGTGAAAAATATGAAGAGCTTCAAAAGCTGTCAAATGAGATGAACATGAAACGGTCTGAAAAATAGCAGGAGCATGAAGCGGTGTTCAAAAACATGAAGAGCCTGAAAAGGGGTGAAAAATATGAAGAGCTTAAAAAGGTGCCAAAATTATGAGGAGCATTAAACGGTCTGAAAAATAGGAGGAGCATGAAGCTGTGTTCAACAACATGAAGAGACTGAAAAAGTGCGAAAAATATTAAGAGCCTGAAAAGGTGTGAAAATTATAAAGAGCTTCAAAAGGTGTCAAAACTGAGATGAGCATGAAACGGTCTGAAAAATAGGAGGAGCATTAAGCGGTGTTGAAAATCATGAAGAGCCTGAAAAGGTGTGAAAAATATGAAGAGCTTCAAAAATGTGAAAAATATGAAGAGCTTCAAAAGGTCTCAAAAATTAGATGAGCATGAAACGGTCTGAAAAATAGGAGGAGCATTAAACGGTGTGGAAAAACATGAAGAGCCTGAAAAGGTGTGGAAAAATAGGAAGAGCTTCAAAATGTGTCAAATATATGAGGAGAATGAAACGGTCTGAAAAATAAGAGGAGCATGAAACGGTCTGAAAAATAGGAAGAGCATGAAACGGTCTGAAAAATAGGAGGATCATGAAGCGGTGTTGAAAATCGTGAAGAGCCTGAAAAGGTGTGAAAAATGTGAAGAGTTTCAACAGGTGTCAAAAACTTGAGGAGAATGAAACGGTCTGAAAAATAGGAGGAGCATGAAGCTGTGTTGAAAAACATGAAGAGCCTGAAAAGGTGTGAAAAATATGAAGAGCTTCAAAAAGTGTAAAAAATGAGAGCAGCATGAAACGGTCTGAAAAAGAGGAGGAGCATGAAGTGGAGCTGAAAAACATGAAGTGCCTGAAAATGTGTGCAAAATATGAAGAGCTTCAAAAGGTGTGAAAAATACGAAGAGCTTCAAAAGATGTCAAAAATGAGATGAACATGAAACGGTCTGAAACATTGGAGGCGCATGAAGCGGTGTTGAAAATCATGAAGAGCCTGAAAAAGTGTGAAATATATGAAGAGCTTCAAAAGGTGTGAAAAATATGAAGAGTTTCAAAAGGTGTCAAAAATATGAGGAGCATGAAACGGTCTGAAAAATAGGAGGAGCATGAAACTGTGTTCAAAAACATGAAGAGCCTGAAAAGGTGTGAAAAATATTAAAAGCTTCAAAACGTGTGAAAATATGAGTAGCATGAAACGGACTGAAAAATAGGAGAAGCATGAAGTGGTGTTGAAAAACATGAGGAGCCTGAAAATGTGTGAAAAATATGAAGAGCTTCAAAAGGTGTGAAAAATATGAAGAGCTTCAAAAGGTGTGAAATACATGAGAAGCTTGAAACGGTCTGAAAAATAGGAGGAGCATGAAGCGGTCTTCAAAAACATGAAGAGCCTGAAAAGGTGTGAAAAATATGTGGAGCTTCAAAAGGTGTCAAAATATGAGGAGCATGAAACCGTCTGAAAAGTAGGAGGAGCATTAAGCGGTGTTGAAAAACATGGAGAGCCTGAAAAGGTGTGAAAAATAGGAAGATCTTGAAAAGGTGTCAAAAATATGAGTAGCATGAAACGGTCTGAAAAATAGGAGGAGCATAAGTGGTGATGAAAAACATGAAGAGCCTGAAAAGGTGTGAAAAATATGAAGAGCTTCAAAAGGTGTGAAAAATATGAAGAGCTTCTAAAGGTGTCAAAATTAAGAGGAGCAAATAAACCGTCTGAAAAATATGAAGGAACATGAAACGATTTGAAAAATAGGAGGAGCATGAAACGTGATGAAAAACATGAACAGCTTCAAAAGGTGTGAAAAATATTAGGATTATGAAACGATCTGAAAAATAGGAGGAGCATGAACGGGTCTTGAACAACATGAAGAGCATGAAAAGGTGTGAAAAATATGAAGAGCTTAAAAAGGTGTCAAAAGTATGAGGAGCACGGAACGGTCTGAAAAATAGGAGAACCACGAAGCTGTGTTGAAAAACATGACAGCATGAAAAGGTGTGAAAAATATGAAGAGCTGCAAAAGTTGTGAAAAATATGAAGAGCATGAAAAGGTCTGAAAAATAGGAGGAGCATGAAGCGCTGTTGAAAAACATGAAGTGCCTGAAAAGGTGTGAAAAATATGAAGAGCTTCAAAAGGTGTGAAAAATATGAGGAGCATGAAATGGACTGAAAAATATGAGGTGCATGAAACGGTCTGATTAATAGGAGGAGCATGAAACGGTGTTGAAAAACATGAAGAGCATTGAAAGGTGTGAAAAATATGAAGAGCTTCAAAAGGTGTCAAAACTGTGAGGATCATGAAATGATCAGAAAGATAGGAGGAGCATGAACCGGTGGTCAGAAACATGAAGAGCCTGAAAAGGTGTGAAATATATGAAGAGCTTCAAAAGGTGTGAAAAATATGAATAGCTTCAGAAGGTGTTAAAAATATGAGGAGCATGAAACGGTCTGAAACATAGGTGGAGCATCAAAATGTGTTGAAAAACGTGAAGATCATGAAAGGTTTGAAAAATATGAAGAGCTCCAAAAGGAGTCAAAAATAGAAGTAGCATGAAACGGTGTTCAAAAACTTGAAGAGCCTGAAAATGTGTGAAAAATATGAAGAGATTTAAAGGTGTCAAAAATATGAGGAGCATGAAACGGTCTGAAAAATAGGAGGAGCATGAAGCGGTGTTGAAAAACATGAAGAGCCTGAAAAGGTGTGAAAAATATGAAGAGCTTCAAAAGGTGTGAAAAATATGAGGAGCATGAAACGGTCTGAAAAATAGGAGGAGCATAAAGCGGTGTTCAAAAACATGAAGAGCATGAAAAGGTGTGAAAAATATGAAGAACTTCAAAAGGTGTGAAATAAATGAGGAGCATGATACGGTCTGAAAAATAATAGAAGCATGAAGTTATGTTGAAAAACATGAAGAGCCTGAAAAGGTGTGAAAAATCTGAATATCTTCAAAAGGTGTGAAAAATATGAGGAGAATGAAACGGTCTGAAAAATAGGAGGAGCATGAAGCGGTGTTCAAAAACATGAAGAGCCACAAAAAGTGTGAAATATATGAAGAGCTTTAAAAGGTGTCAAAATATGAGGAGCATGAAACGTTCTGAAAAATAGGAGGATCATTAAACGTGGTTCAAAAACATGAAGAGCCTGAAAAGGTGTGAAAAATATGAAGAGCCTCAAAAAATGTCAAATATATAAGGAGTATGAAATGGTCTCAAAATAGGAGGAGCAAGAAGCGGTGTTGAAAAACATGAAGAGCCTGAAACCGAGTGAATAATATGAAGAGCTTCAAAAATGTGAAAAATATGAAGAGCTTCAAAAGGTGTGAAAAATATGAAGAGCTTCAAAAGTTGTCAAAAATGAGATGTGCATGAAACGGACTGAAATATAGGAGGAGCATGAAGTGATGTTGAAAAATATGAAGAGCCTGAAAATGTGTGAAATATAGGAAGAGCTTCAAAAGGTGTCAAAAATATGAGGAGCATGAAATGGTCTGAAAAGTAGGAGGAGCATGAAGCGGTGTTGAGAAACATGAAGAGCCTGAAAAGGTGTGAAAAATATGAAGAGCTTCAAAAGGTGTCAAAAATATGAGGAGCATGAAATGGTCTGAAAAGTAGGAGGAGCATGAAGTGGTTGTGAAAAACTTCAAGAACCTGAAAAGGTGTGCAAAATATGAAGAGCTTCAAAAGGTGTGAAATTCATGAGGAGATGAAACGGTCTGAAAAAGAGGAGGGGCATGAAGCGGTGTTCAAAAACATGCAGAGACTGAAAAGGTGTGAAAAATATGAAGAGCTTCAAAAAGTGTCAAATATATGAGGAGAAAGAAACGGTCTGAAAAAAAGGAGGAGCATGAAGCGTTCTTGAAAATCTTGAAGAGCTTGAAAAGGTGTGAAAAATATGAAGAGCTTCAAAAGGTTTCAAAAATATGAGGATCATGAAACAGTCTGAAAAATAGAAGCAACATGAAACGGTCTGAAAAATAAGAGGAGGATGAAATGGTGTTGAAAAACAGGAAGAGCCTGAAAATGTGAGAAAAATATGAAGAGCTTCAAAAGGTTTCAAAAATATGAGGAGCATGAAACTTTCTGAAAAAGAGGAGGAGCATGAACCGGTGTTGAAAAACATAAAGAGCCTGAAAAGGTGTGAAAAATTTGAAGAGGTTTAAAAGGTGTCAAAAATATGAGGAGCATGAAACTCTCTGAAAAATAGGAGGATCATGAAACCGTGTTCAAAAACATGAAGAGCCTGAAAAGGTGTGAAAAATATGAAGAGCCTTAAAAAATGTCAAAAATATGAGGAGTATGAAATGGTCTGAAAAATAGGAGGAGCAAGAAGCGGTGTTGAAAAACATGAAGAGCCTGAAAAGGTGTGAAAAATATGAAGAGCTTCAAAAGGTGTGAAAAATATGAAGAGCTTCAAAAGCTGTCAAATGAGATGAACATGAAACGGTCTGAAAAATAGCAGGAGCATGAAGCGGTGTTCAAAAACATGAAGAGCCTGAAAAGGGGTGAAAAATATGAAGAGCTTAAAAAGGTGCCAAAATTATGAGGAGCATTAAACGGTCTGAAAAATAGGAGGAGCATGAAGCTGTGTTCAACAACATGAAGAGACTGAAAAAGTGCGAAAAATATTAAGAGCCTGAAAAGGTGTGAAAATTATGAAGAGCTTCAAAAGGTGTCAAAACTGAGATGAGCATGAAACGGTCTGAAAAATAGGAGGAGCATTAAGCGGTGTTGAAAATCATGAAGAGCCTGAAAAGGTGTGAAAAATATGAAGAGCTTCAAAAATGTGAAAAATATGAAGAGCTTCAAAAGGTCTCAAAAATTAGATGAGCATGAAACGGTCTGAAAAATAGGAGGAGCATTAAACGGTGTGGAAAAACATGAAGAGCCTGAAAAGGTGTGGAAAAATAGGAAGAGCTTCAAAATGTGTCAAATATATGAGGAGAATGAAACGGTCTGAAAAATAAGAGGAGCATGAAACGGTCTGAAAAATAGGAAGAGCATGAAACGGTCTGAAAAATAGGAGGATCATGAAGCGGTGTTGAAAATCGTGAAGAGCCTGAAAAGGTGTGAAAAATGTGAAGAGTTTCAACAGGTGTCAAAAACTTGAGGAGAATGAAACGGTCTGAAAAATAGGAGGAGCATGAAGCTGTGTTGAAAAACATGAAGAGCCTGAAAAGGTGTGAAAAATATGAAGAGCTTCAAAAAGTGTAAAAAATGAGAGCAGCATGAACGGTCTGAAAAAGAGGAGGAGCATGAAGTGGAGCTGAAAAACATGAAGTGCCTGAAAATGTGTGCAAAATATGAAGAGCTTCAAAAGGTGTGAAAAATACGAAGAGCTTCAAAAGATGTCAAAAATGAGATGAACATGAAACGGTCTGAAACATTGGAGGCGCATGAAGCGGTGTTGAAAATCATGAAGAGCCTGAAAAAGTGTGAAATATATGAAGAGCTTCAAAAGGTGTGAAAAATATGAAGAGTTTCAAAAGGTGTCAAAAATATGAGGAGCATGAAACGGTCTGAAAAATAGGAGGAGCATGAAACTGTGTTCAAAAACATGAAGAGCCTGAAAAGGTGTGAAAAATATTAAAAGCTTCAAAACGTGTGAAAATATGAGTAGCATGAAACGGACTGAAAAATAGGAGAAGCATGAAGTGGTGTTGAAAAACATGAGGAGCCTGAAAATGTGTGAAAAATATGAAGAGCTTCAAAAGGTGTGAAAAATATGAAGAGCTTCAAAAGGTGTGAAATACATGAGAAGCTTGAAACGGTCTGAAAAATAGGAGGAGCATGAAGCGGTCTTCAAAAACATGAAGAGCCTGAAAAGGTGTGAAAAATATGTGGAGCTTCAAAAGGTGTCAAAATATGAGGAGCATGAAACCGTCTGAAAAGTAGGAGGAGCATTAAGCGGTGTTGAAAAACATGGAGAGCCTGAAAAGGTGTGAAAAATAGGAAGATCTTGAAAAGGTGTCAAAAATATGAGTAGCATGAAACGGTCTGAAAAATAGGAGGAGCATAAGTGGTGATGAAAAACATGAAGAGCCTGAAAAGGTGTGAAAAATATGAAGAGCTTCAAAAGGTGTGAAAAATATGAAGAGCTTCTAAAGGTGTCAAAATTAAGAGGAGCAAATAAACCGTCTGAAAAATATGAAGGAACATGAAACGATTTGAAAAATAGGAGGAGCATGAAACGTGATGAAAAACATGAACAGCTTCAAAAGGTGTGAAAAATATTAGGATTATGAAACGATCTGAAAAATAGGAGGAGCATGAACGGGTCTTGAACAACATGAAGAGCATGAAAAGGTGTGAAAAATATGAAGAGCTTAAAAAGGTGTCAAAAGTATGAGGAGCACGGAACGGTCTGAAAAATAGGAGAACCACGAAGCTGTGTTGAAAAACATGACAGCATGAAAAGGTGTGAAAAATATGAAGAGCTGCAAAAGTTGTGAAAAATATGAAGAGCATGAAAAGGTCTGAAAAATAGGAGGAGCATGAAGCGCTGTTGAAAAACATGAAGTGCCTGAAAAGGTGTGAAAAATATGAAGAGCTTCAAAAGGTGTGAAAAATATGAGGAGCATGAAATGGACTGAAAAATATGAGGTGCATGAAACGGTCTGATTAATAGGAGGAGCATGAAACGGTGTTGAAAAACATGAAGAGCATTGAAAGGTGTGAAAAATATGAAGAGCTTCAAAAGGTGTCAAAACTGTGAGGATCATGAAATGATCAGAAAGATAGGAGGAGCATGAACCGGTGGTCAGAAACATGAAGAGCCTGAAAAGGTGTGAAATATATGAAGAGCTTCAAAAGGTGTGAAAAATATGAATAGCTTCAGAAGGTGTTAAAAATATGAGGAGCATGAAACGGTCTGAAACATAGGTGGAGCATCAAAATGTGTTGAAAAACGTGAAGATCATGAAAGGTTTGAAAAATATGAAGAGCTCCAAAAGGAGTCAAAAATAGAAGTAGCATGAAACGGTGTTCAAAAACATGAAGAGCGTGAAAACGTGTGAAAAATATGAAGAGCTTCAAAAGGTGTCAAAAATATGAGGAGCATGAAACGGTCTGAAAAATAGGAGGAGCATGAAACGGTGTTCAAAAATATGAAGAGCCTGAAAAGGTATGAAAAATATGAAGAGCTTCAAAAGGTGTCAAAAATACGAGGAGCATGCAACGGTCTGAAAAATAGGAGGAGCATGAAGTGGTGTTGAAAAACATGAAGAGCCTAAAAAGGTGTGAAAAATATGAAGAGCTTCAAAACGCGTCAAAATATGAGGAGCATGAAACGGGCTGAAAAACAGGAGGATCATGAAGCCATGTTGAAAAACATGGGGAGCCTGAAAAGGTATGAAAAATATGACGAGCTTCAAAAGGTCTCAAAAATATGAGGAGCATGAAATGGTCTGAAAAATAGGAGAAGCATGAAACGGTGTTCAAAAACATGAAGAGCCTGAAAAGCTGTGAAAAATGTGAACAGCTTCTAAAGGTGTGAAATAAATGAGGAGCATGAAACGATTTGAAAAATAGGAGGAGCATGAAAGGGTGTTCAAAAACATGAAGAGCCTGAAAATGTGTGTAAAATATGAAGAGCTTCAAAACGTGTCAAAAATATGAGGAGCATGAAATGGTCTGAAAAATAGGAGGATCAAGAAGCGGTGTTGAAAAACATGAAAATCTGAAAACCTGTGAAAAATATGAAGAGCTTCAAAAGGTGTGAAAAATATGAAGAGCTTCAAAAGGTGTCAAAAATGAGATGAGCATGAAACGGTCTGAAAAATAGGTGGAGCATGAAGTGGTGTTGAAAAACATGAAGAGCCTGAAAAGGTGTGAAAAATATAAAGAGCTTCAAAAGCTGTGAAATACATGTGGAGCATGAAACGGTCTGAAAAATAGGAGGAGCATGAAAAGGTGTTCAAAAACATGAAAGCCTGAAAAGGTGAGAAAAATATGAAGAGCTTCAAAAGGTGTTAAATACATGAGGAGCATGAAACGGTCTGAAAAATAGGAGGATCATGAAGCGGTGTTGAAAAACATGAAGAGTCTGAAAAGTTATGAAAAATATGAAGAGGTTCAAAAGGTGTCAAAAATGTGAGGAGCATGAAACGGTCTGAAAAATAGGAGGTGCATGAAGCGGTGTTTAATAACATGAAGAGCCTGAAAATGTGTGTAAAATATGAAGAGCTTCAAAAGGTGTCAAAAATTAGATTAGCATGAAACGGTCAGAAAAATAGGAGGAGCATGAAGAGGTGTTGAAAAACATGAAGAGCCTGAAAATGTGTAAACTATATGAAGAGCTTCAAAAGGTGTTAAAAATAGGAGGAGCATGAAGCGGTGTTCAAAAACATGAAGAGCCTGAAAATGTGTGTAAAATATGAAGAGCTTCAAAACGTGTCAAAAATATGAGGAGCATGAAACGGTCTGAAAAATAGGTGGATCAAGAAGCGGTGTTGAAAAACATGAAGAGCCTGAAAAGTTGTTAAAAATGTGAAAAGCTTCAAAGGTGTCAAAAACGTGAGGAGCATGGAACGGTCTGAAAAATAGGAGGACCATGAAATCGTGTTCAAAAACATGAAGAGCGTGAAAAGGTGTGAAAAATATAAAGAGCTTCAAAATGTGTGAAATACATGACGAGCATGAAACGGTCTGAAAAGGAGGAGGAGCATGAAGCCGTGTTCAAAATCATGAAGAGCCTAAAAACGTGTGAAAAATGTGAAGTGCTTCAAAAGGTGTGAAAAATAGGAGAAGCATGAAGCGTTGTTGAAAAACATGAAGAGCCTGAAAAGGTGTGAAAAATATGAAGAGCTTCAAAATGTGTGAAATACATGAGGAGCATTAATCGGTCTGAAAAATAGGAGTAGCATGAAGCGGTGTTGAAAAACATGAAGAGCCTGAAAAGGAGTGAAAAATATGAAGAGCTTCAAAAGGTGTGAAATTTATGAAGAGCATGAAACGGTCTGAATTATAGGAGGAGCATGAAACGGTGTTCAAAAACATGAATAGCCTGAAAAGGTGTGAAAAATATGAAGAGCTACAAAAGGTGTGAAAAATATGAAGAGCTTCAAAAGGTGTGAAATACATGAGGAGAATGAAACGGTCAGAAAAATTGGAGGGGCAAGAAGCGTTGTTGAAAAACATGAACAACCTGAAAAGGTGTTAAAAATATGAAGAGCTTCAAAAGGTGTCAAAAATGTGAGGAGCATGAAGCGGTCTGAAAAATAGGAGGAGCATGAAACAGTGTCAAAAACATGAAGAGCCTGAAAAGGTGTGAAATATATGGAGAGATTCAAAAGGTGTCAAAAATATGAGGAGCATGTAACGGTTTGGAAAATAGGACGAGCATGAAGTGGTATTGAAAAACATTAAGAGCCTGAAAAGATGTGAAAAATATGAAGAGCTTCAAAATGTGTCCACAGTATGAGGACATGAAACTGTCTGAGAAATAGGAGGAGCATGAAGTGGTGCTTAAAAACATGAAGAGCCTAAAAGGTGTGAAAAATAAGAAAAGCTTCAAAAGATGTCACAAATATGAGGAGCATGAAACGGTCTGAAAAATTGGAGGATCATGAAGCGGTGTTGAAAAACATGAAGAGTCTGAAAAGTCGTGAAAAATATGAAGAACTTCAATGGTGTCAAAAATGTGAGGAGCATGAAACGGTCTGAAAAATAGGAGGAGCATGAAACCGTGTCAAAAACATTAAGAGCCTGGAAAGGTGTGATAAATGAAGAGCTTCAAAAGGTGTGAAATACATGAGGAGCATGAAACGGTCTGAATAGGAGCATGAAGTGGTGTTTAAAAACATGAAGAGCCTGAAAAGGTGTGAAAAATATGAAGAGCTTCAAAACGTGTCAAAACTATGAGGAGTATGAAACAGTCTGAAAATAGGAGCAGCATGAAGGGCTGTTCAAAAACATGAAGAGCCTGAAAAGGTGAAAAAAATGAAGAGCTTCAAAAGGTGTGAAAAATAGGAGGAGCATGAAGCGGTGTTGAAAAACATGAAGAGCCTGAAAACGTTTGAAAAATATGAAGAGCTTCAAAAGGTGTGAAAAATATGAACACTTTCAAAAAGTGTCAAAAATGAGATGAGCATGAAGCGGTCTGAAAAATGGTGGAGCGTGAAGTGTTGTTGAAAAACCTGAAGAGCCTGAAATCATGTGAAAAATATGAAGAGCGTCAAAAGGTGTCAAAAATGTGAGGAGCATGAAACAGTCTGAAAAATAGGAGGAGCATGAAACCGTGTGAAAAACATGAAGAGCCTGAAAAGGTGTGAAAAATATGAAGAGCTTCAAAAGTTGTGAAAAATAAGAGGAGCATGAAGCGGTGTTGAAAAACATGAAGAGCCTGAAAAGGTGTGAAAAATATGAAGAGCTTCAAAAGTTGTGAAAAATAAGAGGAGCATGAAGCGGTGTTGAAAAACATGAAGAGCCTGAAAAGGTGTGAAAAATATGAAGAGCTTCAAAAGATTTCAAAAATATGAGGATCATGAGAAGTTCTGAAGAATAGGAGGAGCATGAAGCGGTGTTGAAAAACATGAAGAGCCTGAAATGGTGTGAAAAATATGAAGCGCTTCAAAAGGTGTCAAAAATATGAGGAGCATGAAACGGTCTGAAAAATAGGAGGAGCATGAAGTGGTTTTGAAAAACATGAAGAGCCAGACAACATGCGAAATATATGAAGCGCTTCAAAAGGTGTGAAATACATGAGGAGCATGAAACAGTCTAAAAAATCGGAGGAGCATGAAGCAGTGTTCAAAAACATGAAGAAGCGGAAAAGGTGTGTAAAATATGAAGAGCTTCAAAAGGTGTGAAAATTATGAGGAGCATGAAAAGGTCTGAAAAATAGGAGGAGCATGAAGCGGTGTTGAAAAACATGAAGAGCCTGAAAAGGTGGGTAAAATATGAAGAGCTTCAAAAGTTGTCAAAAATATGAGGAGCATGAAACGGTCTGAAAAATAGGAGGATCATGAAGCGGTGTTGAAAAACCTGAAGAGTCTGAAAAGGTGTGAAAATTATGAAGAGCGTCAAAAGATTTCAAAAATATGAGGATCATGAAAAGTTCTGAAGAATAGGAGGAGCATGAAGCGGTGTTGAATAACATGAAGAGCCTGAAATGGTGTGAAAAATATGAAGCGCTTCAAAAGGTGTCAAAAATATGAGGAGCATGAAACGGTCTGAAAAATATGAGGAGCATGAAGCGGTGTTGAAGAACATGAAGAGCCTGAAAAGGTGTGAAAAATATGAAGTGCTTCAAAAGATGTCAAAATTATGAGGAGCATGAAACAGTCTGAAAAATAGGAGGAGCATGAATTGGTTTTGAAAAACATGAAGAGCCTGAAAACATGCGAAATATATGAAGCGCTTCAAAAGGTGTGAAATACATGAGGAGCATGAAACTGTCTAAAAAATAGGAGGAGCATGAAGCAGTGTTCAAAAACATGAAGAACCGGAAAAGGTGTGTAAAATATGAAGAGCTTCAAAAGGTGTGAAAATTATGAGGAGCATGAAAAGGTTTGAAAAATAGGAGGAGCATGAAGCGGTGTTGAAAAATATGAAGAGCCTGAAAAGGTGGGTAAAATATGAAGAGTTTCAAAAGTTGTCAAAAATATGAGGAGCATGAAACGGTCTGAAAAATAGGAAGCGCATTAAACGGTGTTCAAAAACATGAAGAGCCTGAAATGGTGTGAAAAACATGAAGAGCTTCAAAAGGTTGGAAATACAGGAGGAGCATGAAACGGTCTGAAAAATAGGAGGAGCATGAAGCGGTGTTCAAAAACATGAAGAGCGTGAAAACGTGTGAAAAATATGAAGAGCTTCAAAAGGTGTCAAAAATATGAGGAGCATGAAACGGTCTGAAAAATAGGAGGAGCATGAAACGGTGTTCAAAAATATGAAGAGCCTGAAAAGGTGTGAAAAATATGAAGAGCTTCAAAAGGTGTCAAAAATACGAGGAGCATGAAACGGTCTGAAATATAGGAGGAGCATGAAGCGGTGTTCAAAAACATGAAGAGCATGAAAACGTGTGAAAAATATGAAGAGCTTCAAAAGGTGTCAAAAATATGAGGAGCATGAAACGGTCTGAAAAATAGGAGGAGCATGAAACGGTGTTCAAAAATATGAAGAGCCTGAAAAGGTGTGAAAAATATGAAGAGCTTCAAAAGGTGTCAAAAATACGAGGAGCATGCAACGGTCTGAAAAATAGGAGGAGCATGAAGTGGTGTTGAAAAACATGAAGAGCCTAAAAAGGTGTGAAAAATATGAAGAGCTTCAAAACGCGTCAAAATATGAGGAGCATGAAACGGGCTGAAAAACAGGAGGATCATGAAGCCATGTTGAAAAACATGGGGAGCCTGAAAAGGTATGAAAAATATGACGAGCTTCAAAAGGTCTCAAAAATATGAGGAGCATGAAATGGTCTGAAAAATAGGAGAAGCATGAAACGGTGTTCAAAAACATGAAGAGCCTGAAAAGCTGTGAAAAATGTGAACAGCTTCTAAAGGTGTGAAATAAATGAGGAGCATGAAACGATTTGAAAAATAGGAGGAGCATGAAAGGGTGTTCAAAAACATGAAGAGCCTGAAAAGGTGTGAAAAATATGAAGAGCTTCAAAAGGTTTGAAATACATGAGGAGCATGAAACGGTCTCAAAAATGGGAGGAGCATGAAGCGGTGTTGAAAAACAGGAAGAGCCTGAAAAGGTGTGAAAAATATGAAGAGCTACAATAGCTGTCAAAAATATGAGGAGCATCAAACGGTCTGAAAATTAGAAGGAGCAAGAAACTGTGATCAAAAACATGAAGAGCCTGAAAAGGTGTGAAAAATATGAAGGGCTTCAAAAGGTGTGAAATTTATGAGGAGCATGAAACGGTCTGAAAAATAGGAGGAGCATGAAGCAGTGTTCAAAAACATGAAGAGCCTGAAAAGGTGTCAAAATATGAAGAGCTTCAAAAGGTTGGAAATACATGAGGAACATGAAACGGTCTGAAAAAAAGGAGGAGCATGAAGCGGTGTTGAAAAACATGAAGAGCCTGAAAATGTGGGTAAAATATGAAGAGCTTCAAAAGGTGTCAAAAATATGAGGAGCATGAAACGGTCTGAAAAATAGGAGGAGTATTAAACGGTGTTCAAAAATATGAAGAGCCTGAAATGGTGTGAAAAATATGAAGAGCTTCAAAAGGTTGGAAATACATGAGGAGCATGAAACTGTCTGAAATATAGGAGGAGCATGAAGCTGTGTTGAAAAACATGAACAGCTGAAAAGGTGGGTAAAATATGAAGAGCTTTAAAAGGTGTCAAAAATATGAAGAGCATGAAACGGTCTGAAAAATAGGAGGAGCAATAAACGGTGTTCAAAAACATGAAGAGCCTGAAAAGCTGTGAAAAATATGAAGAGCTTCAAAAGGTGTCAGTAATAGGAGGAGCATGAAACCGTCTGAAATATAGGAGGAGCATGAAGCGGTGTTGAAAAACATGAAGAGCCTGAAAAGGTGTGAAAAACATGAAGAGCTTAAAAGTTGTGAGAAATATGAAGAGCTTCAAAAGGTGTCAAAAATGAGACGAGCATGAAACGGTCTGGAAAGTAGGACGAGCATGAAGCGGTGTTGAAAATCATGAAGAGCCAGAAAATGTGTGAAAAATATGAAGAGCTTCAAAAAGTATCAAAAATATGAAGAGCATGAAACGGTCTGAAAAATAGGAGGAGCATGAAGTGGTGTGAAAAACATGAAGAGCCTAAAAAGGTTTGAAAAATATGAAGAGCTACAAAACCTGTCAAAAATATGAGGAGCATGAAACGGTCTGAAAAACAGGAGGATCATGAAGCCGTGTTGAAAAACATCGGGAGTCGGAAAACGTGTGAAAAATATGAACAGCTTCAAAAGGTGTCAAAAATATGAGGAGTATGAAACGGTCTGAAAAATAGGAGGAGCATGAAACGGTGTTCAAAAACATGAAGAGCCTGAAAAGGTGTGAAAATTATGAAGAGCTTCAAAAGGTGTGAAATACAAGAGGAGCATGAAACGGTCTGAAATATAGGAGGAGCATGAAGCAGTGTTCAAAAACATGATGTACCGGAAAAGGTGTGAAAAATATGAAGAGCTTTAAAAGGAGTGAAAATAATGAGGAGCATGAAACGGTCTGACAAATAGGAGGAGCATGAAACGGTGTTCAAAAACATGAAGAGCCTGAAAAGGTGTGAAAAATATGAAGAGCTTCAAAAGGTGTCAAAAATATGAGGAGCATGACACGCTCTGAAAAATAGGAGAAGCATGAAGCGGTGTTGAAAAACATGAAGAACCTGAAAAGATGTGAAAAATATGAAGATCTTCAAAAGGTGTCAAAAATATGAGGAGCATGAAACGGTCTGAAAAATAGCAGGAGCAAGAAATGGTGTTCAAAAACATAAAGAGCAAGAAAATGTGTGAAAAATATGAAGAGCTTCAAAAGGTGTGAAAAATATGAGGAGCATGTACGGTGTGAAAAATAGGAGGAGGATGAAGCGGTGTTGAAAAACATGAAGAGACTGAAAATGTGTGACAAATATGAAGAGCTTCAAAAGGTGTCAAAAATATGAGGGGCATGAAACGGTCTGAAAAATTGGAGGAGCAAGAAACGGAGTTCAAAAACATGAAGAGCCAGAAAAGGTGTGAAAAATATGAAGAGCTACAAAAGATTTCAAAAATATGAGGAGCATGAACTGTCTGAAAAATAGGAGGAGCATGAACCGGTGTTGAAAAACATGAAGAGCCTGAAAAGATGTGAAAAATATGAAGATCTTCAAAAGGTGTCAAAAATATGAGGAGCATGAAACGGTCTGAAAAATAGGAGGAGCAAGAAATGGTGTTCAAAAACATAAAGAGCCAGAAAATGTGTGAAAAATATGAAGAGCTTCAAAAGGTGTCAAAAATATGAGGAGCATGAAACGGTCTGAAAAATAGGAGGAGCATGAAGCGGTGTTGAAAAACATGAAGAGCCTGAAAAGGTGTGAAAAATATGAAGAGCTTCAAAAGCTGTCAAAAATATGAGGAGAATGAAACGGTCTGAATATTGGAGGAGCAAGAAACGGAGTTCAAAAACATTAAGAGCCAGAAAAGGTGTGAAAAATATGAAGAGCTTCAAAGGTTGTCAAAAATATGAGGAGCATGAATGGTCTGAAAAATAGGAGGAGCATGAAGCGGTGTTCGAAAACATGAAGAATCTGAAAAGGTGTGAAAAATATGAAGAGCTTCAAAAGGTGTCATATATATGAGGAGCATGAAACGGTCTGAAAAATAGGAGGAGCATGAAGCGGTATTCAAAAACATGAAGAGCCAGAAAAGGTGTGAAAAATATGAAGAGCTTCAAAAGGTGTCAAAAATATAAGGAGCAAGAAACGGTCTGAAAAATAGGAGGAGCATGAAGCGGTATTCAAAAACATGAAGAGCCTGAAAAGCTGTGAAATTATGTCAAGCTTCAAAAGATGTGAAAAATATGAGGAGCAGGAAACGGTCTGAAAAATAGTAGGAGCATGAAGCGGTGTTAAAGAACATGAAGAGCCTGAAAAGGTGTGAAATATATGAAGAGCTTCAGAAGGTGTCAAAAATATGAGGGGCATGAAAAGGTCTGAAAAATAGGAGGAGCATGAACTGATGTTAAAAAACATGAAGAGCTTCAAAAGGTGTGAAAAATATGAAGAGCTTCAAAAGGGGTCAAAAATTAAATGAGCATGAAACGGTCTGAAATAGGAGGAGCATTAAGCTGTGTTGAAAATCATGAAGAGCCTGAAAAGGTGTGAAAAATATGAAGAGCTTCAAAAATGTGAAAAATATGAACAGCTTCAAAAGGTCTCAAAAATTATATGAGCATGAAACGGTCTGAAAAATAGGAGGAGCATTAAACGGTGTGGAAAAAATTGAAGAGCCTGAAAAGGTGTGGAAAAATAGGAAGAGCTTCAAAATGTGTCAAATATATGAGGAGAATGAAACGGTCTGAAAAATAGGAGGAGCATGAAACGGTCTGAAAAATAGGAAGAGCATGAAACGGTCTGAAAAGTAGGAGGATCATGAAGCGGTGTTGAAAATCGTGAAGAGCCTGAAAAGGTGTGCAAAATATGAAGAGCTTCAAAAGGTGTAAAAATGAGAGCAGCATGAAACGGTCTGAAAAATAGGAGGAGCATGAATTGGAGCTGAAAAACATGAAGTGCCTGAAAAGGTGTGCCAAATATGAAGAGTTTCAAAAGGTGTAAAAAATGAGATGAGCATGAAACGGTCTGAAAAATAGGAGGAGCATGAACTGGTGCTGAAAAACATGAAGAGCCTGAAAAGGTGTGAAAAATATGAAGAGCTTTAAAAGGTGTGAAAAATATGACGAGCATGAAACGGTCTGAAAAATAGGAGGAGCATGAAGCTGTGTTCAAAAACATGAAGAGCCAGAAAAGGTGTGAAAAATATGAAGAGCTTCAAAACGTGTCAAAAATATGAGGAGTAAGAAACGGTCGGAAAATAGGAGGAGCATGAAATGATCTGAAAAATAGGAGGAGCATGAAGCTGTGTTCAAAAACATGAAAAGCCTGAAAAGGTGTGAAAAATATGAAGAGCTTCAAAAGGTGTAAAAAATTTGAGCAGCATGAAACGGTCTGAAAAATAGGAGGAGCATGAAGTGGAGCTGAAAAACCTGAAGAGCCTGAAAAGGTGTACAACATATGAAGAGCTTCAAAAGGTGTGAAAAATATGAGGAGCATGAAACGGTCTGAAAAATAGGAGGAGCATGGAACGGTGTTCAAAAACATGAAGAGCCTGAAAAGGTGTGAAAAATATGAAGAGCTTCAAAAAGTGTCAAATATATGAGGAGAAAGAAACGGTCTGAAAAAAAGGAGGAGCATGAAGCGTTCTTGAAAATCTTGAAGAGCTTGAAAAGGTGTGAAAAATATGAAGAGCTTCAAAAGGTTTCAAAAATATGAGGATCATGAAACAGTCTGAAAAATAGAAGCAACATGAAACGGTCTGAAAAATAAGAGGAGGATGAAATGGTGTTGAAAAACAGGAAGAGCCTGAAAATGTGAGAAAAATATGAAGAGCTTCAAAAGGTTTCAAAAATATGAGGAGCATGAAACTTTCTGAAAAAGAGGAGGAGCATGAACCGGTGTTGAAAAACATAAAGAGCCTGAAAAGGTGTGAAAAATTTGAAGAGGTTTAAAAGGTGTCAAAAATATGAGGAGCATGAAACTCTCTGAAAAATAGGAGGATCATGAAACCGTGTTCAAAAACATGAAGAGCCTGAAAAGGTGTGAAAAATATGAAGAGCCTTAAAAAATGTCAAAAATATGAGGAGTATGAAATGGTCTGAAAAATAGGAGGAGCAAGAAGCGGTGTTGAAAAACATGAAGAGCCTGAAAAGGTGTGAAATTATGTCAAGCTTCAAAAGATGTGAAAAATATGAGGAGCAGGAAACGGTCTGAAAAATAGTAGGAGCATGAAGCGGTGTTAAAGAACATGAAGAGCCTGAAAAGGTGTGAAATATATGAAGAGCTTCAGAAGGTGTCAAAAATATGAGGGGCATGAAAAGGTCTGAAAAATAGGAGGAGCATGAACTGATGTTAAAAAACATGAAGAGCTTCAAAAGGTGTGAAAAATATGAAGAGCTTCAAAAGGGGTCAAAAATTAAATGAGCATGAAACGGTCTGAAATAGGAGGAGCATTAAGCTGTGTTGAAAATCATGAAGAGCCTGAAAAGGTGTGAAAAATATGAAGAGCTTCAAAAATGTGAAAAATATGAACAGCTTCAAAAGGTCTCAAAAATTATATGAGCATGAAACGGTCTGAAAAATAGGAGGAGCATTAAACGGTGTGGAAAAAATTGAAGAGCCTGAAAAGGTGTGGAAAAATAGGAAGAGCTTCAAAATGTGTCAAATATATGAGGAGAATGAAACGGTCTGAAAAATAGGAGGAGCATGAAACGGTCTGAAAAATAGGAAGAGCATGAAACGGTCTGAAAAGTAGGAGGATCATGAAGCGGTGTTGAAAATCGTGAAGAGCCTGAAAAGGTGTGCAAAATATGAAGAGCTTCAAAAGGTGTAAAAATGAGAGCAGCATGAAACGGTCTGAAAAATAGGAGGAGCATGAATTGGAGCTGAAAAACATGAAGTGCCTGAAAAGGTGTGCCAAATATGAAGAGTTTCAAAAGGTGTAAAAAATGAGATGAGCATGAAACGGTCTGAAAAATAGGAGGAGCATGAACTGGTGCTGAAAAACATGAAGAGCCTGAAAAGGTGTGAAAAATATGAAGAGCTTTAAAAGGTGTGAAAAATATGACGAGCATGAAACGGTCTGAAAAATAGGAGGAGCATGAAGCTGTGTTCAAAAACATGAAGAGCCAGAAAAGGTGTGAAAAATATGAAGAGCTTCAAAACGTGTCAAAAATATGAGGAGTAAGAAACGGTCGGAAAATAGGAGGAGCATGAAATGATCTGAAAAATAGGAGGAGCATGAAGCTGTGTTCAAAAACATGAAAAGCCTGAAAAGGTGTGAAAAATATGAAGAGCTTCAAAAGGTGTAAAAAATTTGAGCAGCATGAAACGGTCTGAAAAATAGGAGGAGCATGAAGTGGAGCTGAAAAACCTGAAGAGCCTGAAAAGGTGTACAACATATGAAGAGCTTCAAAAGGTGTGAAAAATATGAGGAGCATGAAACGGTCTGAAAAATAGGAGGAGCATGGAACGGTGTTCAAAAACATGAAGAGCCTGAAAAGGTGTGAAAAATATGAAGAGCTTCAAAAAGTGTCAAATATATGAGGAGAAAGAAACGGTCTGAAAAAAAGGAGGAGCATGAAGCGTTCTTGAAAATCTTGAAGAGCTTGAAAAGGTGTGAAAAATATGAAGAGCTTCAAAAGGTTTCAAAAATATGAGGATCATGAAACAGTCTGAAAAATAGAAGCAACATGAAACGGTCTGAAAAATAAGAGGAGGATGAAATGGTGTTGAAAAACAGGAAGAGCCTGAAAATGTGAGAAAAATATGAAGAGCTTCAAAAGGTTTCAAAAATATGAGGAGCATGAAACTTTCTGAAAAAGAGGAGGAGCATGAACCGGTGTTGAAAAACATAAAGAGCCTGAAAAGGTGTGAAAAATTTGAAGAGGTTTAAAAGGTGTCAAAAATATGAGGAGCATGAAACTCTCTGAAAAATAGGAGGATCATGAAACCGTGTTCAAAAACATGAAGAGCCTGAAAAGGTGTGAAAAATATGAAGAGCCTTAAAAAATGTCAAAAATATGAGGAGTATGAAATGGTCTGAAAAATAGGAGGAGCAAGAAGCGGTGTTGAAAAACATGAAGAGCCTGAAAAGGTGTGAAAAATATGAAGAGCTTCAAAAGGTGTGAAAAATATGAAGAGCTTCAAAAGCTGTCAAATGAGATGAACATGAAACGGTCTGAAAAATAGCAGGAGCATGAAGCGGTGTTCAAAAACATGAAGAGCCTGAAAAGGGGTGAAAAATATGAAGAGCTTAAAAAGGTGCCAAAATTATGAGGAGCATTAAACGGTCTGAAAAATAGGAGGAGCATGAAGCTGTGTTCAACAACATGAAGAGACTGAAAAAGTGCGAAAAATATTAAGAGCCTGAAAAGGTGTGAAAATTATGAAGAGCTTCAAAAGGTGTCAAAACTGAGATGAGCATGAAACGGTCTGAAAAATAGGAGGAGCATTAAGCGGTGTTGAAAATCATGAAGAGCCTGAAAAGGTGTGAAAAATATGAAGAGCTTCAAAAATGTGAAAAATATGAAGAGCTTCAAAAGGTCTCAAAAATTAGATGAGCATGAAACGGTCTGAAAAATAGGAGGAGCATTAAACGGTGTGGAAAAACATGAAGAGCCTGAAAAGGTGTGGAAAAATAGGAAGAGCTTCAAAATGTGTCAAATATATGAGGAGAATGAAACGGTCTGAAAAATAAGAGGAGCATGAAACGGTCTGAAAAATAGGAAGAGCATGAAACGGTCTGAAAAATAGGAGGATCATGAAGCGGTGTTGAAAATCGTGAAGAGCCTGAAAAGGTGTGAAAAATGTGAAGAGTTTCAACAGGTGTCAAAAACTTGAGGAGAATGAAACGGTCTGAAAAATAGGAGGAGCATGAAGCTGTGTTGAAAAACATGAAGAGCCTGAAAAGGTGTGAAAAATATGAAGAGCTTCAAAAAGTGTAAAAAATGAGAGCAGCATGAAACGGTCTGAAAAAGAGGAGGAGCATGAAGTGGAGCTGAAAAACATGAAGTGCCTGAAAATGTGTGCAAAATATGAAGAGCTTCAAAAGGTGTGAAAAATACGAAGAGCTTCAAAAGATGTCAAAAATGAGATGAACATGAAACGGTCTGAAACATTGGAGGCGCATGAAGCGGTGTTGAAAATCATGAAGAGCCTGAAAAAGTGTGAAATATATGAAGAGCTTCAAAAGGTGTGAAAAATATGAAGAGTTTCAAAAGGTGTCAAAAATATGAGGAGCATGAAACGGTCTGAAAAATAGGAGGAGCATGAAACTGTGTTCAAAAACATGAAGAGCCTGAAAAGGTGTGAAAAATATTAAAAGCTTCAAAACGTGTGAAAATATGAGTAGCATGAAACGGACTGAAAAATAGGAGAAGCATGAAGTGGTGTTGAAAAACATGAGGAGCCTGAAAATGTGTGAAAAATATGAAGAGCTTCAAAAGGTGTGAAAAATATGAAGAGCTTCAAAAGGTGTGAAATACATGAGAAGCTTGAAACGGTCTGAAAAATAGGAGGAGCATGAAGCGGTCTTCAAAAACATGAAGAGCCTGAAAAGGTGTGAAAAATATGTGGAGCTTCAAAAGGTGTCAAAATATGAGGAGCATGAAACCGTCTGAAAAGTAGGAGGAGCATTAAGCGGTGTTGAAAAACATGGAGAGCCTGAAAAGGTGTGAAAAATAGGAAGATCTTGAAAAGGTGTCAAAAATATGAGTAGCATGAAACGGTCTGAAAAATAGGAGGAGCATAAGTGGTGATGAAAAACATGAAGAGCCTGAAAAGGTGTGAAAAATATGAAGAGCTTCAAAAGGTGTGAAAAATATGAAGAGCTTCTAAAGGTGTCAAAATTAAGAGGAGCAAATAAACCGTCTGAAAAATATGAAGGAACATGAAACGATTTGAAAAATAGGAGGAGCATGAAACGTGATGAAAAACATGAACAGCTTCAAAAGGTGTGAAAAATATTAGGATTATGAAACGATCTGAAAAATAGGAGGAGCATGAACGGGTCTTGAACAACATGAAGAGCATGAAAAGGTGTGAAAAATATGAAGAGCTTAAAAAGGTGTCAAAAGTATGAGGAGCACGGAACGGTCTGAAAAATAGGAGAACCACGAAGCTGTGTTGAAAAACATGACAGCATGAAAAGGTGTGAAAAATATGAAGAGCTGCAAAAGTTGTGAAAAATATGAAGAGCATGAAAAGGTCTGAAAAATAGGAGGAGCATGAAGCGCTGTTGAAAAACATGAAGTGCCTGAAAAGGTGTGAAAAATATGAAGAGCTTCAAAAGGTGTGAAAAATATGAGGAGCATGAAATGGACTGAAAAATATGAGGTGCATGAAACGGTCTGATTAATAGGAGGAGCATGAAACGGTGTTGAAAAACATGAAGAGCATTGAAAGGTGTGAAAAATATGAAGAGCTTCAAAAGGTGTCAAAACTGTGAGGATCATGAAATGATCAGAAAGATAGGAGGAGCATGAACCGGTGGTCAGAAACATGAAGAGCCTGAAAAGGTGTGAAATATATGAAGAGCTTCAAAAGGTGTGAAAAATATGAATAGCTTCAGAAGGTGTTAAAAATATGAGGAGCATGAAACGGTCTGAAACATAGGTGGAGCATCAAAATGTGTTGAAAAACGTGAAGATCATGAAAGGTTTGAAAAATATGAAGAGCTCCAAAAGGAGTCAAAAATAGAAGTAGCATGAAACGGTGTTCAAAAACTTGAAGAGCCTGAAAATGTGTGAAAAATATGAAGAGATTTAAAGGTGTCAAAAATATGAGGAGCATGAAACGGTCTGAAAAATAGGAGGAGCATGAAGCGGTGTTGAAAAACATGAAGAGCCTGAAAAGGTGTGAAAAATATGAAGAGCTTCAAAAGGTGTGAAAAATATGAGGAGCATGAAACGGTCTGAAAAATAGGAGGAGCATAAAGCGGTGTTCAAAAACATGAAGAGCATGAAAAGGTGTGAAAAATATGAAGAACTTCAAAAGGTGTGAAATAAATGAGGAACATGATACGGTCTGAAAAATAATAGAAGCATGAAGTTATGTTGAAAAACATGAAGAGCCTGAAAAGGTGTGAAAAATCTGAATATCTTCAAAAGGTGTGAAAAATATGAGGAGAATGAAACGGTCTGAAAAATAGGAGGAGCATGAAGCGGTGTTCAAAAACATGAAGAGCCACAAAAAGTGTGAAATATATGAAGAGCTTTAAAAGGTGTCAAAATATGAGGAGCATGAAACGTTCTGAAAAATAGGAGGATCATTAAACGTGGTTCAAAAACATGAAGAGCCTGAAAATGTGTGCAAAATATGAAGAGCTTCAAAAGGTGTGAAAAATACGAAGAGCTTCAAAAGATGTCAAAAATGAGATGAACATGAAACGGTCTGAAACATTGGAGGCGCATGAAGCGGTGTTGAAAATCATGAAGAGCCTGAAAAAGTGTGAAATATATGAAGAGCTTCAAAAGGTGTGAAAAATATGAAGAGTTTCAAAAGGTGTCAAAAATATGAGGAGCATGAAACGGTCTGAAAAATAGGAGGAGCATGAAACTGTGTTCAAAAACATGAAGAGCCTGAAAAGGTGTGAAAAATATTAAAAGCTTCAAAACGTGTGAAAATATGAGTAGCATGAAACGGACTGAAAAATAGGAGAAGCATGAAGTGGTGTTGAAAAACATGAGGAGCCTGAAAATGTGTGAAAAATATGAAGAGCTTCAAAAGGTGTGAAAAATATGAAGAGCTTCAAAAGGTGTGAAATACATGAGAAGCTTGAAACGGTCTGAAAAATAGGAGGAGCATGAAGCGGTCTTCAAAAACATGAAGAGCCTGAAAAGGTGTGAAAAATATGTGGAGCTTCAAAAGGTGTCAAAATATGAGGAGCATGAAACCGTCTGAAAAGTAGGAGGAGCATTAAGCGGTGTTGAAAAACATGGAGAGCCTGAAAAGGTGTGAAAAATAGGAAGATCTTGAAAAGGTGTCAAAAATATGAGTAGCATGAAACGGTCTGAAAAATAGGAGGAGCATAAGTGGTGATGAAAAACATGAAGAGCCTGAAAAGGTGTGAAAAATATGAAGAGCTTCAAAAGGTGTGAAAAATATGAAGAGCTTCTAAAGGTGTCAAAATTAAGAGGAGCAAATAAACCGTCTGAAAAATATGAAGGAACATGAAACGATTTGAAAAATAGGAGGAGCATGAAACGTGATGAAAAACATGAACAGCTTCAAAAGGTGTGAAAAATATTAGGATTATGAAACGATCTGAAAAATAGGAGGAGCATGAACGGGTCTTGAACAACATGAAGAGCATGAAAAGGTGTGAAAAATATGAAGAGCTTAAAAAGGTGTCAAAAGTATGAGGAGCACGGAACGGTCTGAAAAATAGGAGAACCACGAAGCTGTGTTGAAAAACATGACAGCATGAAAAGGTGTGAAAAATATGAAGAGCTGCAAAAGTTGTGAAAAATATGAAGAGCATGAAAAGGTCTGAAAAATAGGAGGAGCATGAAGCGCTGTTGAAAAACATGAAGTGCCTGAAAAGGTGTGAAAAATATGAAGAGCTTCAAAAGGTGTGAAAAATATGAGGAGCATGAAATGGACTGAAAAATATGAGGTGCATGAAATGGTCTGATTAATAGGAGGAGCATGAAACGGTGTTGAAAAACATGAAGAGCATTGAAAGGTGTGAAAAATATGAAGAGCTTCAAAAGGTGTCAAAACTGTGAGGATCATGAAATGATCAGAAAGATAGGAGGAGCATGAACCGGTGGTCAGAAACATGAAGAGCCTGAAAAGGTGTGAAATATATGAAGAGCTTCAAAAGGTGTGAAAAATATGAATAGCTTCAGAAGGTGTTAAAAATATGAGGAGCATGAAACGGTCTGAAACATAGGTGGAGCATCAAAATGTGTTGAAAAACGTGAAGATCATGAAAGGTTTGAAAAATATGAAGAGCTCCAAAAGGAGTCAAAATAGAAGTAGCATGAAACGGTGTTCAAAAACTTGAAGAGCCTGAAAATGTGTGAAAAATATGAAGAGATTTAAAGGTGTCAAAAATATGAGGAGCATGAAACGGTCTGAAAAATAGGAGGAGCATGAAGCGGTGTTGAAAAACATGAAGAGCCTGAAAAGGTGTGAAAAATATGAAGAGCTTCAAAAGGTGTGAAAAATATGAGGAGCATGAAACGGTCTGAAAAATAGGAGGAGCATAAAGCGGTGTTCAAAAACATGAAGAGCATGAAAAGGTGTGAAAAATATGAAGAACTTCAAAAGGTGTGAAATAAATGAGGAGCATGATACGGTCTGAAAAATAATAGAAGCATGAAGTTATGTTGAAAAACATGAAGAGCCTGAAAAGGTGTGAAAAATCTGAATATCTTCAAAAGGTGTGAAAAATATGAGGAGAATGAAACGGTCTGAAAAATAGGAGGAGCATGAAGCGGTGTTCAAAAACATGAAGAGCCACAAAAAGTGTGAAATATATGAAGAGCTTTAAAAGGTGTCAAAATATGAGGAGCATGAAACGTTCTGAAAAATAGGAGGATCATTAAACGTGGTTCAAAAACATGAAGAGCCTGAAAAGGTGTGAAAAATATGAAGAGCCTCAAAAAATGTCAAATATATAAGGAGTATGAAATGGTCTCAAAATAGGAGGAGCAAGAAGCGGTGTTGAAAAACATGAAGAGCCTGAAACCGAGTGAATAATATGAAGAGCTTCAAAAATGTGAAAAATATGAAGAGCTTCAAAAGGTGTGAAAAATATGAAGAGCTTCAAAAGTTGTCAAAAATGAGATGTGCATGAAACGGACTGAAATATAGGAGGAGCATGAAGTGATGTTGAAAAATATGAAGAGCCTGAAAATGTGTGAAATATAGGAAGAGCTTCAAAAGGTGTCAAAAATATGAGGAGCATGAAATGGTCTGAAAAGTAGGAGGAGCATGAAGCGGTGTTGAGAAACATGAAGAGCCTGAAAAGGTGTGAAAAATATGAAGAGCTTCAAAAGGTGTCAAAAATATGAGGAGCATGAAATGGTCTGAAAAGTAGGAGGAGCATGAAGTGGTTGTGAAAAACTTCAAGAGCCTGAAAAGGTGTGAAAAATATGAAGAGCTTCAAAAGGTGTGAAATTCATGAGGAGATGAAACGGTCTGAAAAAGAGGAGGGGCATGAAGCGGTGTTCAAAAACATGCAGAGACTGAAAAGGTGTGAAAAATATGAAGAGCTTCAAAAAGTGTCAAATATATGAGGAGAAAGAAACGGTCTGAAAAAAAGGAGGAGCATGAAGCGTTCTTGAAAATCTTGAAGAGCTTGAAAAGGTGTGAAAAATATGAAGAGCTTCAAAAGGTTTCAAAAATATGAGGATCATGAAACAGTCTGAAAAATAGAAGCAACATGAAACGGTCTGAAAAATAAGAGGAGGATGAAATGGTGTTGAAAAACAGGAAGAGCCTGAAAATGTGAGAAAAATATGAAGAGCTTCAAAAGGTTTCAAAAATATGAGGAGCATGAAACTTTCTGAAAAAGAGGAGGAGCATGAACCGGTGTTGAAAAACATAAAGAGCCTGAAAAGGTGTGAAAAATTTGAAGAGGTTTAAAAGGTGTCAAAAATATGAGGAGCATGAAACTCTCTGAAAAATAGGAGGATCATGAAACCGTGTTCAAAAACATGAAGAGCCTGAAAAGGTGTGAAAAATATGAAGAGCCTTAAAAAATGTCAAAAATATGAGGAGTATGAAATGGTCTGAAAAATAGGAGGAGCAAGAAGCGGTGTTGAAAAACATGAAGAGCCTGAAAAGGTGTGAAAAATATGAAGAGCTTCAAAAGGTGTGAAAAATATGAAGAGCTTCAAAAGCTGTCAAATGAGATGAACATGAAACGGTCTGAAAAATAGCAGGAGCATGAAGCGGTGTTCAAAAACATGAAGAGCCTGAAAAGGGGTGAAAAATATGAAGAGCTTAAAAAGGTGCCAAAATTATGAGGAGCATTAAACGGTCTGAAAAATAGGAGGAGCATGAAGCTGTGTTCAACAACATGAAGAGACTGAAAAAGTGCGAAAAATATTAAGAGCCTGAAAAGGTGTGAAAATTATGAAGAGCTTCAAAAGGTGTCAAAACTGAGATGAGCATGAAACGGTCTGAAAAATAGGAGGAGCATTAAGCGGTGTTGAAAATCATGAAGAGCCTGAAAAGGTGTGAAAAATATGAAGAGCTTCAAAAATGTGAAAAATATGAAGAGCTTCAAAAGGTCTCAAAAATTAGATGAGCATGAAACGGTCTGAAAAATAGGAGGAGCATTAAACGGTGTGGAAAAACATGAAGAGCCTGAAAAGGTGTGGAAAAATAGGAAGAGCTTCAAAATGTGTCAAATATATGAGGAGAATGAAACGGTCTGAAAAATAAGAGGAGCATGAAACGGTCTGAAAAATAGGAAGAGCATGAAACGGTCTGAAAAATAGGAGGATCATGAAGCGGTGTTGAAAATCGTGAAGAGCCTGAAAAGGTGTGAAAAATGTGAAGAGTTTCAACAGGTGTCAAAAACTTGAGGAGAATGAAACGGTCTGAAAAATAGGAGGAGCATGAAGCTGTGTTGAAAAACATGAAGAGCCTGAAAAGGTGTGAAAAATATGAAGAGCTTCAAAAAGTGTAAAAAATGAGAGCAGCATGAACGGTCTGAAAAAGAGGAGGAGCATGAAGTGGAGCTGAAAAACATGAAGTGCCTGAAAATGTGTGCAAAATATGAAGAGCTTCAAAAGGTGTGAAAAATACGAAGAGCTTCAAAAGATGTCAAAAATGAGATGAACATGAAACGGTCTGAAACATTGGAGGCGCATGAAGCGGTGTTGAAAATCATGAAGAGCCTGAAAAAGTGTGAAATATATGAAGAGCTTCAAAAGGTGTGAAAAATATGAAGAGTTTCAAAAGGTGTCAAAAATATGAGGAGCATGAAACGGTCTGAAAAATAGGAGGAGCATGAAACTGTGTTCAAAAACATGAAGAGCCTGAAAAGGTGTGAAAAATATTAAAAGCTTCAAAACGTGTGAAAATATGAGTAGCATGAAACGGACTGAAAAATAGGAGAAGCATGAAGTGGTGTTGAAAAACATGAGGAGCCTGAAAATGTGTGAAAAATATGAAGAGCTTCAAAAGGTGTGAAAAATATGAAGAGCTTCAAAAGGTGTGAAATACATGAGAAGCTTGAAACGGTCTGAAAAATAGGAGGAGCATGAAGCGGTCTTCAAAAACATGAAGAGCCTGAAAAGGTGTGAAAAATATGTGGAGCTTCAAAAGGTGTCAAAATATGAGGAGCATGAAACCGTCTGAAAAGTAGGAGGAGCATTAAGCGGTGTTGAAAAACATGGAGAGCCTGAAAAGGTGTGAAAAATAGGAAGATCTTGAAAAGGTGTCAAAAATATGAGTAGCATGAAACGGTCTGAAAAATAGGAGGAGCATAAGTGGTGATGAAAAACATGAAGAGCCTGAAAAGGTGTGAAAAATATGAAGAGCTTCAAAAGGTGTGAAAAATATGAAGAGCTTCTAAAGGTGTCAAAATTAAGAGGAGCAAATAAACCGTCTGAAAAATATGAAGGAACATGAAACGATTTGAAAAATAGGAGGAGCATGAAACGTGATGAAAAACATGAACAGCTTCAAAAGGTGTGAAAAATATTAGGATTATGAAACGATCTGAAAAATAGGAGGAGCATGAACGGGTCTTGAACAACATGAAGAGCATGAAAAGGTGTGAAAAATATGAAGAGCTTAAAAAGGTGTCAAAAGTATGAGGAGCACGGAACGGTCTGAAAAATAGGAGAACCACGAAGCTGTGTTGAAAAACATGACAGCATGAAAAGGTGTGAAAAATATGAAGAGCTGCAAAAGTTGTGAAAAATATGAAGAGCATGAAAAGGTCTGAAAAATAGGAGGAGCATGAAGCGCTGTTGAAAAACATGAAGTGCCTGAAAAGGTGTGAAAAATATGAAGAGCTTCAAAAGGTGTGAAAAATATGAGGAGCATGAAATGGACTGAAAAATATGAGGTGCATGAAACGGTCTGATTAATAGGAGGAGCATGAAACGGTGTTGAAAAACATGAAGAGCATTGAAAGGTGTGAAAAATATGAAGAGCTTCAAAAGGTGTCAAAACTGTGAGGATCATGAAATGATCAGAAAGATAGGAGGAGCATGAACCGGTGGTCAGAAACATGAAGAGCCTGAAAAGGTGTGAAATATATGAAGAGCTTCAAAAGGTGTGAAAAATATGAATAGCTTCAGAAGGTGTTAAAAATATGAGGAGCATGAAACGGTCTGAAACATAGGTGGAGCATCAAAATGTGTTGAAAAACGTGAAGATCATGAAAGGTTTGAAAAATATGAAGAGCTCCAAAAGGAGTCAAAAATAGAAGTAGCATGAAACGGTGTTCAAAAACTTGAAGAGCCTGAAAATGTGTGAAAAATATGAAGAGATTTAAAGGTGTCAAAAATATGAGGAGCATGAAACGGTCTGAAAAATAGGAGGAGCATGAAGCAGTGTTGAAAAACATGAAGAGCCTGAAAAGGTGTGAAAAATATGAAGAGCTTCAAAAGGTGTGAAAAATATGAGGAGCATGAAACGGTCTGAAAAATAGGAGGAGCATAAAGCGGTGTTCAAAAACATGAAGAGCATGAAAAGGTGTGAAAAATATGAAGAACTTCAAAAGGTGTGAAATAAATGAGGAACATGATACGGTCTGAAAAATAATAGAAGCATGAAGTTATGTTGAAAAACATGAAGAGCCTGAAAAGGTGTGAAAAATCTGAATATCTTCAAAAGGTGTGAAAAATATGAGGAGAATGAAACGGTCTGAAAAATAGGAGGAGCATGAAGCGGTGTTCAAAAACATGAAGAGCCACAAAAAGTGTGAAATATATGAAGAGCTTTAAAAGGTGTCAAAATATGAGGAGCATGAAACGTTCTGAAAAATAGGAGGATCATTAAACGTGGTTCAAAAACATGAAGAGCCTGAAAAGGTGTGAAAAATATGAAGAGCCTCAAAAAATGTCAAATATATAAGGAGTATGAAATGGTCTCAAAATAGGAGGAGCAAGAAGCGGTGTTGAAAAACATGAAGAGCCTGAAACCGAGTGAATAATATGAAGAGCTTCAAAAATGTGAAAAATATGAAGAGCTTCAAAAGGTGTGAAAAATATGAAGAGCTTCAAAAGTTGTCAAAAATGAGATGTGCATGAAACGGACTGAAATATAGGAGGAGCATGAAGTGATGTTGAAAAATATGAAGAGCCTGAAAATGTGTGAAATATAGGAAGAGCTTCAAAAGGTGTCAAAAATATGAGGAGCATGAAATGGTCTGAAAAGTAGGAGGAGCATGAAGCGGTGTTGAGAAACATGAAGAGCCTGAAAAGGTGTGAAAAATATGAAGAGCTTCAAAAGGTGTCAAAAATATGAGGAGCATGAAATGGTCTGAAAAGTAGGAGGAGCATGAAGTGGTTGTGAAAAACTTCAAGAGCCTGAAAAGGTGTGCAAAATATGAAGAGCTTCAAAAGGTGTGAAATTCATGAGGAGATGAAACGGTCTGAAAAAGAGGAGGGGCATGAAGCGGTGTTCAAAAACATGCAGAGACTGAAAAGGTGTGAAAAATATGAAGAGCTTCAAAAGGTGTGAAAAATATGAGGAGCATGAAACGGTCTGAAAAATAGGAGGAGCGTGAACCGGTGTTCAAAAATATGAAGAGCCTGAAAAGGTGTGAAAAATATGAAGAGCTTCAAAAGGTGTCAAAAATATGAGGAGCATGAAACGGTCTGTAAATTAGGAGGAGCATAAAGCAGTGTTGAAAAACATGAAGAGCCTGAAAAGGTGTGAAAAATATGAAGAGCTTCAAAAGGTGTGAAATACATGAGGAGCATGAAACGGTCTGAAAAATAGGAGGAGCATGAAGCGGTGTTGAAAACCATGAAGAGCCTGAAAAGGTGTGAAAAATATGAAGAGCTTCAAAAGTTGTGAAAAATATGAAGAGTTTGAAAAGGTGTCAAAAATATGAGGAGCATGAAACGGTCTGAAAAATAGGAGGAGCATGAAGCGGTGTTCAAAAACATGAAGAGCCTGAAAAGGTGTGAAAAATATGTGGAGCTTCAAAAGGTGTCAAAAATATGAGGAGCATGAAATGGTCTGAAAAATAGAGGAGCAGGAAGCGGTGTTGAAAAACATGAAGAGCCTGAAAAGGTGTGAAAATTATGAAGAGCTTCAAAAGGTGTCAAAAATATGAGGAGCATGAAACGGTCTGAAAAATAGGAGGAGCATGAAGCTGAGTTGAAAAACATGAAGAGCCTGAAAACGTGTGAAAAATATGAAGAGCTTCAAAAGGTGTGAAATATATGAAGAGCTTCAAAAGGTGTCAGAAATGAGATGAGCATGAAATGGTCTGAAAAAAACGAGGAGCATGAAGCGGTGTTCAAAAACATGAATAGCCTGAAAAGGTGTGAAAAATATGAAGAGCTTCAAAAGCTGTCAAAAATATGAGGAGCATGAAACGGTCTGAAAAATAGGAGGAGCATGAAGCGGTGTTCAAAAACATGAAGAGCTTGAATAGGTGTGAGAAATATGAAGAGCTTCAAAAGGTGTCAATAATATGAGGAGCATGAAACGGTCTGAAAAATAGGAGGAGGATGAAGCGGTGTTCAAAAACATGAAGAGCCTGAAAAGATGTGAAAAATATTAAGAGATTTAAAATGTGTGAAAAATATGAGGAGCATGAAACGTTCTGAAAAATAGGAGGAGCATGACGCGGTGTTCCAAAACATGAAGAGACTGAAAAGGTGTGAAAAATATGAAGAGCTTCCAAAATTGTGAAAATATGAGGAGAATGAAACGGTCTGAAAAATAGGAGGAGCATGAAACGGTCTGAAAAATAGGAGGAGCATGAAACGGTCTGAAAAATAGGAGGAGCGTGAAGCGGAGTTGAAAAACATGAAGAGCCTGAAAAGGTGTGAAAAATATGAAGAGATTCAAAAGGTGTCAAAAACATGAGGAGCATGAAACAGTCTGAAAAATAGGATGAAAATGAAACTGTCAGGGAAAAGATGAAGAGCATGAAAAGGTTTGAAATATATGAAGAGCTTCAAAAGGTGTCAAAGTATGAGGAGCATGAAACCGTCTGAAAAATAGGAGGAGCATGAATCGGTGTTGAAGAACATGAAGAGCCTGAAAAGGTGTGAAAAATAGGAAGATCTTCAGAAGGTGTCAAAAATATGAGGATCATGAAACGGTCTGAAAAATAGGAGGAGCATGAAGTGGTGATGAAAAACATGAAGAGCTTGAAAAGGTGTGAAAAATATGAAGAGCTTCCAAAATTGTGAAAATATGAGGAGAATGAAACGGTCTGAAAAATAGGAGGAGCATCAAACGGTCTGAAAAATAGGAGGAGCATGAAACGGTGTTCAAAAAGATGAAGAGCCTGAAAAGGTGTGAAAAATATGAAGAGCTTCCAAAATTGTCAAAATATGACGAGAATGAAACGGTCTGAAAAATAGGAAGAGCATGAAACCTTTTGAAAAATAGGAGGAGCATGAAACGCTGTTGAAAAACATGAAGAGCCTGAAAAGATTTGAAAAATAGTTGGAGCTTCAAATGGTGTGAAAAATATGAGGAGCATGAAACGGTCTGAAAAATAGGAGGAGTATGAAGCGGTGTTCAGAAACATGAAGAGCCTGAAAAGGTGTGAAAAATATGAAGAGCTTCAAAAGGTGTGAAAAATATGAGGAACATGAAACGTTCTGAAAAATAGGAGGAGCATGAAACGGTGTTGAAAAACTTGAAGAGCCT